>NC_091289.1:184349665-184670120 GCF_032444005.1 Ranitomeya imitator | reverse complement strand
TAAATCATGCAGTTGAGTCAACAAAAACTAAATCTCCGAGCACTAACAAATACTCGGAGATCACACGAGCGTGCTCGGGAAAACGTGAGCAACGAATATACTCCCTCGTCACTAATCTCTATCAAGAATTAAGATATCAGTGGTATCCCAGCTCATCACAGTTGAAGTTGAGCTGTAATACTGTGCGTAACCTGTGGACAAGTGAGGCGCTGTTTTTTTGTTTTTTTTTAAATGTGGTCTTTTTTTTATTTTGCTGCTGCTAAAAGTAGTCAACCTAGACACAAAAATGGAATAACTGTAAAAATAATACAACTAGATGTAAGTTGGTTGGAGTTAAATGTAATAAAACGGTTTGGTTCTTCTGTGAGACTGTGAATATTTGACTTCTATCTCATGGTCATTGAGAAAGATTAGAAAAGGAGAAGGAAAATGTGGAGCCCACCATTTTTCCAACTGTGAAAACTAGGCATATAAAACGTTTCCTTTTGACAGTCTTCTTCTCTAAAATGATTACATCAGCCGTAAAAAAATTATTTGCAGCTAAAAAAAAAAATAAAACGTAAAATAAAAGTTAACAAAATGTTATGTGAAAAAATTACGGTGCCCAATTTCTGGACAAGACAGGAAGGAAGGTCCGTCCTCGCCCTGAGGAAGGTTTACAGTTGCTCCTTTTTTGTGTCCTTTTAGCAGCAAAAAGAAAAAAAAGTTTGATTTTTTTATGGAAAAAAAACCTAAAACTTTCATTGTTACTTTATTTCTACTTTTATAGTTCCAAAAATGATATTCAAAAAAGTAAATTTCTGTCTGGTCACAAACGATTGAGAGATCGTCCTGCTGTGTCCCAGAATGTGATGAGGAATGAGATGCAAATCTTATGCAAATGCTCTTAAAAAAAAAACATCCTGATCCTGTTAAAGCAACGGCGCCCGGCGCCAGTATACCATCCAGCCAGAGAAGAATAGAGCCATTTTTACTGTTTAAGTAGATTAAATACATTTTTATGCATTGAATTTAATCATTTATGAATTGAGAATTAACCTTTGGAGCTGATCCCAGAGATACAACGAAACCCGGAGTTGAGCCTTAATTTGCACAGGACGGTTATGGCGGGTCCGGACACGCTGGGAGTTATAAGGATGTAAGAGGCGGAAAGCAGAGTGGGTTGTCAGTAGTCAGGTAATATCACATCACTGGAAGACCACCATAGTCAGGTAATATCACATCACTGGAAGACCACCATAGTCAGGTAATATCACATCACTGGAAGACCACCATAGTCAGGTAATATCACATCACTGGAAGACCACCATAGTCAGGTAATATCACATCACTGGAAGACCACCATAGTCAGGTAATATCACATCACTGGAAGACCACCATAGTCAGGTAATATCACATCACTGGAAGACCACCATAGTCAGGTAATATCACATCACTGGAAGACCACCATAGTCAGGTAATATCACATCACTGGAAGACCACCATAGTCAGGTAATGTCACATCACTGGAAGACCACCATAGTCAGGTAATGTCACATCACTGGAAGACCACCATAGTCAGGTAATATCACATCACTGGAAGACCACCATAGTCAGGTAATATCACATCACTGGAAGACCACCATAGTCAGGTAATGTCACATCACTGGAAGACCACCATAGTCAGGTAATGTCACATCACTGGAAGACCACCATAGTCAGGTAATGTCACATCACTGGAAGACCGCCATAGTCAGGTAATGTGTCATCAGTAGAAGACCACCGTAGTTAGGTAATGTCACATCACTGGAAGACCACCATAGTCAGGCAATGTGTCATCACTAAAAGACCACCATAGTCAGGTACTGTCACATCACTAGAAGACCACCATAGTCATGTACTGTCACATCACTAGAAGACCACCATAGTCATGTACTGTCACATCACTAGAAGACCACCATAGTCAGGTAATGTGTCATCACTAGAAGACCACCATAGTCTGGCAATTTGTCATCACTAGAAGACCACCGTAGTCAGGTAATGTCACAGCACTAGAAGACCACCATAGTCAGGCAATGTGTCATCACTAGAAGACGACTGTAGTCAGGCAATGTCACATCACTAGAAGACCACCATAGTCAGGCAATGTGTCATCACTAGAAGACCACCATAGTCAGGCAATGTGTCATCACTACAAGACCACCATAGTCAGGTACTGTCACATCACTAGAAGACCACCATAGTCAGGTAATGTGTCATCACTAGAAGACCACCATAGTCAGGCAATTTGTCATCACTAGAAGACCACCGTAGTCAGGTAATGTCACAGTACTAGAAGACCACCATAGTCAGGCAATGTGTCATCACTAGAAGACCACCATAGTCAGGCAATGTCACATCACTAGAAGACCACCATAGTCAGGCAATGTGTCATCACTAGAAGACCACCATAGTCAGGCAATGTGTCATCACTAGAAGACCACCATAGTCCGGTAATGGCACATCACTAGAAGACCACCATAGTCAGGCAATGTGTCATCACTAAAAGACCACCATAGTCAGGCAATGTGTCATCACTAGAAGACCACCATAGTCAGGTACTGTCACATCACTAGAAGACCACCATAGTCAGGTAATGTGTCACAGTACTAGAAGACCACCATAGTCAGGCAATGTGTCATCACTAGAAGACCACCGTAGTCAGGCAATGTCACATCACTAGAAGACCACCATAGTCAGGCAATGTGTCATCACTAGAAGACCACCATAGTCAGGCAATGTGTCATCACTAGAAGATCACCATAGTCAGGTAATGTCACATCACTAGAAGACCACCATAGTCAGGCAATGTGTCATCAGTAGAAGACCACCGTAGTTAGGTAATGTCACATCACTAGAAGACCACCATAGTCAGGCAATGTGTCATCATTAGAAGACCACCATAGTCCGGTAATGGCACATCACTAGAAGACCACCATAGTCAGGCAATGTGTCATCACTAAAAGACCACCATAGTCAGGCAATGTGTCATCACTAAAAGACCACCATAGTCAGGCAATGTGTCATCACTAGAAGACCACCATAGTCAGGTACTGTCACATCACTAGAAGACCACCATAGTCAGGTACTGTCACATCACTAGAAGACCACCATAGTCAGGTACTGTCACATCACTAGAAGACCACCATAGTCAGGTAATGTGTCACAGTACTAGAAGACCACCATAGTCAGGCAATGTGTCATCACTAGAAGACCACCGTAGTCAGGTAATGTCACATCACTAGAAGACCACCATAGTCAGGTAATGTGTCACAGTACTAGAAGACCACCATAGTCAGGCAATGTGTCATCACTAGAAGACCACCATAGTCAGGTACTGTCACATCACTAGAAGACCACCATAGTCAGGTACTGTCACATCACTAGAAGACCACCATAGTCAGGTAATGTGTCATCACTAGAAGACCACCATAGTCAGGCAATTTGTCATCACTAGAAGACCACCATAGTCAGGCAATGTCACAGCACTAGAAGACCACCATAGTCAGGCAATGTGTCATCACTAGAAGACCACCAGAGTCAGGCAATGTGTCATCACTAGAAGACCACCAGAGTCAGGCAATGTGTCATCACTAGAAGACCGCCATAGTCAGGTAGTGTCACAGCACTAGAAGACCACCAGAGTCAGGCAATGTGTCATCACTAGAAGACCGCCATAGTCAGGTAGTGTCACAGCACTAGAAGACCACCATCACCGCGTTGCATTGCTGAGTTTGGTTGGGGACCCCCGAGGCGGTGGGATGGGTAGGTTTTGTAGCTGGAGTGGGTTGAGGACAGAGCAGACGTGTAACTTTTCATCATCACATTCCGGTTATTTTGTAAATATAAATTCAGAGTGAAGTTCTGTACCCAGCAGACGCGTTTCGCAGTAAATTCTCAGGAGGATGTGCTCTCGATGTGTTCTGAATGTTACAGTAGGAATAATCTATTCTTTTTATTCTTGTTTGTCATCCAGAATGACTGGAGGTATTTTTTTTTCACTGCTCTGTAAACCAAGATATCAATGCCTAATTACGTGAAGTGAAGCGTCGGTGATACAATGTGTAATCTTCCTGGTGCTGGAGGGGGCCATGCGATGGAATACAGATACGTGCAACCAAAAAAGCCTCGACAGATCCAAACAGACACAAAGGTTGTGAGGAAATAGACGAGGCACCACGGTGAGAAGCAGATACAGTCAGCGGGTATTTATGGATTGTATCAGAAATGTCGCAGAAATATCAGGTGGGGTGCATTGCTACTCGTACAGCCGCTGTGTGACCAGAGGGCGACACGGACGCTCCATTTATCTATATGGTCGGCTTTGTTTTTCCATGTAGAAGGGAAAAAGCTTTTTGGGGTGTAGGGTGTAACTGAACTCCTCGTGTTCTCTCCCTCTACTAACCTACCTTTGCCTGACATTGCCATCTCCGTGTGCGGTTCGACCATTACTCCCCAGCAACATGCCCGCTGCCTTGGGGTCATCCTTGATTCTGACCTTTCATTCACCCCCACATCCGATCACTGGCTCGCTCTTCTTACCTGCATCTCAATAACATTTCTAGAATTCGCCCTTTTCTTACTTTCGACTCTGCAAAAACTCTGACTGTTTCACTTATTCATTCTCGTCTGGACTATTGTAACTCTCTACTAATCGGCCTCCCTCTTGCAAAACTCTCCCCGCTCCAATCTGTCCTGAATGCTGCAGCCAGGATCATATTCCTCACCAACCGTTACACCGATGCCTCTACCCTGTGCCAGTCATTACACTGGTTACCCATCCACTCCAGAATCCAGTACAAAACTACTACCCTTATCCACAAAGCACTCCATGGCTCAGCACCACCCTACATCTCCTCCCTGGTATCAGTCTACCACCCTACCCGTGCCCTCCGCTCCGCTAATGACCTCAGGTTAGCATCCTCAATAATCAGAACCTCCCACTCCCGTCTCCAAGACTTTACACGTGCTGCGCCGATTCTTTGGAATGCACTACCTAGGTTAATACGATTAATCCCCAATCCCCACAGTTTTAAGCGTGCCCTAAAAACTCATTTGTTCAGACTGGCCTACCGCCTCAATGCATTAACCTAACGATCCCTGTGTGGCCTATTTAAAAAAAAAAAAAAAGGTTCCTCGCATCATGTTCTCATACACTTTATGCAGTATTAGCCCTCTGTGTCTGTACTGCTACATACTTAGGCAGGTAACTGGTTCATGCAGCTTTACATGAACACCTGAGCCTTACACTATAGCCGGTCCAAATAACTAAAGCAATTGTTACCATCCACCTCTCGTGTCTCCCCTTTTCCCCATAGTTTGTAAGCTTGCGAGCAGGGCCCTCACTCCTCCTGGTATCTGTATTGAACTATATTTCTGTTATGCTGTAATGTCTATTGTCTGTACAAGTCCCCTCTATAATTTGTAAAGCGCTGCGGAATATGTTGGCGCTATATAAATAAAAATTATTATTATTATTATTATTAGGGAATGGCATAATTGCAGCTATTAGGCAAAGATGCACATAGGATGCCCGATTGCCAAGTGCCGGCCATTGATCAGATGTCTACTCCACCTGACACATGGGGCACTGGTATTTTCAATGGTACATGGTAAGTGGCGGCACCATCTCAATTTTTGCATGGTAGGTGGTGGTACCATCTCACTTTTTGCATGGTAGGTGGTTGCACCATTTCACTTTTTGCATGGTAGGTGGTGGCACCATCTCACTTTTTGCATGGTAGGTGGCGGCACCATCTCACTTTTTGCATGGTAGGTGGTGGCACCATCTCACTTTTTGCATGGTAGGTGGGGGCACCATCTCACTTTTTGCATGGTAGGTGGTGGCACCATCTCAATTTTTGCATGGTAGGTGGTGGCACCATCTCACTTTTTGCATGGTAGGTGGCGGCACCATCTCACTTTTTGCATGGTAGGTGGTTGCACCATCTCACTTTTTGCATGGTAGGTGGCGGCACCATCTCACTTTTTGCATGGTAGGTGGTGGCACCATCTCACTTTTTGCATGGTAGGTGGTGGCACCATCTCACTTTTTGCATGGTAGGTGGTGGCACCATCTCACTTTTTGCATGGTAGGTGGCGGCACCATCTCACTTTTTGCATGGTAGGTGGTGGCACCATCTCACTTTTTGCATGGTAGGTGGTGGCACCATCTCACTTTTTGCATGGTAGGTGGTTGCACCATCTCACTTTTTGCATGGTAGGTGGCGGCACCATCTCACTTTTTGCATGGTAGGTGGCAGCACCATCTCACTTTTTGCATGGTAGGTGGTGGCACCATCTCACTTTTTGCATGGTAGGTGGTGGCACCATCTCACTTTTTGCATGGTAGGTGGTGGCACCATCTCACTTTTTGCATGGTAGGTGGCGGCACCATCTCACTTTTTGCATGGTAGGTGGTGGCACCATCTCACTTTTTGCATGGTAGGTGGTGGCACCATCTCACTTTTTGCATGGTAGGTGGTTGCACCATCTCACTTTTTGCATGGTAGGTGGCGGCACCATCTCACTTTTTGCATGGTAGGTGGTGGCACCATCTCACTTTTTGCATGGTAGGTGGTGGCACCATCTCACTTTTTGCATGGTAGGTGGTGGCACCATCTCACTTTTTGCATGGTAGGTGGTGGCACCATCTCAATTTTTGCATGGTAGGTGGTGGCACCATCTCACTTTTTGCATGGTAGGTGGCGGCACCATCTCACTTTTTGCATGGTAGGTGGTTGCACCATCTCACTTTTTGCATGGTAGGTGGCGGCACCATCTCACTTTTTGCATGGTAGGTGGTGGCACCATCTCACTTTTTGCATGGTAGGTGGGGGCACCATCTCACTTTTTGCATGGTAGGTGGTGGCACCATCTCAATTTTTGCATGGTAGGTGGTGGCACCATCTCACTTTTTGCATGGTAGGTGGCGGCACCATCTCACTTTTTGCATGGTAGGTGGTTGCACCATCTCACTTTTTGCATGGTAGGTGGTGGCACCATTTCACTTTTTGCATGCTAGGTGGCGGCACCATCTCACTTTTTGCATGGTAGGTGGTGGCACCATCTCACTTTTTGCATGGTAGGTGGCGGCACCATCTCACTTTTTGCATGGTAGGTGGTGGCACCATCTCACTTTTTGCATGGTAGGTGGTGGCACCATCTCACTTTTTGCATGGTAGGTGGTTGCACCATCTCACTTTTTGCATGGTAGGTGGCGGCACCATCTCACTTTTTGCATGGTAGGTGGCAGCACCATCTCACTTTTTGCATGGTAGGTGGTGGCACCATCTCACTTTTTGCATGGTAGGTGGTGGCACCATTTCACTTTTTGCATGGTAGGTGGTGGCACCATCTCACTTTTTGCATGGTAGGTGGCGGCACCATCTCACTTTTTGCATGGTAGGTGGTGGCACCATCTCACTTTTTGCATGGTAGGTGGTGGCACCATCTCACTTTTTGCATGGTAGGTGGTTGCACCATCTCACTTTTTGCATGGTAGGTGGCGGCACCATCTCACTTTTTGCATGGTAGGTGGTGGCACCATCTCACTTTTTGCATGGTAGGTGGTGGCACCATCTCACTTTTTGCATGGTAGGTGGTGGCACCATCTCACTTTTTGCATGGTAGGTGGTGGCACCATCTCAATTTTTGCATGGTAGGTGGTGGCACCATCTCACTTTTTGCATGGTAGGTGGCGGCACCATCTCACTTTTTGCATGGTAGGTGGTTGCACCATCTCACTTTTTGCATGGTAGGTGGCGGCACCATCTCACTTTTTGCATGGTAGGTGGTGGCACCATCTCACTTTTTGCATGGTAGGTGGGGGCACCATCTCACTTTTTGCATGGTAGGTGGTGGCACCATCTCAATTTTTGCATGGTAGGTGGTGGCACCATCTCACTTTTTGCATGGTAGGTGGCGGCACCATCTCACTTTTTGCATGGTAGGTGGTTGCACCATCTCACTTTTTGCATGGTAGGTGGCGGCACCATCTCACTTTTTGCATGGTAGGTGGCGGCACCATCTCACTTTTTGCATGGTAGGTGGTGGCACCATCTCACTTTTTGCATGGTAGGTGGTGGCATACTGATCATTGTGTTACTGACATCAGAAAAAAAGAAGAATGCGTAAGAGGTTGAGGAACAAATGCTCCATTCATCAAAGTATTTGCGTCAGAAAACTGGAGTAAAACACTTTGAAAAATTGCAAATTTTTTTGCACAACTCAAAATTGTGCAAAATGTTTTGCAACTTTCGGCGTTTTTAATTCCGGCCCAAAGTGGGTTGAGCATGGGCTGGACAGGGACGTGGGAACACCCACCCATTAAATTCATAATTAATTAATGACATAATTAAAAAAATTGCATCTTCCAAAAAAACTTGATTGAATCGGTAGGTCATTTTCTGATGACGCATTCCCTATAATTCACTAAAATAATAAAAATACTCCTCTTCAAGTTTATTATTGCTGTAATCATTTCACCTGAAGAATTATGCTGTTTTCTCACCGTTCTATCTCACTTGAATTTTTTTTTTTTTTTACATTTTTCAGTACATTATATGGCAAAGTGTGAGGTGTCAATCAAATGTAAAACTCATACTGCTAAAAACAAGCCATCATATGGCAAAATCGACAGAGGGCTAAACAAAAACTATGGATCTTGGAAGAAGGGGAAGAAAGAATGAAAGTGTAAAAATGAAAATTGGCTACATCTATAAGAGCTTCAGTAAGATCATGTCATAATATCGCTCCTGCGGGAGGAATTAGCTGTTTTTCATGCGTTATGCATAATCAGACAGTTTATAATCATTCATCATGCGCCGTGAGCTCAGACACCGGGACAATAGGTTTTCCTTTATTAATATGTTTAGTGTGATATTTCCAGCTCCTCGGGGGCGGTAACTAGTGCTTTGAATACTATTCACTATCTATTTGCACTGCATAAAATAATGGTTCTAATAAAACGTCCTTCAGATACATTGTGTAAGAGTGACTGTGACACATAATTACAGCTTCAATATTCCCGCTGAGACTTCCTTTCATTTTCACCCTTAAGATTAAGCAAAGAAGAGAAGTCATTGCGTCTGTAAATCAGCCCCCGCCGCTGCGGTGCTGCTCTCAATCCTTCCGTACCTTCCTTCAGACCAGCTGTAATAAGAGGAGAATCAACAACTGGAAAAATAAAGTTATTTTCACTAATGAGAAATAAATTAACTTCTAATATTTCAGCTTTGGGAAATGCCAAACGAAATCAACATCGTCAGATTTATTTGTGTCTGTAAACAAAGTCTCTTCATGTGAGACCGGGATGGAGGAACGCAGATTTTACTTATAATGGGGAGGAAATTAGGAGGATTAAAATCTCTTAAAGAGAAACTGGAAATTTCTGCTCTGATCATTTTTTATGGAGTCGATCATCTGATACTTTCTGTTACTTTGTATCACTCATATATATGGAGATCATCCATTCACACGAGAATGATGGAATAAAAAAAAAAACGATAACCCTTGAGATTTTGCATTTAGTTACCTCTATGGATATTAATAATGACCGCACCTTTGTGGCTTCAAAGATTTGTAGATACACCAATAAAACTAAAGGAATTGACAAGACCTTCCTGGAGTTCTTGGGTTGCAACAAACTTCAATTTGGCTAAATAGTAGAGTGAGTGACATTAGGATTTTATGTTTTTCACCCTTAAAGGGAATCTTTCAGCAGTTTTTTCTATTTATTCTGAGAGTAGCATAATGTAGGGGTAGAGACCCTGATTCCAGAGATGTGTCACTTATTAGGCTGTGTGTTGAAGTTTCACTACAATCATTGTTTTATCAGCAGGAGATTATCACTGCCGGACTAGGTGTCTAGTGCCAGGCCGTCCAGCTAATCTATGTAACCCCGCCCCCATCACTGACTGGCTACTTGCTGACAATGTACACAGGAATCTGCCAATCAGGGGTGTGGGCGGGGTTATGCACAGATCAGCAATCAGGGCACTGCTACATCTGCAGCAGAGAAAACTGGGATTTTATCAAAACTGCAGCAAGCAGCTCAGTAGGTGATATATTGCTGGAATCAGGCTTTCTGCCTCTACATCAAATTAAATAGCAAAGATCTGCCAATAGATTCCCTTTAAATGTCTGTACAAGGTTCAGGACAGAGTAGTTGCAGCTAAAGCCAGCTGAGAGAAGCGTGGCCACGTGAGCTGGGGTCAGGGCAGAAAAATTTCATTAATATGGCAGTCAAGTAGAAGGTCAGGGAGGGCGACAAAAGAATCATAATCAGGACACTGTATAAGAAGGTCCTGCAAATTCTACTTTAATGAAAAGAGTTAAGGAGGCTTATTCCGCACATTTCTCAGGGTAAATGACTGCTGACCAGGAACATTCTTGCTGATTAGCGGTCATTTAATAGGCTGCTTACAAAGGTCGACCGACCTGGCTCCATGGGAAAAACAACGATCGGTAATAGAAATGATCTTCACAAAATATCATCTTGCTTGGCAGCTTGTTGTCTTTTATGCAGACCAAAATATCATCTCGCCCAACGAACAAGCGGAGACGAGCGTAGCTTCTCTCATCCGAGAAAATTGGGCGATTATAATAATCACACTCTGATCAGAGTGTGATCATATTGTGATCTGATTCTCTAGGAGAAGATGGAGAGAGAAATGTCTCCATCTTCTCCATTCTATCAGTCCGTGGAAATCAGACTGCACTCAGATGTCTTCCAAGTGCAGTTTTCTTTGGACTCATTGACTTTCATGGCCAAGTGTAATCCGAATATCGGATCAAAGTCAGGCATGCAGAAATTTTTTTCTTCTGTATGAGGAAAAAAAATCAGAAATGTGCACGACCCCTTAACATTGGTTCAACTTTGGCCCTATGTTTTGTTGGACCGCACTCGGACCCAAAATACGCTCGTCTGCGCCTGCCCTTATTCTCGTTCATCGGGTGATCGGCAGCCTGTTTGGACTGAACAATCAAGAGATGAGCGTTCCTAGGAACCATACAAACTCCCCTGTCAGTACATCACAAAAAGCTCACTAACATATTCTCAGTTGCCTCATTCTACAGCCAGACATATACAGTACAACGCAGAGGTTACAGTAGACAAACGGTGCAAATGTTTTCATAAAACCCAATGCCCTGAAAAATTATTAACAACCTCAAATGAATGTATTTTAATAGTAGTAAGAAACTGACCTCAAAGGTGGACAATCCCTTTAAGTACTTGGAGTCTAGTAGGCACTGGTTGAAAAAGAAGACCCAAGATGCAATATGATACTTTAGCGCTCTGGCATTCTAGAGACAAGCTCCAGCAAAAGGAGATGGGGGGAAGCAAGGGCAGAAGGAGATTGGCAGTGCCAGGGGACCAGAGGCCGGGGCGGAGGGGCAATATGACTGTTATGGGCCATGGGCATCCTGTACATGCCATGCAGGCAGTGAGTGCAGATACACACAGGAGAGGGGGCACAAATTTTGTTTCGAAGTTGCAACAAAATTTTTTCTTATCTGGATTCCAATGAATTCCATGATGTGTAAATAAACAGGAAATGTAGCAAATTAGATTCATATCTAGATACAATCCCGATCCGTCCTCTGAGTAGTGGAGGCATCCGCCCGCCAGGATCACCGGGCCGGGGATGATAGATCTCGGCGCAGGCGGTAAGTCATGGCTTTGCTGTTGATGCTCAGGTAAACAGATCAGTCATGCACACGGAGAGAGGAGGCGTAATGACAAATTAGCTCCATCGCTCGGTTCCTGCAGCCGGCCTGTCATCCCTCGCCGTAAATTCTCGGGATTATTAAAGAAAAAAAAAGCCATTAAAGAATCTTCATTTACATCTTTATGACCCGAACAAGGGAACATTCCAGTTTGGTATAAAAACTTAACAAGTAGCTTCATAAGTTTTTGCTGTGAGCCATATAATTTACCAGACGATGAGAAGGGACGTTTCCCTACAATTGGGAGAAGCCGGATATTTTATTTTATAATGATATTCATTGCTTCCGGGAGACCTCAAGGGCTTGCACTCTTGTCTGTCAGACTGGAAAATGGAAGCGACGCCTTATAGCGGATCTTTATCAGAGAAGCTTATAAAAGGCAATGTCATTATATAGGATAGGATTATTGTCAGTGTCTATATAACGAGTATGTATAATATAAGAGCAAAGTCAGTCACATTATTATTATAGCATCGTAGTAACTGTCATCATCAATGTATAAGGGGAGAATTATAGATATCTCAATCTGCTAAATAAAAGGCAATTCTATAGTAGTTATATTCCTGTACACAGGAGCAGTATTATAGTAGTTATATTCTTGTACATATGGGCAGTATTATAGTAGTTATATTCTTGTACATAGTGGCAGTATTATAGTAGTTATATTCTTGTACATAGTAGAAGTATTATAGTAGTTATATTCCTGTACATAGGGAGCAGTATTATAGTAGTTATATTCTTGTGCATAGTAGAAGTATTATAGTAGTTATATTCTTGTACATATGGGCAGTATTATAGTAGTTATATTCTTGTACATAGGGAGCAGTATTATAGTAGTTATATTCTTGTACATAGGGAGCAGTATTATAGTAGTTATATTCTTGTGCATAGTAGAAGTATTATAGTAGTTATATTCTTGTACATAGGAGCAGTATTATAGCAGTAATATCCCTGTACATAGGAGCAGTATTATAGTAGTTATATTCTTGTACAAAGGGGCAGTATTATAGTAGTTATATTCTTGTACATAGGGAGCAGTATTATAGTAGTTATATTCTTGTGCATAGTAGAAGTATTATAGTAGTTATATTCTTGTACATATGGGCAGTATTATAGTAGTTATATTCTTGTACATAGGAGCAGTATTATAGTAGTTATATTCTTGTACATAGGGAGCAGTAGTATAGTAGTTATATTCTTGTGCATAGTAGAAGTATTATAGTAGTAATATTCTTGTACATATGGGCAGTATTATAGTAGTTATATTCCTGTACATATGGGCAGTATTATAGTAGTTATATTCCTGTACATATGGGCAGTATTATAGTAGTTATATTCTTGTACATAGGGAGCAGTATTATAGTAGTTATATTCTTGTGCACAGTAGAAGTATTATAGTAGTTATATTCTTGTACATATGGGCAGTATTATAGTAGTTATATTCTTGTGCATAGGAGCAGTATTATAGTAGTTATATTCTTGTACATAGGGGCAGTATTATAGTAGTTATATTCTTGAACATAGTGACAGTATTATAGTAGTTATATTCTTGTACATAGGGGGCAGTATTATAGTAGTTATATTCCTGTACATATGGGCAGTATTATAGTAGTTATATTCTTGTACATAGGAGCAGTATTATAGTAGTTATATTCTTGTACATAGGGAGCAGTAGTATAGTAGTTATATTCTTGTGCATAGTAGAAGTATTATAGTAGTAATATTCTTGTACATATGGGCAGTATTATAGTAGTTATATTCCTGTACATATGGGCAGTATTATAGTAGTTATATTCCTGTACATATGGGCAGTATTATAGTAGTTATATTCTTGTACATAGGGAGCAGTATTATAGTAGTTATATTCTTGTGCATAGTAGAAGTATTATAGTAGTTATATTCTTGTACATATGGGCAGTATTATAGTAGTTATATTCTTGTGCATAGGAGCAGTATTATAGTAGTTATATTCTTGTACATAGGGGCAGTATTATAGTAGTTATATTCTTGAACATAGTGACAGTATTATAGTAGTTATATTCTTGTACATAGGGGGCAGTATTATAGTAGTTATATTCCTGTACATATGGGCAGTATTATAGTAGTTATATTCTTGTGCATAGGAGCAGTATTATAGTAGTTATATTCTTGTACATAGGGGCAGTATTATAGTAGTTATATTCTTGTACATAGTGGCAGTATTATAGTAGTTATATTCTTGTACATAGGGGCAGTATTATAGTAGTTATATTCCTGTACATATGGGCAGTATTATAGTAGTTATATTCCTGTACATATGGGCAGTATTATAGTAGTTATATTCTTGTACAAAGGGGCAGTATTATAGTAGTTATATTCTTGTACATAGGGGCAGTATTATAGTAGTTATATTCCTGTACATATGGGCAGTATTATAGTAGTTATATTCTTGTACATAGGAGCAGTATTATAGTAGTTATATTCTTGTACATAGGGAGCAGTATTATAGTAGTTATATTCTTGTGCATAGTAGAAGTATTATAGTAGTTACAGTATATTCTTGTACATATAGGCAGTATTATAGTAGTTATATTCTTGTACATAGGGGCAGCATTATAGTAGTTATATTCTTGAACATAATGGCAGTATTATAGTAGTTATATTCTTGTGCATAGTAGAAGTATTATAGTAGTAATATTCTTATACATATGGGCAGTATTATAGTAGTTATATTCCTGTACATATGGGCAGTATTATAGTAGTTATATTCCTGTACATATGGGCAGTATTATAGTAGTTATATTCTTGTACATAGGGAGCAGTATTATAGTAGTTATATTCTTGTGCATAGTAGAAGTATTATAGTAGTTACAGTATATTCTTGTACATATAGGCAGTATTATAGTAGTTATATTCTTGTACATAGGGGCAGCATTATAGTAGTTATATTCTTGAACATAATGGCAGTATTATAGTAGTTATATTCTTGTACATAGGGGGCAGTATTATAGTAGTTATATTCTTGTACATAGTGGCAGTATTATAGTAGTTATATTCTTGTACATAGGGGCAGTATTATAGTAGTTATATTCCTGTACATATAGGCAGTATTATAGTAGTTATATTCCTGTACATATGGGCAGTATTATAGTAGTTATATTCTTGTGCATAGGAGCAGTATTATAGTAGTTATATTCTTGTACATAGTGGCAGTATTATAGTAGTTATATTCTTGTACATAGGGGCAGTATTATAGTAGTTATATTCCTGTACATATGGGCAGTATTATAGTAGTTATATTCCTGTACATATGGGCAGTATTATAGTAGTTATATTCTTGTGCATAGGAGCAGTATTATAGTAGTTATATTCTTGTACATAGTGGCAGTATTATAGTAGTTATATTCTTGTACATAGGGGCAGTATTATAGTAGTTATATTCCTGTACATATGGGCAGTATTATAGTAGTTATATTCCTGTACATATGGGCAGTATTATAGTAGTTATATTCTTGTGCATAGGAGCAGTATTATAGTAGTTATATTCTTGTACATAGGGGCAGTATTATAGTAGTTATATTCTTGAACATAGTGACAGTATTATAGTAGTTATATTCTTGTACATAGGGGGCAGTATTATAGTAGTTATATTCCTGTACATATGGGCAGTATTATAGTAGTTATATTCTTGTGCATAGGAGCAGTATTATAGTAGTTATATTCCTGTACATATGGGCAGTATTATAGTAGTTATATTCTTGTACATAGTGGCAGTATTATAGTAGTTATATTCTTGTACATAGGGGCAGTATTATAGTAGTTATATTCCTGTACATATGGGCAGTATTATAGTAGTTATATTCTTGTACATAGTGGCAGTATTATAGTAGTAATATTCTTGTACATAGTGGCAGTATTATAGTAGTTATATTCTTGTACATAGGGGCAGTATTATAGTAGTTATATTCCTGTACATATGGGCAGTATTATAGTAGTTATATTCTTGTACAAAGGGGCAGTATTATAGTAGTTATATTCTTGTACATAGGGAGCAGTATTATAGTAGTTATATTCTTGTGCAAAGTAGAAGTATTATAGTAGTTATATTCTTGTACATATGGAGCAGTATTATAGTAGTTATATTCTTGTGCATAGTAGAAGTATTATAGTAGTTATATTCTTGTACACTTGGGCAGTATTATAGTAGTTATATTCTTGTACATAGGAGCAGTATTATAGTAGTTATATTCTTGTACATAGGGAGCAGTATTATAGTAGTTATATTCTTGTGCATAGTAGAAGTATTATAGTAGTAATATTCTTGTACATATGGGCAGTATTATAGTAGTTATATTCCTGTACATATGGGCAGTATTATAGTAGTTATATTCTTGTACATAGGGAGCATTATTATAGTAGTTATATTCTTGTGCAAAGTAGAAGTATTATAGTAGTTATATTCTTGTACATAGGAGGCAGTATTATAGTAGTTATATTCTTGTGCAAAGTAGAAGTATTATAGTAGTTATATTCTTGTACATAGGAGGCAGTATTATAGTAGTTATATTCTTGTGCAAAGTAGAAGTATTATAGTAATTATATTCTTGTACAAAGGGGCAGTATTATAGTAGTTATATTCTTGTACATATGGAGCAGTATTATAGTAGTTATATTCTTGTGCATAGTAGAAGTATTATAGTAGTTATATTCTTGTACACTTGGGCAGTATTATAGTAGTTATATTCTTGTACATAGTGGCAGTATTATAGTAGTTATATTCTTGTACATAGGGGCAGTATTATAGTAGTTATATTCCTGTACATATGGGCAGTATTATAGTAGTTATATTCTTGTACAAAGGGGCAGTATTATAGTAGTTATATTCTTGTACATAGGGAGCAGTATTATAGTAGTTATATTCTTGTGCAAAGTAGAAGTATTATAGTAGTTATATTCTTGTACATATGGAGCAGTATTATAGTAGTTATATTCTTGTGCATAGTAGAAGTATTATAGTAGTTATATTCTTGTACACTTGGGCAGTATTATAGTAGTTATATTCTTGTACATAGGAGCAGTATTATAGTAGTTATATTCTTGTACATAGGGAGCAGTATTATAGTAGTTATATTCTTGTGCATAGTAGAAGTATTATAGTAGTAATATTCTTGTACATATGGGCAGTATTATAGTAGTTATATTCCTGTACATATGGGCAGTATTATAGTAGTTATATTCCTGTACATATGGGCAGTATTATAGTAGTTATATTCTTGTACATAGGGAGCAGTATTATAGTAGTTATATTCTTGTGCAAAGTAGAAGTATTATAGTAGTTATATTCTTGTACATAGGAGGCAGTATTATAGTAGTTATATTCTTGTGCAAAGTAGAAGTATTATAGTAGTTATATTCTTGTACATAGGAGGCAGTATTATAGTAGTTATATTCTTGTGCAAAGTAGAAGTATTATAGTAGTTATATTCTTGTACAAAGGGGCAGTATTATAGTAGTTATATTCTTGTACATATGGAGCAGTATTATAGTAGTTATATTCTTGTGCATAGTAGAAGTATTATAGTAGTTATATTCTTGTACACTTGGGCAGTATTATAGTAGTTATATTCTTGTACATAGGAGCAGTATTATAGTAGTTATATTCTTGTACATAGGGAGCAGTATTATAGTAGTTATATTCTTGTACATAGTGGCAGTATTATAGTAGTTATATTCTTGTACATAGGGGCAGTATTATAGTAGTTATATTCTTGTACATAGGAGCAGTATTATAGTAGTTATATTCCTGTATATAGGAGCAGTATTATAGTAGTTATATTCTTGTACATAGGGGCAGTATTATAGTAGTTATATTCCTGTACATATGGGCAGTATTATAGTAGTTATATTCCTGTACATATGGGCAGTATTATAGTAGTTATATTCTTGTGCATAGGAGCAGTATTATAGTAGTTATATTCTTGTACATAGTGGCAGTATTATAGTAGTTATATTCTTGTACATAGGGGCAGTATTATAGTAGTTATATTCCTGTACATATGGGCAGTATTATAGTAGTTATATTCTTGTACAAAGGGGCAGTATTATAGTAGTTATATTCTTGTACATAGGGAGCAGTATTATAGTAGTTATATTCTTGTGCAAAGTAGAAGTATTATAGTAGTTATATTCTTGTACAAAGGGGCAGTATTATAGTAGTTATATTCTTGTACATATGGAGCAGTATTATAGTAGTTATATTCTTGTGCATAATAGAAGTATTATAGTAGTTATATTCTTGTACACTTGGGCAGTATTATAGTAGTTATATTCTTGTACATAGGGGCAGTATTATAGTAGTTATATTCTTCTACATAGTGGCAGTATTATAGTAGTTATATTCTTGTACATAGGGGGCAGTATTATAGTAGTTATATTCCTGTACATATGGGCAGTATTATAGTAGTTATATTCTTGTGCATAGGAGCAGTATTATAGTAGTTATATTCTTGTACATAGGGGTAGTATTATAGTAGTTATATTCTTGTACATAGCGGCAGTATTATAGTAGTTATATTCTTGTACATAGGGGCAGTATTATAGTAGTTATATTCCTGTACATATGGGCAGTATTATAGTAGTTATATTCTTGTACATAGGGAGCAGTATTATAGTAGTAATATTATTGTACATAGTGTCAGTATTATAGTAGTTATATTCTTGTACATAGGAGCAGTATTATAGTAGTTATATTCTTGTACATAGGGCCAGTATTATAGTAGTTATATTGTTGTACACGGGGGCAGTATTATAGTAGTTATATTCTTGTACATAGGAGCAGTATTATAGTAGTTATATTCTTGTACATAGGAGCAGTATTATAGTAGTTATATTCTTGTACATAGGAGCAGTATTATAGTAGTTATATTCTTGTACATAGGGGCAGTATTATAGTAGTTATATTCTTGTACATAGGGGCAGTATTATAGTAGTTAGTAGTTTTTCTATATATTTTTCTTATTATAATATTTCTTTTTGCATCTTATTTATCATCCATGCTTTCTTCCTACTTAATCTCTCTTAAAATTCTCTGAGGAGAGATTAAGCAGATTTCCCTGGACAATGATTATTTTTTTGCAGCTTTTGTATAAGGTGACCATGCGTTTCGCAGGACCAGTCATCGCTGATAAATGCTCCTCTGTGCTGCGGTGAGTTACGCAGAATATCCTGATATAAGCATTTAACAACAAGATTATTTGGAGTTGTACAGCAGAAATCAGCGACCTTCCTTCCCCATCGTTCCAGACTCAGCAAATTTATCTAGTTCATTTCTGAGACATCTCCAGATTTTACTTCTGTTGTTGCAGGTGTCCTCATAACTGCAAACGAGGAAATTTGCTAAGCATTTCTCTCTACATCAAAGACTAATACCACAGTGAACGTTCTTGTACGTTTTTCATTTCTCATCATTTGTCTGATCTAGTGCAGAGATATATTGTACAAGGAAGCTCCAGTCCGGACTGTCAATGATATGTATTAGGGGCTTCAATACACTAGATTTAGGTCAAAAAGTCCTATGGCCGTCACATTTTTATCTTTAGATGATTTTACATATCAGAGGACATTCACCTGTGTGATACAAATCTCCCATCCACCATGTATCCAGCAGCCACCTTACATACCTCCCCCCTCTGCCTAAAGTCGTGGGGCTTGGCAACTTCTACCACTAGTCACGAGATTTTCAAGGAAGCATCGGCTTTACCATGTACCGTAATTTCAAGGCTCTACATTCCACATGGAAGCGGAAATCCTGCAAGGCTAGAAATCAGAGGTTAGCACAAGCATTTTCCCCTTTTTCTCTTTCATCCTCCTCAGTGGCGAATGGTCTGACACTTGTTTAAGTTTTCTCCCTAACAGATAGTATCGTAATGTATCCACCTTTCAGATTATGGCCAAGCATTCCTTTTCTACAATGGGATATTTTTTCTTACATGCAGACAGTATCCTACTCAGGTAGGGAGCAGGGTGCTCCTTTCCGTGTATCTCCTGAGCAATTTCCACTCCTAATTTGACTTCTGAGGTGTCCGTCTGGAGTATTAATTACTTCTTAAGGTTGGGGACTACCAGGACTGGCTGCTTACACAGAACTACTTTAAGTTCTTTAAAAGCCATTTCCGCCTCCAACGTACTTTTGGCCATAATTGATTTTGTCCCCTTAAGGATGTCTGTCAGGGATGCAGCCATCATGGCAAAGTTTGGAATGAACCACCACGATTCCCAGAAAAGCCCTAATTTGCTTTTTTGAGACTGGTCTCGGCCAGTTCTGGATTGCGTCCACTTTATTGATCAGGCGTTTGATTTTGCCTCTACCTACTTCATATCCAAGGTATTTGTTCTCCTCTTTCCCCATGGAACATTTTTTTTGGATCTATGGAGAACCCCACCTTCCTGAGAGCATCAACCATCACCTTTAGCTTTCCCGCATGACTTCCCCAATCTGGGCTGAAGATTATGATATCGTCCAGGTATGTCGCAGCATAATTCTTATGGGATTTGAGGATCTATGGCCCTCTGGATCGAAGCCAGTGCTCATTGCAGTCCAAACAGTGTCTGGACGTATTGGATGCACCCTCCGGGCGTGGAGAAAGCCATCTCCTCCCTGGCTTCTTGTGACATGGGGATTTGCCAACATCCATTTGTTAAATCGAAAGTGGTTATATACCTTGCCGGCCCTAGTCTCTGTATCAGCTCATTGACGCGCGGCATCGGATATGAGTTGAACTTGGAGACTTCGTTCAACTTCCGTTAATCATTACACCATCTCCATTCGCCATCGGGTTTTGGAACAAGGACAATCGGGCTAGACCTCCCGCTCTCAGATTCCTCAATGACTCTGAGATTCAGTATACGCTTCACTTCCTTGGAGATCAGTGCATGCTGAGCATCGGGTATTCAGTAGAGCGTTAAGTTCACCCATACATGGGGTTCCGTCAGAACCTTGTGTTCTATGAAATTTGTACAATGTGAGAACAGGTCCCGGTTCTGCTACAGCAATTCTCAGCACTGCTGTTTTTTGGCTGTCAACAGTATCTTGGCTACTGTGACAGCTTCAATGTCTCCTTCTGGCTTAACCAGTTTCAACAGGGTTCCTGTCTTGCCATGCCTTGATAAGATTGACGTGGTAGACCTGGTATGGCTTTCGTCTTCCCAGTTGATGAACCTTGTAGTTCACTTCACCCAGCTTTTCTACCACCTCATAGGGGCCTTGCCATGTAGCTAAAAATGTCCACTCTAACGTGGGTATAAGTACGAGGACTTGGTACCGGGGGCTGAACTGTCTCACCCTATCTGGTTATAGATCTGGGATTGAGCCTCTTGTGCCTGGAGGAGATGTTCCTTTACGATAGGCATTACTTTTAGGCTATTTGCACACTGTGCATTTTTTTCCGCGTGGAAAATGGGCCAAAAACGCTATCAAATCTTTATGCAAGCTAATTCAATGAGAGTCCTGAAATATTGTGCATATGATCAATAAATTTCCTTTTAGTATTTGCAGTGCGTTTTATTTCTGCAACATGTCTATTCTTTGTGAATTTCTGCAGCATTTTTCACCTTCAAATTGAGTCAGTCAAATCTGCAGCAAAAACGCAGGTATAAAAATGTTTGCGGATTTGCTGAATTTTTGTTTGTGTTTTTATGGGCTTCCCATGGTGTTTCACATGCTGGCTTCTGTGTGACAGAGCGCTGCGAGGTCATGCTGTCAGATGTCAGCGTTACACCGCAGCTGTGGCTGAGAACCGTAGCGGTGACCTGCGGTAAAAAGTTTACCGCAGGTCAGCAGGCGTGGGCTGATGAGACTACTTCTCTCATCGGGCTACGTCTCCAGTCACTGATAACAGCAGACCAATTGGACGACAGGTTTGGCAACTAAACTACGCTCTCAATACTGTATTTAAAGAGAACTTTTCATCAGATGATTAGTAACCAGAATTTGCTCTTATATTATTTCTTCTGCTCCACTGATTGTGCCAGTTTTTGTTTTATTTAAATTCACCATACGGTTCCAGAGATATGTGTCTTTTTATTTAGTGACTGGCTCACAGGATCCTCTGGGGCGTGTCTTCTGCTGCTCTGCATAATTACTCTGTGAGCCACGCCCTCTTTGGAAAAAAATAGAAAAATCACTAGTAACTAAAAAGGCCCATATCTCAGAAATCTTATGACGAATTTAAATAAAACAAAAAACGTAATAATCAGGGAAGCAGCGGACTAATATATTAATAAAAACTACCCACTTTTGACCTGGTTACAATTCCTCTTTATATTTCCTATCTCCTATATCCTTTTTTTATTATTATTTTGCTATTTGGAGTGAGAGAGAGTGTTATTTTAAGCTAACATATTCTGGGCTATTTTCCCAATCATCCATTTGATGCCCTAAAGGTTTGAACCACGGACAGCCAATATTTTTACTGCAATTGTTTCTGATTGACCTCGTAGACTCTGAGGCAGTTTCCCTTGACTTTGCATTTGGATATGATTATGGTTTCTTATATGACTCAGCTCGCTCCACCAGTTTGCAGCTGCTCCGTGGCTACAACCCTGGGGCCCATGCAGCAAGGTCCAGGTTCCTGAATTAGGGTTAAGAGGTAAAAACCAGGCAGCTCCTCAATCCTGGTGAGCGGAGAAGCTTTAGATCTTTGCTGTTATCACAGTACACACAGGTCAATAATCGCTAAATCCTAGCGGTAAGTGATTGCTTCAACATCTCCTCCAAATGGGGGTTTACCTCGGCTGGACCTTTGGGATCCACGATTGTGTCAGGGTCTAGGTGCATTGGAAGATAAGTCTCCTTTAATAACACATTGTTAGAACTTCCAGACAATTCAGTTGTTACAATGTATCTGCGGATCATCTCACTTCTGCCTCACAACATCACAAGTTGCAGACAAAGTACTAATGTTTTTGTTACCATGGCATCTTATGTAAGAAAGTTGGAAAAAAGTTTTCTCTTTTCTTTAAATTACAGTTGTTGTTTTTTACATATTTTTTGTATTATTATTTTTCAGTGCAGTATATTGATAGGCATCTATTATGCTGTATGGAACAGCGGCTTATAATGCTGGGGTGTGTAATTATTCAGATGAGTCCCAGCTGTGATTGTGCCGATGCTATTATTTTGTATCTTGTGACTTGCGCATTGTGAGGATACGTGTTATGTGC
Source organism: Ranitomeya imitator (assembly GCF_032444005.1). Lineage (NCBI taxonomy): Eukaryota > Metazoa > Chordata > Amphibia > Anura > Dendrobatidae > Ranitomeya > Ranitomeya imitator. Next base: position 184,647,173 of record NC_091289.1, on the reverse strand, counting down.
AGCCAGACGAAAGGATCTAACAGTAGGTTTTTGGATATTTAGAACCTGACATGAATGGAGTCACCAATGAAGCGTCTAGTCTTCCATAGATAAAGCATTGTACTTGTGCACTGAAATGTATAACCTCTGAATGTAAAAATTAAAGTTCCCATTCATTGACAGCAAGCAGAAATGTTCAAAAGTTTGAGAAATTTGAACACAAATGGGGTGGGGGAGGGGGGAGGAACTAATTCCTTTTATGCCACTTTTCTGGCATAAAAAAGTTTGCAGTTTTTCCAAGTTGTGCAAAGTTTAGGACTTTTTATATGTGTTGGCCCCTGATATTTCTTTCAAAGTGGGTACGGCTTAGGCTAAAAAGGCAGTGCCAATAATGACCCATAAACATCACTATCACTTATGTCAGAACATGACGTAAGTTATATTGTCATAAAAATTATCTTCAGCTCAAATCTGGCATATGGCATCCCCGAAAGATGTGCCACACTTATTATGGGGAATGTGCCTCCTTGTCGCATCTTATTCCAGCAAGGTATTTTTCAAGGTTGACCCATGAGATGCCAACCTTGATGAATCAGCAACAAGGTATATTAGAACGTTTTAAAGAAAAGAAAAATAAACCAGCTCACCCGTGATGCATTAGTTGAGCTTCGGGAGCACGGACCTGCTGTGTGCAAACATATAAAGTCCAAAAGAAGAAAAATGTCCAGCTCCACCGAGCTTTATTCACAAACTTGTAACATAGAGGGTACAAACTTCAGCACAAACCATGTCGGTGTGAATCTCAATGCGTTTCTGGAGACTTAGCTCCCTTAATCATGACAATTAGAAAGTTGCAGAAATATTCTGTGAGACTGACCTGTGTGACTGTCACTGACCTGTGCTACTGCCACTGACCTGTGTGACTGTCACTGACCTGTGCGACTGTCACTGACCTGTGTGACTGTCACTGACCTGTGCTACTGCCACTGACCTGTGCGACTGTCACTGACCTGTGTGACTGTCACTGACCTGTGCTACTGCCACTGACCTGTGCGACTGCCACTGACCTGTGCGACTGTCACTGACCTGTGCGACTGCCACTGACCTGTGTAACTGCCACTGACCTGTGCGACTGTCACTGACCTGTGTGACTGTCACTGACCTGTGCGACTCCCACTGACCTGTGCGACTGTCACTGACCTGTGCGACTCCCACTGACCTGTGCGACTGTCACTGACCTGTGCTACTGCCACTGACCTGTGCTACTGCCACTGACCTGTGCTACTGCCACTGACCTGTGTGACTGTCACTGACCTGTGCGACTCCCACTGACCTGTGCGACTGTCACTGACCTGTGCGACTGTCACTGACCTGTGCTACTGCCACTGACCTGTGTGACTGTCACTGACCTGTGCTACTGCCACTGACCTGTGTGACTGTCACTGACCTGTGCGACTCCCACTGACCTGTGCGACTGCCACTGACCTGTGCTACTGTCACTGACCTGTGCTACTGCCACTGACCTGTGTGACTGTCACTGACCTGTGCGACTCCCACTGACCTGTGCGACTGTCACTGACCTGTGCGACTCCCACTGACCTGTGTGACTGTCACTGACCTGTGCTACTGCCACTGACCTGTGTGACTGTCACTGACCTGTGCTACTGCCACTGACCTGTGTGACTGTCACTGACCTGTGCGACTCCCACTGACCTGTGCGACTGCCACTGACCTGTGCTACTGTCACTGACCTGTGCGACTGTCACTGACCTGTGCGACTGTCACTGACCTGTGCGACTGCCACTGACCTGTGTGACTGTCACTGAACTGTGCTACTGCCACTGACCTGTGTGACTGTCACTGACCTGTGCTACTGCCACTGACCTGTGTGACTGTCACTGACCTGTGCTACTGCCACTGACCTGTGTGACTGTCACTGACCTGTGCTACTGCCACTGACCTGTGCGACTGTCACTGACCTGTGCTACTGCCACTGACCTGTGCTACTGCCACTGACCTGTGCTACTGCCACTGACCTGTGCGACTGTCACTGACCTGTGTGACTGCTACTGACCTGTGCGACTGTCACTGACCTGTGCGACTGTCACTGACCTTTGCGACTGTCACTGACCTGTGCGACTGCCACTGACCTGTGCGACTGTCACTGACCTGTGTAACTGCCACTGACCTGTGTGACTGTCACTGACCTGTGCTACTGCCACTGACCTGTGTGACTGTCACTGACCTGTGCTACTGCCACTGACCTGTGTGACTGTCACTGACCTGTGCTACTGCCACTGACCTGTGCGACTGTCACTGACCTGTGCTACTGCCACTGACCTGTGCTACTGCCACTGACCTGTGCGACTGTCACTGACCTGTGTGACTGCTACTGACCTGTGCGACTGTCACTGACCTGTGCGACTGTCACTGACCTTTGCGACTGTCACTGACCTGTGCGACTGCCACTGACCTGTGCGACTGTCACTGACCTGTGTAACTGCCACTGACCTGTGTGACTGTCACTGACCTGTGCTACTGCCACTGACCTGTGTGACTGTCACTGACCTGTGCTACTGCCACTGACCTGTGCGACTGTCACTGACCTGTGCGACTCCCACTGACCTGTGCGACTGCCACTGACCTGTGCTACTGTCACTGACCTGTGCGACTGTCACTGACCTGTGCGACTGTCACTGACCTGTGCGACTGCCACTGACCTGTGTGACTGTCACTGAACTGTGCTACTGCCACTGACCTGTGTGACTGTCACTGACCTGTGCTACTGCCACTGACCTGTGTGACTGTCACTGACCTGTGCTACTGCCACTGACCTGTGTGACTGTCACTGACCTGTGCTACTGCCACTGACCTGTGCGACTGTCACTGACCTGTGCTACTGCCACTGACCTGTGCGACTGCCACTGACCTGTGCTACTGCCACTGACCTGTGCGACTGCCACTGACCTGTGCGACTGTCACTGACCTGTGTAACTGCCACTGACCTGTGTGACTGTCACTGACCTGTGCGACTGTCACTGACCTGTGCGACTGTCACTGACCTGTGCGACTGCCACTGACCTGTGCTACTGCCACTGACCTGTGCGACTGCCACTGACCTGTGCGACTGTCACTGACCTGTGCGACTGTCACTGACCTGAGCGACTGTCACTGACCTGTGCGACTGTCACTGACCTGTGCGACTGTCACTGACCTGAGCGACTGTCACTGACCTGTGCTACTGCCACTGACCTGTGCTACTGCCACTGACCTGTGCTACTGCCACTGACCTGTGTGACTGTCACTGACCTGTGCTACTGCCACTGACCTGTGTGACTGTCACTGACCTGTGCTACTGCCACTGACCTGTGCGACTGTCACTGACCTGTGCTACTGCCACTGACCTGTGTGACTGTCACTGACCTGTGCTACTGCCACTGACCTGTGTGACTGTCACTGACCTGTGCTACTGCCACTGACCTGTGCGACTGTCACTGACCTGTGTGACTGCTACTGACCTGTGCGACTGTCACTGACCTGTGCGACTGTCACTGACCTGTGCGACTGTCACTGACCTGTGCGACTGCCACTGACCTGTGCGACTGTCACTGACCTGTGTAACTGCCACTGACCTGTGCTACTGCCACTGACCTGTGTGACTGTCACTGATCTGTGCGACTGTCACTGACCTGTGCGACTGCCACTGACCTGTGCGACTGTCACTGACCTGTGTAACTGTCACTGACCTGTGCTACTGCCACTGACCTGTGTGACTGTCACTGAACTGTGCTACTGCCACTGACCTGTGTGACTGTCACTGACCTGTGCGACTCCCACTGACCTGTGCGACTGCCACTGACCTGTGCTACTGTCACTGACCTGTGCGACTGTCACTGACCTGTGCGACTGTCACTGACCTGTGCGACTGCCACTGACCTGTGTGACTGTCACTGAACTGTGCTACTGCCACTGACCTGTGTGACTGTCACTGACCTGTGCTACTGCCACTGACCTGTGTAACTGCCACTGACCTGTGCGACTGCCACTGACCTGTGTAACTGCCACTGACCTGTGCTACTGCCACTAACCTGTGCGACTGCCACTGACCTGTGCGACTGCCACTGACCTGTGCGACTGCCACTGACCTGTGCGACTGCCACTGACCTGTGCGACTGTTACTGACCTGTGCTACTGCCACTGACCTGTGCGACTGCCACTGACCTGTGCGACTGCCACTGACCTGTGCGACTGCCACTGACCTGTGCGACTGCCACTGACCTGTGCGACTGCCACTGACCTGTGCGACTGTTACTGACCTGTGCTACTGCCACTGACCTGTGCGACTGTCACTGACCTGTGCGACTGCCACTGACCTGTGCGACTGGCACTGACCTGTGCGACTGCTACTGACCTGTGCGACTGTCACTGACCTGTGCGACTGCCACTGACCTGTGCGACTGCCACTGACCTGTGCGCCTGTCACTGACCTGTGTGACTGCCACTGACCTGTGTGACTGTCACTGACCTGTGCGACTGCCACTGACCTGTGCTACTGCCACTGACCTGTGCGACTGCCACTGACCTCTGCGACTGTCACTGACCTGTGCGACTGTCACTGACCTGTGCGACTGTCACTGACCTGTGCGACTGTCACTGACCTGTGCTACTGCCACTGACCTGTGCGATTCCCACTGACCTGTCACCTGTACGACTGCCACTGACCTCTGCAACTGCCAGTGACCTGTGTAACTCCCACTGACCTGTGCGACTGTCACTGACGTGTGCTACTGCCACAGACCTGTGCTACTGCCACAGACCTGTGCTACTGCCACTGACCTGTGCGATTCCCACTGACTTGTGCTACTGCCACTGACCTGTGCTACTGCCACTGACCTGTGTGACTCCCTCTGACCTGTGCGACTGTCACTGACCTGTGCTACTGCCACTGACCTGTGCGATTCCCACTGACCTGTCACCTGTACGACTGCCACTGACCTGTGCTACTGCCACTGACCTGTGCGATTCCCACTGACCTGTCACCTGTACGACTGCCACTGACCTCTGCAACTGCCAGTGACCTGTGTAACTCCCACTGACCTGTGTGACTGCCACTGACCTCGGCAACTGCCAATGACCTCTGCAACTGTAAGCAGGTTGAGAGATGCAGTGACGGACAGGAGGCAGAGCAAGGGTTAACAATTTTAACTGTGTTAATTAACAGGGGGTTAACTCACGGGGAGATGAAGGGTTAAAACAAGGAAACAAACAGTTCTATTGCAGAGGATATGCAAAGTAAGGCAGGGTTCATATTGCGTTGCTGCAGTCCATTCAATGCATGCGTTAAACGGACTGCACCAACGCTAGTGCCTTGTAAAGATAGTGTTATGCGATCGCGATAGCGCAGATGCTCCACCTACGCTATCGGTGACGGACCCGGAAACACTGCAGCCTGCGTCCGAGGGTCCGTCACAGCGCTAAGGCATGCCGATTATGACATGCGTTAGCGATGCTCTACATAGTGGCAGTCAATGGGTGTGGTAACGCATCCGTTACATAGCGTTAGTGCCGCTGTGAAACGGATGCTGTCAGCGCATTGCCATTGATGCAATGTAAACCTTGCCTTAATGTATAAGGTAATGGCAGTTCTTTTGTATACTTATCCTGTCAGGAGTTCCTCAGGCTGCAGAGAATACTTGGAAGTCTGTAGCGCCAACAACTGCTGGTGCAGTGCTTGTCCAGGAATGTCCTGCTGGTAATGGTGGTCCGTCTTCTGGTGGCAGCAGTTGGTCTGCAGAACCTTCCGATGAGCCACTAGTCTATAAACACGTGTGGCCGGAACAAGCAAGGCCACAGCACCTTTGGAATTCAATGCAAACGGTTGCGGAGCAAGTGGCAGGGAAGGCCGCAGGAGTCCGCCCGGGACTCGGTTCTCCTGTTTTCTCATGTGCGCGGTACTCACAGTCATTGATCGCACCATGCTACTCTCTCCGACTACTGCAGACCGTACAGCTCCTCTATCTCCGGCAGTCACTGAGCGCACCACACCTCTCAGAGCAGTAGTCCCTCTGCAGATGGTGGGGCCCAACCAATGCGGCCTATCGCTGCACCGATACTCGAGGGACAGAGCGCGCCGCTCGCCTGACTGCGCGCTACTACGGGTTGGCACCAAACTCCCTACTGCTGCGCACGCTTTTCTTTTTATGTAATCCCGCCTCCCCAGGTCATCAGGTTGGTCCGGCTCCTCATTTCTTCCCCCAGGGGGGGGACGCAGTCTTAATGGTTCCGGACCTGGCAAGCAGGTACCTGCAGCCCAGTCTTCCTCCTTACACAACTGCCACTGACCTCTACAACTGCCACTGATCTGTGTGACTGCCACTGACTCTTGCGACTGCCCCTGACCTGTGCACCTGTCACTGACCTCAGCAACTGCCACTAACCTCAGCAACTGACAATGACCTATACAACTGCCACTGACCTCAGCAACTGCCACTGACCTGTGTGACTGCCACTCACCTCAGCAACTGCCAATGACCTGTGCGACTGCCACTGACCTGTGACTGCCCCTGACCTCTACAACTGCCACTGATCTGTGTGACTACCACTGATGGGTGTAACTGCCCCTGACCTGTGCACCTGCCCCTGACCTGTGCACCTGCCACTGACCTGTGCACCTGCCACTGACCTCGGCAACTGACAATGACCTGTGCAACTGCCAATGACCTGTGCAACTGCCACTGACCTGTGTGACTGCCACTGACCTCAGCAACTGCCATTGACCTCTACAACTGCCACTGACCTGTGTGACTGCCACGGACTTCTACAAGTGCCACTGACCTGTGTGACTGCCACTGACCTCGCAACTGCCAATGACCTGTACAACTGCCCCTGACCTGTGCACCTGCCACTGACCTATGCTACTGCCACTAACCTCAGCAACTGACAATGACCTATGCAACTGCCACTGACCTCAGCAACTGCCACTGACCTTTACAACTGCCACTGACCTGTGTGACTGCCACTCAACTGTGCGACTGCCACTGACCTGTGTGACTGCCACTGACCTGTGAGACTGCCACTGACCCCTACTACTGCCACTGATCTGTGTGACTACCACTGACTGGTGCACCTGCCCCTGACCTCTGCTGCTGCCACTGACCTCGGCAACTGACAATGACCTGTGCAACTGCCAATGACCTGTGCAACTGCCACTGACCTGTGTGACTGCCACTGAGCTCGGCAACTGCCATTGACCTCTACAACTGCCACTGACCTGTGTGACTGCCTGCCACTGACTTCTACAACTGCCACTGACCTGTGTGACTGCCTGCCACTGACTTCTACAACTGCCACTGACCTGTGTGACTGCCACTGACTTCTACAACTGCCACTGACCTGTGCGACTGCCACTGACCTCTACAACTACCACTGACCTGTGCACCTGTTACTAAAGGCGCCACAGTATTGACAAATCCCCGTATCCTATTCTCTACTTTTGCGATACAGAAGTGCTCCCATTTGTCTCTGATAACTCATCTATATCCAAATATCAGTTACATTCGTGTCTGGGAAGGGGGCACTGATATCTGGTATCTAGAAATAATTTCAGAATAAATAATAATAATAATATATAGGTAAATTGCCTTTCTACAAGAAGCCCTTTCATGCCGTACACTTTTCGTGCCATTAAATGGGCATCTGTGCACTAATAATAAATACCCACCTGTAATACGTAATCTATGGCATTTCTGCTCTTTCTTGAAAGGGTTTAAATGGAATTTCAGAAAAATCTGTTATGTTTTTATTTGGTTTAACAGTCATAAATCGTGAGTTATGATCCTTCTGGCGCTATGAAGTCTCTCGTGGTTTCTAAGGATTGCAGATATCCTGCTGTATATTTTGCAGGACTGTCATGTGTGCACTTGATTTGTGGCTTATGGATTACAGCCTTGTACTTCTGGCAGACTACGGATGATTTGCTGAAAGTCCTTCCGTGTCACTAGGAGCTTCGGTTGAGTGAAGGATCAGAGTAATTGGTATATGGAGACCCGCTGTGTATATAAATATGTGGACGATGGTCACTGGAGGTTACTCAAACCCATAACATCCCGTCTATCGTGCAACACTAGTGGTTCAAGTTTAAAGAGCAACCATTGACCAAGTGCAGGAGTTGTGCGGTAACTGACCTGGAAGAAGTCCTACTCCAAGAATGTGCACTACCGATGTGTATCTGTAAGGATGTAAGAGGGTTGGAAATGCTTTAGCCATCGGAGGCTAGTGTTATGTGAATGGTCAGGGAACAGTCAGGGGATCATGCTGTTTTCCCACCGCTGCCACCAATATGTCAGGGAACAGCCAGGACATCCCACAGGTATCTCTCCACCATTGACAGATGATCAGGAACCAGAAGTCTGCTGCCTCCAGTTGTCAAAACAATTGCCCAATTGGCCGATTATTGATGGACGAGGCCACGGCTGCTTTCACCACTAGGCTGGATATGGGGGAGCTCACAGTGAACGTATAGTGCACACATTCGATTCCAACCCATAAAATTCTTCTTCTTCTTTTTGATCTTCGTTTTTGTCTGGAATCCTCTCACCAACTAATCCTTTACCTCCACTGCTGCGGGACGGCAGAACGTATGGGAAACATCATAGGAGACAGAGAGAGGATAGACAGAGTGTATCACGAGATTTGAGAGGACAAGAAGCAAAAAAGGTAATAAAAGGTATTTAGAAAAATCATTCTTTTAAGCAAAAAAGGTAATAAGAGGTATTTAGAAAAATCATTCTTTTAAGCAAAAAACGTAATAAGAGGTATTTAGAAAAATCATTCTTTTAAGCAAAAAAGGTAATAATAGGTATTTAGAAAAATCATTCTTTTATGATGGGTAACGATATGGGGGGGCACATTTTAAAGCAGTGGACATCCCCATTAAGGATATAGACACATCTGTATCTTCTATCATTGCCTTTAAAAAAAACTGTTTATGTGGAGACTTTTTCCCCACCCCCAACCTGAATCTAAAAGAACAAAGTCATGAAGTTAAACTTTCATCCTTCCTCACGGTCTAGGAACTCTTTTTGTCTAGCGGAAGCAAATATGTGTTAAATGGGGCAATACTTGATAAAATAACCATTGACGATACCTGGGGAATCGGTGAACATTTGCATCTCACCGCTATGTAAGTCATGCATATTTTATAAAAAAGATGCCATCACATAAACGCTCCTTGTGTCGGGCGACATATATATTTCCATACAGATAACCATTTAGCAGTAAAGCACATCAATGGGCCCCGCCATTAAGAAAATAAAATCTTATGTGCGTAGAAAGTTTCATTAGGTCGTCAGAATGCGATAAAAAGTTAACAAAGAGCAAAGGAAATAACCAACGCTCAATGCATCGTTTACGTTCACCTCTTTATTAGAAGGAACGCGCTATTTACAAGTGATTTTATTTCCAGAATTGGATTTTTGTTATTACATTCATCCATAATATAATAATCGATTCCTATAAATGGACCTTTTTTTTATGTATCCTATTTGTTAGTTTTGCGTTAATAGTGGGATGGTTCTTCTTTTGTTCACGATCCTTATCTCTCATTCAAAGAGACGAGAAGTAAAAAAAAAAAAAAAAAAGTGTCTGCAATCTTGGAGGACCTGTTCTTCAACAGCAAACTGATCCCAATGGAGAATGTGTAATACTTAACTCCTCCTGCGGAGGCACTGCAGGAAAATTGAGCCAAGGAAAGCACACCAAAAATACAACGTTTTTTTTTTAATGCTTTTTATTTATTTTTTTCTCGTAGCCCTAAATATTATAATAAAACAAGATGAAGCGTAGCAACATTTCAGTTAATGTATCCTTCATCAGGCTCAAGGTGGGAAACGTGTGGACAAAATATAGGAAGAATCTGCTTGTAGCAGTATATGAAGGAATGGAATCGCTGGGCAGCCTAGGGATTCATAGAGAGTGTGCAAATCACTATTACCCATGGGAAAAGGGATCCGGTGGTACAAAAGCCAGCGAGTGTTTTTGTTTTTGATTTGCGCCAAATTATTATTTTTTTTAGTCCATTTCATAGGTTTTTTCACTGTTAATTTATTTTTCTTTTGCTATTGTAGGCTTAGTTTTTGTTTTTCACATGTTTGCGGCTGTTTCATCAACTTTTGCAAAAGTTGCAAAAGTTTTGCGCAGATTTATTCCACTGACTGATTTTATGCAAAATTCATGAACCATCGTCACCATTTTGAAGAAGTGAAACAAATGTGAAGGATTTGAAAAAAACGAAAAGAGACTTAAAAAAAAACCCTATAATTGATGGAGCAAACCCCTATTGTTTTTATTATGGTCCATTGGGTTTTTGTTCCTGCTTTTTACTGGAAAAAAAAAACAACAAAGCCTCAAACCCAGATGTGAATACATCCTTACGGATCTTCTGAGTACCTGGTGCCTGGATAAACCATGGATGCATCATCCAGCCACGGGGGATGGGTCAGGAACGTCTTCGTTTTTTAAAGTAGCAATATAAATTTTGCAGCAGCGTCTCCATTAAAATCCTAATGCAGCGCTAGGTCAGAAAAGCTGACGGTAACCGGCCCAGATGTCTCCGTGAATACCAAGAAGATCCAGAAGAATTGATGCTTAAATATTTCAGTTTTCGAATGAATAAAAATTAATCTTCCGGGAGTCAACAGCACTTTAGTTTCAGCTTTATTTGTTGGGTATTCTTTAAATCCCTGGGATCGCGCCAAGAAATTACTTACGTGATTACCTTCCCCAACATTCACAGGACGGTGAAACCATTAGGAGATTATGTGAGACAGGTGAGAAGAATCCAGCAACAAGTGGGAACCTGTCACCACCGGCCAAAAATGGCACAAGAATTCAGGACTTTATTCCTGGTGATGTGATGGATCCGGTCAGCTCCGTCTAACCTGAACCAAGATCCAAGTGACGGCACAAGATCGTGAGAGATCAGTAATCAGCACAATGGGAAAGATATCTAATATTCCTATATATATACATACTCCTGTATATAATTATATATATATATGTACAGCTGGTATAACCTGGGCATCTTCTGTATATAATTATTTATGTATAGCTGGTATAACCTGGGTATCCCCTGTATATAATTATATGTGTACAGCTGGTATAACATGGGTATATTCTGTATATACCGTAATTATATATGTACAGCTGGTATAACCTGGGCACCTCCTGTATATAATTATATGTACAGCTGGTATAACCTGGGTATCCCCTGTATATAATTATATGTGTACAGCTGGTATAACATGGGTATATTCTGTATATACCGTAATTATATATGTACAGCTGGTATAACCTGGGCATCTCCTGTTTATAATTATATATGTACAGCTGGTATAACCTGGGCACCTCCTGTATATAATTATATATGTACAGCTGGTATAACTTGGGCATCTCCTGTATATAATTATATATGTACAGCTGGTATAACCCGGGCATCTCCTGTATATAATTATATATATGTACAGCTGGTATAACCTGGGCACCTCCTGTATATCATTATATATGTACAGCTGGTATAACCCGGGCATCTCCTGTATATAATTATATATATGTACAGCTGTTATAACCTGGGCACCTCCTGTATATAATTATATATGTACAGCTGGTATAACCTGGTCACCTCCTGTATATAATTATATATGTACAGCTGGTATAACCTGGGCATCTCCTGTATATAATTATATATGTACAGCTGGTATAACCTGGGCATCTCCTGTATATAATTATATATGTACAACTGGTATAACCTGGGCATCTCCTGTATATAATTATATATGTACAGCTGGTATAACCCGGGCATCTTCTGTATATAATTATATATATATGTACAGCTGATATAACCTGGGCATCTCCTGTATATAATTATATATGTACAGCTGGTATAACCTGGGTATCTCCTGTATATAATTATATATGTATAGCTGGTATAACCTGGGTATCTCCTGTATATAATTATATATGTACAGCTGGTATAACCTGGGCATCTCCTGTATATAATTATATGTGTACAGCTGGTATAACCTGGGTATCCTCTGTATATAATTATATGTGTACAGCTGGTATAACCTGGGTATCACCTGTATATAGTTATATATGTACAGCTGGTATAACCTGGGTATCACCTGTATATAGTTATATATATGTACAGCTGGTATAACCTGGGTATCACCTGTATATAGTTATATATATGTACAGCTGGTATAACCTGGGTATTCACTGTATATAATTATATATGTACAGCTGGTATAACCTGGGTATGTCCTGTATATAATTATATATGTACAGCTGATATAACCTGGGTATCCCCTGTATATAATTATATGTGTACAGCTGGTATAACCTGGGTATCACCTGTATATAGTTAAATATATGTACAGCTGGTATAACCTGGGTATCTCCTGTAGATAGTTATATATGTACAGCTGATATAACCTGGGTATCCCCTGTATATAATTATATGTGTACAGCTGGTATAACCTGGGTATCTCCTGTATATAATTATATATGTACAGCTGATATAACCTGGGTATCCCCTGTATATAATTATATGTGTACAGCTGGTATAACCTGGGTATCACCTGTATATAGTTATATATATGTACAGCTGGTATAACCTGGGTATCTCCTGTAGATAGTTATATATGTACAGCTGATATAACCTGGGTATCCCCTGTATATAATTATATGTGTACAGCTGGTATAACCTGGGTATTCACTGTATATAATTATATATGTACAGCTGGTATAACCTGGGTATGTCCTGTATATAATTATATATGTACAGCTGGTATAACCTGGGTATCACCTGTATATAGTTATATATGTACAGCTGGTATAACCTGGGTATCACCTGTATATAGTTATATATATGTACAGCTGGTATAACCTGGGTATCTCCTGTAGATAGTTATATATGTACAGCTGATATAACCTGGGTATCCCCTGTATATAATTATATGTGTACAGCTGGTATAACCTGGGTATTCACTGTATATAATTATATATGTACAGCTGGTATAACCTGGGTATGTCCTGTATATACCGTAATTATATATGTACAGCTGGTATAACCTGGGCACCTCCTGTATATAATTATATGTACAGCTGGTATAACCTGGGTATCCCCTGTATATAATTATATGTGTACAGCTGGTATAACATGGGTATATTCTGTATATACCGTAATTATATATGTACAGCTGGTATAACCTGGGCATCTCCTGTTTATAATTATATATGTACAGCTGGTATAACCTGGGCACCTCCTGTATATAATTATATATGTACAGCTGGTATAACTTGGGCATCTCCTGTATATAATTATATATGTACAGCTGGTATAACCCGGGCATCTCCTGTATATAATTATATATATGTACAGCTGGTATAACCTGGGCACCTCCTGTATATAATTATATATGTACAGCTGGTATAACCCGGGCATCTCCTGTATATAATTATATATATGTACAGCTGTTATAACCTGGGCACCTCCTGTATATAATTATATATGTACAGCTGGTATAACCTGGTCACCTCCTGTATATAATTATATATGTACAGCTGGTATAACCTGGGCATCTCCTGTATATAATTATATATGTACAGCTGGTATAACCTGGGCATCTCCTGTATATAATTATATATGTACAACTGGTATAACCTGGGCATCTCCTGTATATAATTATATATGTACAGCTGGTATAACCCGGGCATCTTCTGTATATAATTATATATATATGTACAGCTGATATAACCTGGGCATCTCCTGTATATAATTATATATGTACAGCTGGTATAACCTGGGTATCTCCTGTATATAATTATATATGTATAGCTGGTATAACCTGGGTATCTCCTGTATATAATTATATATGTACAGCTGGTATAACCTGGGCATCTCCTGTATATAATTATATGTGTACAGCTGGTATAACCTGGGTATCCTCTGTATATAATTATATGTGTACAGCTGGTATAACCTGGGTATCACCTGTATATAGTTATATATGTACAGCTGGTATAACCTGGGTATCACCTGTATATAGTTATATATATGTACAGCTGGTATAACCTGGGTATCTCCTGTAGATAGTTATATATGTACAGCTGATATAACCTGGGTATCCCCTGTATATAATTATATGTGTACAGCTGGTATAACCTGGGTATTCACTGTATATAATTATATATGTACAGCTGGTATAACCTGGGTATGTCCTGTATATAATTATATATGTACAGCTGATATAACCTGGGTATCCCCTGTATATAATTATATGTGTACAGCTGGTATAACCTGGGTATCACCTGTATATAGTTAAATATATGTACAGCTGGTATAACCTGGGTATCTCCTGTAGATAGTTATATATGTACAGCTGATATAACCTGGGTATCCCCTGTATATAATTATATGTGTACAGCTGGTATAACCTGGGTATCTCCTGTATATAATTATATATGTACAGCTGATATAACCTGGGTATCCCCTGTATATAATTATATGTGTACAGCTGGTATAACCTGGGTATCACCTGTATATAGTTATATATATGTACAGCTGGTATAACCTGGGTATCTCCTGTAGATAGTTATATATGTACAGCTGATATAACCTGGGTATCCCCTGTATATAATTATATGTGTACAGCTGGTATAACCTGGGTATTCACTGTATATAATTATATATGTACAGCTGGTATAACCTGGGTATGTCCTGTATATAATTATATATGTACAGCTGGTATAACCTGGGTATCACCTGTATATAGTTATATATGTACAGCTGGTATAACCTGGGTATCACCTGTATATAGTTATATATATGTACAGCTGGTATAACCTGGGTATCTCCTGTAGATAGTTATATATGTACAGCTGATATAACCTGGGTATCCCCTGTATATAATTATATGTGTACAGCTGGTATAACCTGGGTATTCACTGTATATAATTATATATGTACAGCTGGTATAACCTGGGTATGTCCTGTATATAATTATATATGTACAGCTGATATAACCTGGGTATCCCCTGTATATAATTATATGTGTACAGCTGGTATAACCTGGGTATCACCTGTATATAGTTAAATATATGTACAGCTGGTATAACCTGGGTATCTCCTGTAGATAGTTATATATGTACAGCTGATATAACCTGGGTATCCCCTGTATATAATTATATGTGTACAGCTGGTATAACCTGGGTATCTCCTGTATATAATTATATATGTACAGCTGATATAACCTGGGTATCCCCTGTATATAATTATATGTGTACAGCTGGTATAACCTGGGTATCACCTGTATATAGTTATATATATGTACAGCTGGTATAACCTGGGTATCTCCTGTAGATAGTTATATATGTACAGCTGATATAACCTGGGTATCCCCTGTATATAATTATATGTGTACAGCTGGTATAACCTGGGTATCACCTGTATATAGTTAAATATATGTACAGCTGGTATAACCTGGGTATCTCCTGTAGATAGTTATATATGTACAGCTGATATAACCTGGGTATCCCCTGTATATAATTATATGTGTACAGCTGGTATAACCTGGGTATCTCCTGTATATAATTATATATGTACAGCTGATATAACCTGGGTATCCCCTGTATATAATTATATGTGTACAGCTGGTATAACCTGGGTATCACCTGTATATAGTTATATATATGTACAGCTGGTATAACCTGGGTATCTCCTGTAGATAGTTATATATGTACAGCTGATATAACCTGGGTATCCCCTGTATATAATTATATATGTACAGCTGGTATAACCTGGGTATCTCCTGTACATAGTTATATATGTACAGCTGGTATAACCTGGGTATCCCCTGTATATAGTTATATACGTACAGCTGGTATAACCTGGGAGCATTCTTGGCCATATTTCTGTACTGCATACTCTTATGATTTCTGCTTCCCATCCCTCCAGCACAGCCATGATAGCAGTCACTTACGTTGCATGTAGATGACGGTCATATTTCTGCTTTCCTGGGCTTTTTGCACATAACATACTGTAGAAATCGTTTTCCTTTCCATATAAGAAAGTCATTTTATTTGCATTTTTCAGCTCATGGGGAGGAAGCTGCTTATCGAGCTGAGAATTCACATGAATCATACACGGAAGATAAATATTCTGCGCAGACGTTGCCTCATTTGTGTTATTTTTAGCTTTTAGAGTCTTTTGGAAATATTGTTATTGTAGCAAACACCTAATTTCACCAGGGAGTGATAACTTCTTATCGGTTGTAAGGCGGCCAACAGGTGTTGTCTGTGCCGACTACTAATGTAATCCTTTAGTAACAGCGAGCGGCTCAAACATACGGCCTCCCTTATATTTCTTTGAAAACTATTTCATACTTTATGAAAGGAAATCTCACAAGACTTGATTATGCTAACACAAGCATTATCTGATTGAATATTTCAAGTGTGAAATCCATTTGAAGCGCGCCCACATTTGGCACCGGAGACTTAAAAGACCCGTCGCCATATGTATCGGAAAGATTGGGATAGGATTAAGCTGGAAAATATAGATAATGTAAAACGCACAGGGTTCGGGAGAAGCACAATGGATTCCTAGCAGAAGAACCTTGACATATGTTCATTGTGGAGGAACAAGACCGGGCGATGCGGCAGAAGTAAAGGTTCTTGTTATAATAAGCGCCGTGTGAATTGGGGCCAACTGGCGCCAACACCCGGAAATATGCTCATGTCTATAGGGGTCAGCTGCTTTCTTCTATCTATCGGATCAACTGTCATATTGGATGTAGAAATAAGAAAACAAAAACAAAAAAAATAGAAAAATTAAGTAATGGATATGAAGTCCTCCTAGACAACGTACAGTATATCTACAGTCAAATAATAAGTTGTGGATACAGCTAAAACAAACAATAATTATTAGTATAATTACAGGGGAAAACTCTTCTTATAGCATATATTAGATGGTAGAATTATAACCAGAAGGTTATAGTAAAAAATAAAATTACAAAAATCTAGTGGGAAAACCTATATTCACTGATTAATTAAAGATAAAAATTTCACATAAAATGTATCTTTTAGCTTTCGGAGGGCAATGCTGTATATCTGGACTAGGAGGGCATTGCTGTACGGTGGCTTGTGAAAGTATTCACACCCTTGGTTTGTAACCTATTTTGTTACATTACAAACTGTCTTTAAATATTTTTGTAATCCGATTTGTGCGTGATACATCAGCACTAAATAGTCTAAGTTGGTGAGAAAACTATAGACATAATTTAAATTTATGGGATGAAATAAGTGAAAATTGGCATGTGCATATGTATTCAACCCTTTTGCTATGAAGCCCCTATGAGATCTCCAAACAGTACCATGAAGACCAAGGAGATCGCCAAACAACACCATGAAGACCAATGAGATCTCCAAACAACACCATGAGGACCAATGAGATCTCCAAACAACACCATGAAGACCAATGAGATCTCCAAACAACATCATGAAGACCAATGAGATCGCCAAACAACACCATGAAGACCAATGAGATCTCCAAACAACACCATGAAGACCAATGAGATCTCCACACAACACCATGAAGACCAATGAGATCTCCAAACAACACCATGAAGACCAATGAGATCTCCAAACAACACCATGAAGACCAATGAGATCTTCAAACAACACCATGAAGACCAATGAGATCTCCAAACAACACCATGAAGACCAATGAGATCTCCAAACAACACCATGAAGACCAATGAGATCTCCAAACAACACCATGAAGACCAATGAGATCTCCAAACAACACCATGAAGACCAATGAGATCTCCAAACAACACCATGAAGACCAATGAGATCGCCAAACAACACCTTGAAGACGAAGGAGATCTCCAAACAACACCTTGAAGACCAAGATCTCCAAACAAGCCAGGGACAAGGTTGCTGAGAAGAACAAGTCAGGTTTAGGTTACAAAAAAATTTTTTTAATCTCTGATGATCCCCTGGAGCACCATCATATCCATCATCAAATGGAAAGAATATGGTAACACAACGAACCTGCCAAGAGACGGCCGCCCACCAATACTCTCAGCCCAGGCAAGGAGAACGTTAATTAGAGAGGCAGCACATAGACCAAAGGTAACCCTGAAAGAAATGCAGAGTTCCCAAGCAGAGACTGAAGTAACTGTCCATATAACCTCAATAAGCCATATACTCCGTAGAGGTAGCCTTTGTGGAAGAGTGGGCAGAAAAAAAAGCTTTCACTTACAAAAATTGTAAGGTTTGTTTTCAGTTTGCCAAAAGAAATATGTGTGGTAGAAGGTGCTGTGGTCAGATGAGACCACAATTGAACTTTCTGCTCACCAAGGTACATGCTATGTCTGGTGCAAAACCAACACACCTTTACACCCCAAAAACACCATCCCCACAGTGAAACATGGTGGTGGCAGCATCATGCTGTATGATGTCATATAGCAGCAAGGACAGAGAAAATGGTCCTAGTAGGATGTGGATGGTGCGAAAAGCAGGGATATTCTTGAGCAAAACCTGTTTCAGTCTGTCAGTGATTTGAGTCTCTGACATCACAATGCATGTAGTCACAACATGCATTATCCGAGGTGCTGTTAGACCTCCGTTATGTAGCTGCTCAGTATATGAAGCCCTGGCGCAAAACATGGAGGAGGTCATATGCCATGGAGAAGTCAGGAAAAGGCTGGGGGTAACTTTGCAGAGGAAGAGATAGAAGCTATGACGGGGGAACAGGTGAGCAGCGAGGTAAGTATTACTATTATTTTGTTTTTTTCACCCCTTTCTTCGCCTTCTACACATCAGCCAAATGGCACAGATCTTACATTCGGCACAGAAGTTGTTGATCTGTTGTTATCATTATTATTTGTATGCATTGCACTTTGCTTTTTATTCATTTTTACAAGAGGCAGCAGATTATTATTATTATTATTATTGTTGTTTTAGTGTTTTTCCCTCTCCTGCAGCAGAAATTACAGGGCACTGCTGATGCTAAAACACTTTCTTTACTGTTAGAAGGGTAAAAAAAAGGAAATGTGCCACCGTTTTATCTGTTACATCTCCACAATCTATCAAAATCACACACAAGGACAAACACACTTCTGAAAATGATACATTTTAGAGGGGGGAGATGACTTCATAAGTTTCTGCTTCTCTTGAAAAGTTCGTGGAAAGCTTGTTTCTTATTTTCTGCCTTCTACTTTGGAGCACACTCTGTACGACAATAGTACGTACTATATTACAGCATTAAACTACTGTACTGACAGAGCTTCCAGGTTCATAAATCGAATAGAATGCCAGCTATAAAGTGAAGCCCAACAATCAGGCTGCCGTCACACTATCAGTATTTGGTCAGTATTTTACATCAGTATTTGTAGCCAAAACCAGGAGTGGAACAATTAGAGGAAAAGTATAATAGAAACACGTCACCACTTCCGTATTTTTCTCCCACACCTGGTTTCGACTTACAAATACTGATGTAAAATACTGACAAATGCTGAATGTGTGAACGTGGCCGTAAAGACGTAGTCTAGAATTAGAATTTCTGGTGCAAGCCATTCCCTTCATAATTCCCATGCTTGGTGACAGGACGTCCCCCTGTGTGAAAACTAAGTGTCACATGTCTGTCACTATATACACTTTTCCTTTTCTGAAAGGACACAGTCTGCAACATCATTAACAAGAGGCTCCACTAACCAAACACCACCATGAAGACCAAGGAGATCTCCAAACAAGTCAGGGACAAAGTTGTTGAGAAGTACAAGTCAGGGTTGGGTTCTAAAAAAATATCCCAATCTCTGATGATCCCTAGAGCACCATCAACTCCATTATCATCAAATGGAAAGAACATGGTACCACAACAAACCTGCCAAGAGAGGGCCGCTCACCAAAACTCAGCCCCAACAAGGAGGGCACTAATCACAAAGGCAGCACAGAGACCAAAGGTAACCCTGAAGGAGCTGCAGAGTTCCCAAGAAGAAACTACAGTATCTGTCCATATGACCATCATAAGCCATACACTCCATAGAGGTGGTCTTTATGGAAGATTGTGCAGAACAGAAACTTTACTAACACACAAAAATTGTAAGGTTCATTTTAAATTTGCCAAAAGACATGTGGGAGACTCCCCAAATGTATCAAGGAAGGTGCTGTGGTCAGATGAGACCAAAACAGAACTTTTTTGGCCACCAAAACAAATGCTATTTCTGGTGCCAAACCCACACAGCTCATCACCCCAAGAACACCATCCCCACAGTGAAACATGGTGGTGGAAGCATCATACTGTGGGAATGTTTTTCAAGCAGCAGCGGCAGGGAAATTGGTCCGAGTCGAATGGAAAATGGATGGTGCAAAATACAGGCATATTTTTTAACACAATCCGTTTGTCCACGATTTGGGACTGAGACGGATGTTCACCTTTGAACAAGACAATGACCCAAACCATACTGTTAAAGCAACACTCGAGTAGTTTAAGGGGAAATATGGAAATGTTCTGGAGTGGCCTATTCAATGCCCAGACCTTAATCCAAGTGAGAATCTGTGGTCAGACTTGAAGATCGCTGTTCACCAGAGGAAACCATCTAACTTGAAGGAGCTGGACAAGATGTGGAAAGCTCATAGAGACTTATCCAAATCCATTTACAGCTGTAATTTTCCACAAAAGGAGGCCCCACAAAGTACTGACTTTAGGGGGATGAATAGTTATACACGCTGAAGCTTTCGGTTATTTGTTGTTTGCTTTACATTAAAAGGAAAAACAAATGTTCACAGTTGTAGACATGTTCTTTACATGAACTGATACAAACCATCAAAAAGAGTAAAATTCTAGATTGTGAGGTAGCAAAACACAAAAAAAGGCCAAAGAGGGTGAATATTTTCGTGAGCCACTGTAGATATGGCGATTTTTCTGGAAGCAAGCAGCCATGTTATTTTAGTCATTGGTAACAATTTAAGTAGAAAAGATCGAAGGAAATGCAAAATGCAATTTTTCAAATTTCTATGAAAATGTGAAACTTCTATGAAAATGTGGGTAAAACATCTAATAAACGGATTGGAATTTTGGGAGACCAAAAATAAGGACTTCAAAGATGGCAGGAAAATGCAAAAGGTTTTCATAAACATTATAAAGCAAAGTCGAGAAAAAAATGAATATAAATGAATATGAGTATAAGTTGGTATTTAGGCAACCTGTAGGAGCACGTTCACACTGGCCATTAAACAGACAAAACCTAAGATAGAAACAAAATGAACCAATCTTAGGGTTTGTCTAATAAAAATTATACTATAAGGACATTTGTAAATGTAAACCCCATAAATGGGAATTCCTGATGTTTTTGCGTTTTGGAGGAAGGTGGTAGGTCACTGTCTGAATTGGAGTCCATAGAAATCAATGGGACCAGGGAAAACAGCTGCGAGGATATATTGAGTGAGCGACGGAGCTAATGGGAGAGGCGAGGTTACAGCTGTACCTGTCCAAAATGTGGGAGCTTGGACCTAGAAGACACAAGACTCCAAAATGAAAACTGATACAATGTATCCAACCAATAAACGGCTACGGGTGATTGTGCTTATGGAGACTTTTGCACTGGATTTTGCATTGAACTAGCTGATATCTTGCCACTCCGCGATGCTTCTGTTCACCTGGTGAGCGCTGCGGATGGAGAGCGCACATTTCAAGGAACATTAATGTTAATGAACAGTAACTAACAGATTTGTTAAACAAATTGGGTTAGTGTGATGTGATTAACACCCAGAATGATGCAGCTAAGGGCAGAATGATGGAGGCCGCAGCTCACAGGTTGCTGAGAAGTAGATTTGGGATCCCGGAGAGAATCCACTAATGCACAACTGAGAAGTTTTATCTCTGTCAGATTCAATTTACCTAAAAGTTTGTCTGTTGCAGCGTGAGACCGTAACAGACTGTGAGATATAGAAAAATAACAGCAAGGGCAAAATCTGCACACAAAACATATACGTTATACTGTATGTACTTATCCTCCCCATTCAGATCCATAATAGAAGATATGGGGCAGTATTATAGTAGTTATATTCCTGTACATAGGAGCAGTATTATAGTAGTTATATTCTTGTACATAGGAGCAGTATAATAGTAGTTATATTCTTGTATATAGGGAGCAGTATAATAGTAGTTATATTCTTGTATATAGGGAGCAGTATTATAGTAGTTATATTCTTGTACATAGAGAGCAGTATTATAGTAGTTATATTCTTGTATATAGGGGCAGTGTTATAGCAGTTATATTCTTGTATATAGGGAGCAGTATTATACTAGTTATATTCTTGTACATAGGAGCAGTATTATAGTAGTTATATTCTTGTACATGAGAGCAGTATTATACTAGTTATATTCTTGTACATAGGAGCAGTATTATAGTAGTTATATTCTTGTATATAGGGGCAGTGTTATAGCAGTTATATTCTTGTATATAGGGAGCAGTATTATACTAGTTATATTCTTGTACATAGGAGCAGTATTATAGTAGTTATATTCTTGTACATGAGAGCAGTATTATACTAGTTATATTCTTGTACATAGGAGCAGTATTATAGTAGTTATATTCTTGTACATAAGAGCAGTATTATAGTAGTTATATTCTTGTATATAGGGGCAGTGTTATAGCAGTTATATTCTTGTATATAGGGAGCAGTATTATACTAGTTATATTCTTGTACATAGGAGCAGTATTATAGTAGTTATATTCTTGTACATAAGAGCAGTATTATAGTAGTTATATTCTTGTACATAAGAGCAGTATTATACTAGTTATATTCTTGTATATAGGGGCAGTGTTATAGCAGTTATATTCTTGTATATAGGGAGCAGTATTATACTAGTTATATTCTTGTACATAGGGGCAGTATTATAGTAGTTATATTCTTGTACATAGGAGCAGTATTATAGTAGTTATATTCTTGTACATAGGAGCAGTATTATAGTAGTTATATTCTTGTATATAGGGAACAGTATTATAGTAGTTATATTCTTGTATATAGGGTCAGTATTATAGTAGTTATATTCTTGTACATAGGAGCAGTATTATAGTAGTTATATTCTTGTATATAGGGTCAGTATTATAGTAGTTATATTCTTGTACATAGGAGCAGTATTATAGTAGTTATATTCTTTTACATAGGAGCAGTATTATAGTAGTTATATTCTTGTACATAGGGGCAGTATTATAGTAGTTATATTCTTGTACAAAGGGGAAGTATTGTAGTAGCTATATTCTTGTATATAGGGGCAGTATTATAGTAGTTATATTCTTGTACATAGGAGCAATACTATAGTAGTTATATTCTTGTGCATAGGGGCAGTATTATAGTAGTTATATTCTTGTATATAGGGGCAGTATTATAGTAGTTATATTCCTGTACATAGGAGCAGTATTATAGTAGGTATATTCTTGTATATAGGGAGCAGTATTATAGTAGTTATATTCTTGTACATAGGAGCAGTATTATAGTAGTTATATTCTTGTACATAGGAGCAGTATTATAGTAGTTATATTCTTGTACATAGGGAGCAGTATTATAGTAGTTATATTCTTGTATATAGGGGGCAGTATTATAGTAGTTATATTCTTGTACATAGGAGCAGTATTATAGTAGTTATATTCTTGTACATAAGGGCAGTATTGTAGTAGTTATATTCTTGTACATAGGAGCAGTATTATAGTAGTTATATTCTTGTACATAGGAGCTGTATTATAGTAGTTATATTCTTGTACATAGGAGCAGTATTATAGTAGTAATATTCTTGTACATAGGAGCTGTATTATAGTAGTTATATTCTTGCACATAGGGGCAGTATTATAGTAGTTATATTCTTGTACATAGAAGACATTATTATAGTAGTTATATTCTTGTACATAGGAGCTGTATTATAGTAGTTATATTCTTGTACATAGGAGCAGTATTATAGTAGTAATATTCTTGTACATAGGAGCTGTATTATAGTAGTTATATTCTTGCACATAGGGGCAGTATTATAGTAGTTATATTCTTGTACATAGAAGACATTATTATAGTAGTTATATTCTTGTACATAGGAGCTGTATTATAGTAGTTATATTCTTGTACATAGGAGCAGTATTATAGTAGTAATATTCTTGTACATAGGAGCTGTATTATAGTAGTTATATTCTTGCACATAGGGGCAGTATTATAGTAGTTATATTCTTGTACATAGAAGACATTATTATAGTAGTGATATTCCTGTACATAGGAGCAGTATTATAGTAGTTATATTCTTGTACATAGAAGACATTATTATAGTAGTTATATTCTTGTACATAGGAGCTGTATTATAGTAGTTATATTCTTGTACATAGGAGCAGTATTATAATAGCTATATTCTTGCACATAGGAGCAGTATTATAGTAGTTATATTCTTGTACATAGGAGCAGTATTATAGTAGTTATATTCTTGTACATAGTGGCAGTATTATAGTAGTTATATTTTTGTATAAATGGGGCAGTATTATAGTAGTTATATTATTTTATTATTGTCTGTGATTATTGTCCACCATGGTCAAACATTGTGAAATTCTCATAATCATTATTCATAGTTATCTTTTTCCTCTCCCTGTAGGACCCCCATCATGACCATCTTTTATGATTAGCGCCCCCCGGTGTGCATGCTTATGATATCACAGTAGCACATGTATCATCCCGTGCTTTCCTGACATCATAGGCTCGGCCTCCCCTCCATGGTAGATGGCTGATAATGTGCGGCTCGTGCCGTTCTCTGCTCAGCTTCCTGCCAGGTCATTCCAAGCAGGTTACTGACATATTCGTGGCACATCCTGTAAATATACTTTCTATTTTATACCAGCCATAATTAATGTCCCTGAGCAGAAGTATGAATTAATCATTGGGAAACAGTTGGAGAAAAGCCAATTAGTGCAGGATTCAATGCTATTTTCAACTAATTTATGTTCTGCGTCTCATCAGGAAAAGCAATTCTGCTTCCGCCACTGATTGTAAATTTGTGATGAGGAATGTGGACCTACATTCTTGGCTGAAAATGTATCACTGCGACTTAGATACAGCAGAGCGTATCAGAAATGTTGGATTTAGGTACAGCAGGTAGTAAGAAAGGCCGTACTGGGCCCCTGGCCCTCAAGGGAGGCCAGCATGATGGGGTAACGTGGGAATGTGAGGAGCCTTGGGCTGAGTGGAGCGTTTTTGGGGGTTAAATTTAGGGTAGCTGGTTTAAAAATGGGGGCGGGATCCGGGGGAGGGGAGAAGAGGAGTTGGAGGTGGAGAATGGGTTCAGTTAACAGGGAACCCGCCATTCTGCAGCAGTAGCCGTTATGCTCACCTCCCTGTGGAGTACGTGCGAAGCTCGGTGGTGTTGTGGTGAGCATGGAGGTTGAGGCCTTGCTGCAACGTTTGTGCGAGGCTGCGGGCACTCAAGGCACCGAATGGGTGCAGCAATCTGTGAGCAGCCTTCTCAGTGGGGTAGTGATGGGATCTGCCAAGGTCCCTACAGAGGGACGCCGGCCGCGGAGGTCTAGGCCTCCAGGGTACCTGAGCCCTGAAGTCACCCCCCGGGCTCGACGCAGAATCAGGAGCCCCTCTAGGGATCAGGCTTCAGGATCTTCGGCTGCCAGGTCCACAGCGCTCGGGCAGCTAGGTGAGAACGATCCTTTTTTCTCCTGTACCCCTTTGTTAACTTCCTCTGTTAGTAGTAGTCAAGATATGTTTACAGGGGGAGTTGGCGGGGGGTTAAGTTTAATCATGCATGGGCTTAGAGATCCGGCTTCGTTGTGGGGTCCGGAGGGGTAGACGTAGGGGCGCCACCGTCTTCCGCGTGGATTGGGAATCCTAGGGAGACTTCCGGTTTTGGGAGTCCGCTGGGAGGGGGCTGCAGTGTGAGCTGAAGGGACGGGTTGTCGGAGGGCACGAGGAACGATAACGCAGTGTTGGGTGCCATCTCACCCTCGGTTGCTGTATCTGTCGCTAGCCAAGCAGGAGAAGGGTGAAAAGAAAAAGAGGATTCAGTGCACTTGGATGATGCGGCACGGGGCGAGGTGTATGTATGTTTTGAAGGCCCGCTGGGGTGCACCAAAAAAATGAAATGCGGGAAAAAATATGGAAAGGGGAATACGTCGAAATATTTTCCTTATTACCCTTGGAGCGTTTTAATTTAGATAGATTGCGGAAAAATGATTCTAAGAAGGAAGATGAGGAAAAGAGGAGATATAGGCTGATTCCTAGGACTTTTCTAATTATCTTCAGGCATTCGCCATTCTGGCTAGCATAATTGGTGAGAGGGCCCCTGAGAATTGTTCAGGCCATTTTTGTTATATGGATGCCATAGGTGAGGCTTATCGGGTTTACGGGGGTCAAGGTTGGTTGAGATACAATGAGCAATTTCGTCAACGGAAGGCGATTAATAATAATAATCTTTATTTTTTATATAGCGCTAACATATTCTGCAGCGCTTTACACACATTATCATCGCTGTCCCCGATGGGGCTCACAATCTAAATTCCCTATCAGTATGTCTTTGGAATGTGGGAGGAAACCGGAGTGCCTGGAGGAAACCCGCGCAAACACGGAGAGAACATACAAACTCTTTGCAGATGTTGTCCTTCGTGGGGTTTGAACCCAGGACTCCAGCGCTGCAAGGCTGCTGTGCTAACCACTGCGCCACCGTGATTAGGCCTAGCATTCGTTGGGACCACAAAGACATGGCTCTTTGGATGAGGGTGATGGTCCCATCGCGTATAGGGTCTGGTACCCAGTCTTTTCCGGGAAGCGCTGGGGGTTCAGGACTGTCGGGACACTCAGCGGCTATGCAGAGAGGATTGTGTTTTGCATTTAACAAAGGGTTGTGTAAATTTGGAGCGAAATGCAAATTTAAACACGAGTGTGCATCATGTGGGGGCACACATGGATCGTCCAAATGTTTCAGGGGAGGCAGACAAAAGGGAGAGGTGGGATTGAGAAAAGGAATGACACCAATTTGACTGGACGTGATGACGCACTTTCTAAATAGGTACCCGCAGCGGCTGCTTTGCTAGGTTTTAGGGAGGGTTTTCGAATCCCATCTGTTGAAACATCAGTTAGTTTTTCCACGAAGAATTTGAAGTCAGCTTTGCAGTTTCCTGAGGTCGTCACAGAAAAGTTGGAGAAAGAAGTCAACCTGGGCAGGATGGCTGGTCTGTTCCCAGTAGCTCCCATACATAATCTGAGGTTTTCCCCGGTAGGGGTAGTCCCTAAAAAGGAACCAAATAAATTCAGATTAATACATCACTTGTCTTTTCCCAAAGGGTCATCTGTGAATGACGGGATTGATCCTCAGTTGTGTTCAGTGATTTATACCTCATTCGATGCGGCCATGGAATGGGTCCGTTTATGTGGGAAAGGTGCAAAGTTGTCGAAAACAGACATTGAAGCGGCGTTTAGGCTACCGCCTGTTCACCCTGATAGTATGCATCTATTGAGTTGTTATTGGGAGGGAGGGT
The DNA here is from genome assembly GCF_032444005.1 of Ranitomeya imitator. Lineage (NCBI taxonomy): Eukaryota > Metazoa > Chordata > Amphibia > Anura > Dendrobatidae > Ranitomeya > Ranitomeya imitator. The sequence continues at coordinate 184,619,622 of NC_091289.1, read as the reverse complement.
TTTTTGTTGACCGCTGTCTTCCTATGGGTTGTTCTCTCTCTTCTGTTTATTTTGAAACCTTTAGCACATTTTTGGAATGGGTTGTCAAGGATGTGTCAGGACTGAAATCATGTATTCATTATCTTGACGACTTCCTTCAGAGTTCCGATTGTTCGTTGTTATTGCATACAATGGAAACAATGGCAAAGAGTTTTGGGGTTCCGTTAGCGGCGGATAAGACAGTGGGACTAGTTACTGTTTTGATTTTTTTGGGGATCGAAATTGATACCTTGGCAATGGTTTGCAGATTGCCTGTTGAGAAGATTAACGCTTTGCGCGAAGAGGTGTTGAGAGCGCGTAGTGCCCAGAAATTGAGGTTGCGAGAGGTACAATCTTTTTTGGGCAAGCTGAATTTCGCTTGCCGGATCATGCCGATGGGCCGCGTAGGATAGAAACACGTAGGATAGAGGTCCGTACCGCACTGTGCACATATCACCGGGATTGTTGTAGCGGTTGGTCACGTGGGTCACTACGTCAGCCAGGTCCTGTATCCACGCCGAAACTGCCGCTCGTACTACACGCGGCGCCGGCATTACCGGACCCCTCTATGATCTGCAGCCTGGTGAGTGGTGGCTGCTACCGGCCGGGGCAGCCACTCATTCTACTAAAGACTTCGTCAAAGACTTCTTCATTCTATTTCTTCACTGCACCAGATTACTACCTGCATCCAGGAGACCTTCAATAAGAATACTCTTTCCCTCCAGCACGGACTATTACTATGTGCAGGTTTTATTATTATCATTGCTAGCTAGCTCTTATAGGAGCCTTTCCGGACTGTATTATTATAGGCACTATTACATTGAGTTATATTGATTTTTGATATACTGGTGGCTTTTTTCCTTGGCGCGAACCTAATATACTTATGTATATTTTCTGCTTTCTGGACATTTACTTTTTACTATTTTCTATGGGAAATGGTTGGATTCGCTGCAGGATTTAGCCCTTTGACACTTTGCGCCACTTCTTTTTAGATTTGTGTTATTGTGATCAGTTAAGGAAGCTGAATATGAAATGATCTCTAAAATGCCTAAAGTTACAGATGACACATTTCCTCAGTATTTTAGGCAAAGAAAAATATATATTGTCATGTTTTACATTTTAAAAATTACAAAAAGGAAAATAGGTCATTGGAAAAGTTTAGGCACCCTTGTATATTTGTGTGCTCAGATGACTTTGGTTTCAGACCTTAATTAGCCTGTTAGGGTTATGGCTTGTTCACTATCATCATGACCGCGTATGGCCAATAAAGGATCCTTTCCGTAAAGCATCCCCCACCCCCAACTACCTTGCCCCTCTTAACCCCTCCATCTATTACCCAGGAAAACACACCACCACGTTAATTTCTTTTTGGATAATTTGGCCACAGCGGCCATTTTATTAACAAACAAATACATAAATAACAACATGTAAACAGTAAATATATAAAACCTCGAGGGGGGGGCTCTTGGAGCTAAAAAATCTGGCTCATAATAGGCAGAGAACCTACCCAAAATTTTTACAAAAAACACGTATTTACCCTCAGCCGTAACCACCAGCTCGAGGGCACCATGTAACCCATTTCGGGCAAACCAACCACAAAGCTCCCGAGGTAAACACCCCGTCCAGAGCCCGTACCAAAAGCCAGATCAACCCTATCAGCATCATCACCAACTCCAAGAACCCCACCCCCCGCCAACGCCACTGTGACAATAATACAGAATGCTTGCCTTCAATAAATCAACAGAAAAGAAATATAATTCAAAAGACCCCTTTTTTTTTTTTTTTTTTTACCTTAAGAATTGACGAACTCGCCGATCTTGCCTAAAGCTACGTTGCCTCATAGAACCGCTAAAACAGGGAGGGTGGGAGGGACTCACTTCGCCCGTCTAAGGTAACTGATCTCCCCTTTTCCCGCACTTTCCCAAGCCCCCACCTCCCTTTTTGCATAAATCCCCACCCCAAATCCTACTCTTCCAATCCCCGGGCTCCTTTACTCAATAACACCTTTATTTTTTAAAAGAAAACCTACTGCACTGCTCCCATGGCAACGCAGTCATGTGGGGGCCTCCTTTTAGCTGCGCCCCATACAGCCCCCCCTCTTTAGGAAAGACCAGGTGATGAAAAATTCTCAGCTTTATAGAAACCAAGCCTCCTCTAACCTTGTTCCAAAAAACAGCAGCTATGGGTTCTTCAAAACAGCTGCCTAGCACTCTGAAAATGAAAATGGTGGAGGCCCAGAAAGCAGAAGAAGGCTATAAGATGATTGCAAAGCATTTTTCTTGTTGCCCTTTCCTCAGTTTAGAATGTAATTAAATGGCAGTTAACAGGAACAGTGGAGGTCAAGATAAGGTCTGGAAGATTAAGCAGCATTTCAGTGAGAGCGGCTCGTAGCGTTGCAACAGAGGCAAATCAAAAGCCCCCACTTGACTGCAAAAGACCTTCAGAAAGATTTTGCAGACTCTGGAGTTGTGGTATATTGTTCTACTGTTCAGAGACACCTGCACAAATATGGCCTTCATGGAAGAGTCATCAGAAGAAAACCTCTCCTGCATCCTCACCATAAAATTCATCATCAAAAGTATGCAAAAGAACATCTAAACAAGCCTGATGTACTATGGAAACAAGTCCTGTGGACCGATGAGGATAAAATAGCTCTCTTTGGCCTCAATGATCAAAGGTATGTGTGGAGAAAAAAGGGCACAGAATTTCAGGAAAACAACATCTCGCCAACCATTAAGCATGGGGGTGGATCAATCATTGTTTAGGTTTGTGTTGCAGCCAATGGCACTGGGAACATTTCACAGGTAGAGGGAACAATGGATTCAATTAAATTTCAACAAATTCTTTATGCAAACATAGCACTATCTGTAAAACAGCTGAAGTTGAAAAGAGGGTGGATAATGACCCTAAACAGAAGTCAAAATCCACAATAGACAACCTCAAAAGGCGCAAACTAAAGATTTTACTATGGCCCTCACAGTCCCCTGATCTGATCATCATTGACAAGCTGTGGCTAGACCTCAAAATGGCAGAGGATGCAAGATGGTCCAGGAATCTCACAGAACTGGAAGAATTCTCCAAGGAAGAACAGATGAAAATCCCTCAAACAAGAATTGAACTACTCTTGTCTGGCTACACAAAGCGTTTACAAGCTGTAATACTTTCAAAGGGGGTGCTACTAGCTACTAACCATGCAGGGTGCACAAACTTTTACACTAGTAATTTTTAAAATCTAAAATATGACAATTTATTTTTTTTCTCATAAAATACAAAGGAAACGTGTCATCTTTAATTTTAGGCCTTTTAGAGATCATTTCATCTTCAACTTGCTTAACTCTTCACAATCAGAGTAATTTTGATCCAGGGGTGCCCAAACTTTTATATGCCACTGTATATTCGCTCCCTAGACTTAATATATCACATACCAGTCAACAGTATCATGCATGTAAGGTTTAGATACAGCAGCTCAGAATGCAGTTTCACACATGAAAGGTTTAGATGCAATTTTATTAAATATTTCAGATGCATTGCTGAAACAAACAGTATGACACGTGATAGTGTTAGATACACCATATTATCAGCTCTGTATCACACAATAGGTGTCTATCCACTGGTTGACAGTATTGCAAATGGCCGGCTAAGATACATGGCTCTGCCAGCGCATGCATTGGTTTGGTATCATTCATGATAGGGTTGGATACAATGACTGCTGAGATGATATTGTGGTATTCCGCTACTCGTTCTACTGCTGCTGAATGAGACAGTTGTCATGTGGCAGTAGATTTGTTCCAGTGTGTCAGGACTACTTTGGGCATTGTGAGTTAGGAGATGTAATACATTGCATTGTATACCGACTAGTGTTGAGCGATACCGTCCGATACTTGAAAGTATCGGTATCGGATAGTATCGGCCGATACCCGAAAAGTATCGGATATCGCCGATACCGATACCCGATACCAATACAAGTCAATGGGACACCAAGTATCGGAAGGTATCCTGATGGTTCCCAGGGTCTGAAGGAGAGGAAACTCTCCTTCAGGCCCTGGGATCCATATTAATGTGTAAAATAAAGAATTAAAATAAAAAATATTGATATACTTACCTCTCCGGAGGCCCCTGGACATCACCGCTGGTAACCGGCAGCCTTCTTTGCTTAAAATGAGCGTGTTCCATGACGTCACGGCTTCTGATTGGTCGCGTGCCGCTCATGTGACCGCCACGCGACCAATCACAAGCCGTGACGTCATGGAAGGTCCTAAACGCGCTCATTTTAATCAAAGAAGGCTGCCGGTTACCAGCGGTGATGTCCAGGGGCCTCCGGAGAGGTGAGCATATCAATATTTTTTATTTTAATTCTTTATTTTACACATTAATATGGATCCGATACCGATTCCCGATACCACAAAAGTATCGGAACTCGGTATCGGAATTCCGATACCGCAAGTATCGGCCGATACCCAATACTTGCGGTATCGGAATGCTCAACACTAATACCGACGACTCTTAAATGTGCTGTGCTGCAAACTACTGGCCAATGTGTATATGAAAGTCATTATTCTCCTCACAACAAGCTGCCATAGTAATGGCTGGGAGGAGCCTCCAGCTCTGGGCTCACAAACTTCATGAGGTAAATTCCCAGCTCAGGGCTCACAGACTTCCAGAGGTAACTCCCAGCTCAGGACTCTCACACTTCCTGAGGTAACTTCCAGCTCAGGACTCTCACACTTCCTGAGGTAACTTCCAGCTCAGGACTCTCACACTTTCTGAGGTAATTCCCAGCTCAGGGCTCACACACTTCCTGAGGTAACTCCCAGCTCAGGGCTCTCACACTCTTTGAGGTAACTCCCAGCTCAGGGCTCACACACTTCCTGAGGTAACTCCCAGCTCAGGGCTCACAGACTTCCTGAGGTAACTTCCAGCTCAGGACTCTCACACTTCCTGAGGTAACTTCCAGCTCAGGACTCTCACACTTTCTGAGGTAACTGCCAGCTCAGGAATCTCACACTTTCTGAGGTAACTCCCAGCTCAGGACTCTCACACTTTCTGAGGTAACTCCCAGCTCAGGACTCTCACACTTCCGGAGCTAACTCCCAGCTCAGGTCTCACACACTTCCTGAGGTAACTCCCAGCTCAGGTGTCACACACTTCTGGAGGTAACTCCCAGCTCAGGACTCACACACTTTCTGAGGTAACTTCCAACTCAGGACTCACACACTTTCTGAGGTAACTCCCAGCTCAGGACACACACTTTCTGAGGTAACTTCCAACTCAGGACTCACACACTTCCTGAGGTAACTCCCAGCTCAGGGCTCTCACACTCTTTGAGGTAACTCCCAGCTCAGGGCTCACACACTTCCTGAGGTAACTCCCAGCTCAGGGCTCACACACTTCCTGAGGTAACTCCCAGCTCAGGACTCTCACACTTCCTGAGGTAACTTCCAGCTCAGGACTCTCACACTTTCTGAGGTAACTGCCAGCTCAGGAATCTCACACTTTCTGAGGTAACTCCCAGCTCAGGACTCTCACACTTCCGGAGCTAACTCCCAGCTCAGGTCTCACACACTTCCTGAGGTAACTCCCAGCTCAGGTGTCACACACTTCTGGAGGTAACTCCCAGCTCAGGACTCACACACTTTCTGAGGTAACTTCCAACTTAGGACTCACACACTTTCTGAGGTAATTCCCAGCTCAGGGCTCACACACTTCCTGAGGTAACTCCCAGCTCAGGGCTCTCACACTCTTTGAGGTAACTCCCAGCTCAGGGCTCACACACTTCCTGAGATAACTCCCAGCTCAGGGCTCACACACTTCCTGAGGTAACTCCCAGCTCAGGGCTCACACACTTCCTGAGGTAACTCCCAGCTCAGGGCTCTCACACTCTTTGAGGTAACTCCCAGCACAGGGCTCACACACTTCCTGAGGTAACTCCCAGCTCAGGGCTCACACACTTCCTGAGATAACTCCCAGCTCAGGGCTCACACACTTTCTGAGGTAACTCCCAGCTCAGGACTCACACACTTTCTGAGGTAAGTCCCAGCTCAGGGCTCACACACTTCCTGAGATAACTCCCAGCTCAGGGCTCACACACTTTCTGAGGTAACTCCCAGCTCAGGACTCACACACTTTCTGAGGTAACTCCCAGCTCAGGGCTCACACACTTCCTGAGATAACTCCCAGCTCAGGGCTCACACACTTCCTGAGGTAACTCCCAGCTCAGGGCTCTCACACTCTTTGAGGTAACTCCCAGCTCAGGGACCACACACTTCCTGAGGTAACTCCCAGCTCAGGGCTCACACACTTCCTGAGATAACTCCCAGCTCAGGGCTCACACACACTTTCTGAGGTAAGTCCCAGCTCAGGGCTCTCACACACTTCCTGAGATAACTCCCAGCTCAGGGCTCACACACTTCCTGAGATAACTCCCAGCTCAGGGCTCACACACTTTCTGAGGTAACTCCCAGCTCAGGGCTCACACACTTCCTGAGGTAACTCCCAGCTCAGGGCTCTCACACTCTTTGAGGTAACTCCCAGCTCAGGGCTCACACACTTCCTGAGATAACTCCCAGCTCAGGGCTCACACACTTTCTGAGGTAACTCCCAGCTCAGGGCTCACACACTTCCTGAGATAACACCCAGCTCAGGACTCACACACTTTCTGAGGTAAGTCCCAGCTCAGGGCTCTCACACACTTCCTGAGATAACTCCCAGCTCAGGGCTCACACACTTCCTGAGATAACTCCCAGCTCAGGGCTCACACACTTCCTGAGGTAACTCCCAGCTCAGGGCTCACACACTTCCTGAGGTAACTCCCAGCTCAGGGATCACACAGGCTTCCTGAGGTAAATTACCAGCTCAGGACTCACACATTTCCTGAGGTAACTCCCAGAACAGGGCTCTCACACTCCCTGATGTAACTTCCAGCTCAGGTTCAAGCTGCCTGAGGGAACAAACACTGCTGCTCCCATCATAGTTTTCCATGTGAGTCCACGTTGAGGGGACATCTTTCTCCACATAATCTCCACAAAGGAGTGAAGTCATCCTGTCAGGAGAGATAACGCTGCACATGTGCTCTCCTCCATGCTGGTTATCCTGTTTGCTTCTAGCCAGGACCAGATCCACGTGGCTGCCACACCACCGACTTTGTATAACCTACCCCCTGCGATAGGGAACGGTAGGCTCAAAAGCATAAGTACTTCCACACTTTAGTGTGTTTCCACAGAGAGCCAATCTGTGAAGGTCCCTCCATCAGTGTAATATTTCTTTGACTGCGCATAGCATTTCCTCTAATAGCAAGTGGAGAGAACTCTGCTCCAGCCGTCCTGAGAGGCCATAACCTCGCTTGTCTCACGAGGAGAGAATCATTACTTCCATATGCACAATACACTGTGAACTTTGCCTTTAAGAGAGAGACTGTACCCAACTACTGCTACAGGAGTGCCCCTGGGGATCTTATACCATCCACAAGTCCCACCTCCCACTATTGACAATTATGGATACGAGGGAAGTGTTGAGGGGTCCAGGGACCCATTTCAGCTACCATGATATCATTATGTGCTGCCAGTGGGGCTACATGTCCCAGCTGGCCCTTCTGCAATTTCTGGCACCTCCCCAGTGGCCCACCACAATATCACACATGATGAGCTTAGGTACACTGACTTAGTATCACACATATTTGGCTTAGATGCATAGACTAAGCACCTCACGTCTTCCCGAAGATTATTCTATAATTGTCAATACCATTATATGATGAGTGCTGTAGTATATGCATTGTGTATGATGGTCCCGTCCCCGTACATAAAGCCGCAGCTTGGTATTTGGGGTACGTCCATCACCCATGTTGTTAGGATCTTGATTTTAGCGCCGTTGATTAGTAAATGACGCGGCTGGTGGATTACAAGGATTATTGCCGTACGGTGGACGTCTACTGTCACACATTCAACCCTTCCTGTCCAGTATGGCGCCTGCCAACCATTAGTTATGTGGCGTAGGGGAATGGAGGACCGGAAGTAAATGTTGCCCAATCACCAGACGGGCCTGTCTTACTTCCACCCCTCTCCTGTTGTTACATTTTATCCACGTCGTTTCTCTTTGCTTCTTCTCTCTTCCATAAAATGTCACGTTGTAACCTACAGGACATAAATCCCGTCCTCTGTAATGTGTTTATTTATCCTCAGCAATAATGAGAATCCCATTAAACATTAGATCCGGAAAATGCCAAAGGAAATGTTAATGGTATTGACCAAGACAAGCAGCCCATGAAATGCGGTAATGGTTATTCCATTTATGTAAGGCTGTAACCTACGGCCATGAACTATAAAATCGGTTCTGCAGTCTCTTAAATCTCACAAATTCCTATAGAAATGGGAATATGTCCTAAAATCTTTTCTCCTTACATCCCAGATTACAACCGGAATGGGATCATATAGATAAGTAATGCACAACAAGAACTTTCAAATTTATTTAGCTTGCATCCCCCACCAATCCTAAAACGAGTGCCACCGCTCGATTAATCTCCGATGCTCACCCATCTTATAGACTATTAATGGCACGCATGGACGCTGCTGCGTTCTCAAGGGGCTTTGCAAAGCTCATTCTCCAGATCTGTGGTTGGACCCCCCGTGACCAGCAAGTTATCGCGTGTCCCTTGGATATGCCTCACGACGTCCACCATCTTGGAACCTCCACCAATATTCTCAGCAGACGTAAATTCACAGGTTTCTAGAGATCTCCCCAATATGTTACTGGCAAATTATTTCAATCCAGATAACAAATTCTGTTCGCGGGCAGGGTCCTCTCTCCTCCTGTACCAGTTGTGACTTGTATTGTTCAAGATTTTTGTACTTATTTTTATTATGTATACCCCTCCTCACATGTAAAGCGCCATTGAATAAATGGCGCTATAATAATAAATAATAACAATAATAATAATTTGGTCAAAATAAAATTTCTTGCAAATCAAATGTCCCCTGAAAAAAACCGTTAATAAGGCTATGAGGTCTCCGCAGACCCCCTAAATCATTATAAATAGGGGGGAGGGGAGGGGTTAAAAATAATTTTAAAAATTCCCACCGCTCCCTTTCCATTCCTCCGCTCCATCCAGTCTTATCTTCTGCCACTGACTAGTACTCATTTCGTCAGATAAATAACGCCCCACCTGACCGGAGGAGGCCCCGTCAGCACCAGAAGGTCCAAAGACCAAAGGAAACAAACTGAAAACAGGTCGAGAGCTGCAGGACCGATGACTGGTGAAAATAAATATTTTTAAGCAGAGAATCAAGTACAGGCGCTAGATGCATCATGGCTGGGCCAAACATTTAGCTGCACCTTCTCACCTAATTATCTGCCCACATCTTTGATTGACAGCTTGACAGAACCAAAGAAGGGCAGAGATCTATAGAAACTAAGCAGGAGGGAAGGTGTAGCTAAATCTTTGGCCACGCCATGATGCACCGAGTGCCTGTACTTGGTCTGAACAGTCATTCTGTGCTCATAGTTTCTCTTTAAAAGAATCCAATATACTGACCCCCAGAATTTGTGCTTTTAGGCTGAATTTTTGTGTTAAATCCAAAAATTTCAGATTCCAACAAATCTGACATTTGTAACAAATTGATTGACTCGTGTCTAAAGTTTAGCTTCCTCTCTGATGCGCGGCTCTTGGACTGCTATTTGTTCAGTTAGGCACTGTTACCAGTGTATGGAGGTGTTATTATAGTTGCATCGTTTTGCACTTTTATTTAGGCACAATATTAACTTTATTAATGGTATCAATTTGACGGTTTTATTTCCCGCAACATTGGCCTTTTTTTTTTTTGCACTTTTTTTTTCATTTTTGGAAAGATATTTCTAATTCTCAAATACTTTGCAGAGAGCTGTAAGCCATCGACTTTCAGTGTCAACGAGCTGAGTAAAGGCTTCTGCTCGATATACATCATGGTATTACAAAGCATCAGCAGATATACTGCAAGTAAGGCTTAGTATGTCAATACGTTGGTGCAAAGGTCAAATGCAAGACGACAAAGCGAGACGAGACCAGAGACCTCGAATGTCTGACCTGCAGCCAACCATTCCTCTCCACTTGCTCATATCTTCAGATGTTTCCACTTTCCAAACACCATTTGCCATATCTTCTGCCTTCAGGTTCCTTTCTGCTGAACATCAATGGTTGGTTCCTTGTGGTAATGAGATGATTTACAATTTTATGGGACATCATGCTCTTCTCGACACCGATGCACTCGCCCGAACAAAAGACCCCCTCGGTTATCCGAGATCTGCATCCCATTATTGGCCACTGAGATGGATTTCAATTGACTTCTATACAACCGAGTGTTTGTTAGGATTTTGCCAAAAGGAAAATTAATAATTTCCCGGACTTAATGAAAGAATACACTGTTGGTCATAAACCGCGAATCATGAACATTCAGATTGGGCCGAAGGTTAATCAAATAGGAATTTTTCAATTACTTTTTATCTTGATAAAGACCCGGGCAGAGTTTGCTCTGGCTTCGCAGACAGTAGACCTGGTGATATTCAGTAGCTTTCAACAATGTATCAGACTCCGATAGAAAGTCTCATTCATCCGAGCACAATTCCAGAGCACTGAGCCACAATGGGATCAGCTTTGCTGGATGAGAAGCCACTGAGATGTAACAGACCGAAATCCTTTGCAACCCAATCAGTGCAGGTTATCGCGTGTAGACACTTTTTCTTTACCATTTTCTGTGACACAGTCCAGTCCCTCAAGAATGACCTACACGACTTATCTTCAGAAGAACAAGTCTGGTACATGATGGACTTATTATGACCTTTGTATATACTGATGGGATTAGAGATGTGCTCATTTTGCAACTGTTTGCTATACAACATAAATTAAAGTCTATGTAAATCATTCATCAGACTTTCTTTTATTCATTGGCATCCTAAATAGAAAATTAAGCATCTTTCTCAATAGTTTTCATTAATACTTTTCTACCATTTGCTGCTGCGGAATGTCTTTAAGTCCTTTATTTAGAAAAGTGCTTTGCAAAAATGTCACAAATCCATCAAAGCTCGTTTGACAGCTCTCTAGGATTAACTCTCTCTTTTTCTTCAGCATTAATGATAGAAGCAGGGAGGGATCTCCACAGATCTCCATGGCATTGACAGAGTAGAAAGTATCTACAGTCTCAGAGAGGGCAGAGGAAACCGACAAATAAGGAAGAAAGACCATAAAGAGGAAATGAGTGCAGGATAGAAGCTGTGATGATAGAAGATAGTGAAGGGAGCAGTACTATGGTGACATGCAGAGCTCAAATCCAGGCTATATTACTGGTAGAGATACACATAGCTTACATCCAGTCTATATTACTGGGAGACACACGGACCTCACATCCAGCCTATATTACTGGGAGAAACATACAGACCTCACATCCAGTCAATATTACTAGGACAGATGCACAGATCTCACATCCAGCCTATATTACTGGGAGAGACACACAGACCTCACATCCAGCCTATATTACTGGGAGAGACACTCATACCTCACATCCAGCCTATATTACTAGGAGAGACACAGACACCTCACATCCAGCTATTACTGAGAGAGACACACAGACCTCACATCCAGCCTATATTACTAGTAGAGACACACAGAGCTCACATCCAGCCTATATTACTAGGAGAGACACACAGAGCTCACGTTCAGCCTATATTACTAGGAGAGACACACAGAGCTCACGTTCAGCCTATATTACTGGGAGAAACATACAGACCTCACATCCAGTCAATATTACTAGGACAGATGCACAGATCTCACATCCAGCCTATATTACTGGGAGAGACACACAGACCTCACATCCAGCCTATATTACTGGGAAAGACACTCATACCTCACATCCAGCCTATATTACTAGGAGAGACACAGACACCTCACATCCAGCTATTACTGAGAGAGACACACAGACCTCACATCCAGCCTATATTACTAGTAGAGACACACAGAGCTCACATCCAGCCTATATTACTAGGAGAGACACACAGAGCTCACGTTCAGCCTATATTAATGGTAGAGACACGCAGACCACACATCCAGCCTATATTACTGGAAGAGACACACAGACCTCACATCCAGCCTATATTACTGGAAGAGACACACAGACCTCACATCCAGCCTATACAGGTCCTTCTCAAAAAATTAGCATATAGTGTTAAATTTCATTATTTACCATAATGTAATGATTACAATTAAACTTTCATATATTATAGATTCATTATCCACCAACTGAAATTTGTCAGGTCTTTTATTGTTTTAATACTGATGATTTTGGCATACAACTCCTGATAACCCAAAAAACCTGTCTCAATAAATTAGCATATCAAGAAAAGGTTCTCTAAACGACCTATTACCCTAATTTTCTGAATCAACTAATTAACTCTAAACACATGCAAAAGATACCTGAGGCTTTTATAAACTCCCTGCCTGGTTCATTACTCAAAACCCCCATCATGGGTAAGACTAGCGACCTGACAGATGTCAAGAAGGCCATCATTGACACCCTCAAGCAAGAGGGTAAGACCCAGAAAGAAATTTCTCAAGAAATAGGCTGTTCCCAGAGTGCTGTATCAAGTCACCTCAATGGTAAGTCTGTTGGAAGGAAACAATGTGGCAGAAAACGCTGTACAACGAGAAGAGGAGACCGGACCCTGAGGAAGATTGTGGAGAAGGACCGATTCCAGACCTTGGGGAACCTGAGGAAGCAGTGGACTGAGTCTGGTGTGGAAACATCCAGAGCCACCGTGCACAGGCGTGTGCAGGAAATGGGCTACAGGTGCCGCATTCCCCAGGTAAAGCCACTTTTGAACCATAAACAGCGGCAGAGGCGCCTGACCTGGGCTACAGAGAAGCAGCACTGGACTGTTGCTAAGTGGTCCCAAGTACTTTTTTCTGATGAAAGCAAATTTTGCATGTCATTCGGAAATCAAGGTGCCAGAGTCTGGAGGAAGACTGGGGAGAAGGAAATGCCAAAATGCCTGAAGTCCAGTGTCAAGTACCCACAGTCAGTGATGGTGTGGGGTGCCATGTCAGCTGCTGGTGTTGGTCCACTGTGTTTCATCAAGGGCAGGGTCAATGCAGCTAGCTATCAGGAGATTTTGGAGCACTTCATGCTTCCATCGGCTGAAATGCTTTATGGAGATGAAGATTTCATTTTTCAGCACGACCTGGCACCTGCTCACAGTGCCAAAACCACTGGTAAATGGTTTACTGACCATGGTATTACTGTGCTCAATTGGCCTGCCAACTCTCCTGACCTGAACCCCATAGAGAATCTGTGGGACATTGTGAAGAGAAAGTTGAGAGACGCAAGACCCAACACTCTGGATGAGCTTAAGGCCGCTATTGAAGCATCCTGGGCCTCCATAACATCTCAGCAGTGTCACAGGCTGATTGCCTCCATGCCACGCCGCATTGAAGCAGTCATTTCTGCCAAAGAATTCCCGACCAAGTATTGAGTGCATAACTGAACATTATTATTTGATGGTTTTTTTGTTTGTTATTAAAAAACACTTTTATTTGATTGGATGGGTGAAATATGCTAATTTATTGAGACAGGTTTTTTGGGTTATCAGGAGTTGTATGCCAAAATCATCAGTATTAAAACAATAAAAGACCTGACAAATTTCAGTTGGTGGATAATGAATCTATAATATATGAAAGTTTAATTGTAATCATTACATTATGGTAAATAATGAAATTTAACACTATATGCTAATTTTTTGAGAAGGACCTGTATTACTGGGAGAGACACACAGAGCTCACATCCAGCCTATATTACTGGGAGAGACACACAGATACCTCACATCCAGCCTATATTACTGGGAGAGACACGCAGACCTCACATCTAGCCTATATTACTGGGAGAGACACGCAGACCTCACATCCAGCCTATATTACTGGAAGAGACACACAGAGCTCACATTCAGCCTATATTACTGGGAGGGACACACAGATCTCACATCCAGCCTATATTACTGGGAGGGACACACAGATCTCACATCCAGCCTATATTACTGGGATAGACACGCAGACCTCACTTCCAGCCTATATTACTGGGAGAGATATACAGACCTCACATCCAGCCTATATTACTAGTAGAGACACACAGATCACACATCCAGCCTATATTACTAGGAGAGACATACAGACCTCACATCCAGCCTATATTACTAGGAGAGACACATAGACCTCACATCCAGCCTATATTACTGGGAAAGACACACATACCTCACATCCAGCCTATATTACTAGGAGAGACACACAGACCTCACATCCAGCCTATATTACTAGGAGAGACACTCCCACAAGAGAGAAATCTGAGATTTGAGAGTCAAAGTGAATGAAGGAATGAAAATTGCAAACTGAAACTTCATGCAAACTTATTAACTAAAAGTAACAATGCATATACTGTAGAAAAATCAATTTGACTGTGTCAAAGGTGTCCATAGAGAGAGGCAGATAAATTTCCTTCAAGTAGAGTTTGGGGACAGAGCATGTTTTGGAAATGTTTTTCTGCTTTGGTGACTCCATTGAAATTTGTAATCTTTTAACTGAAATGTGATGTGTCTGTATAGACATGCAAATTGTCTCTACAGAGAGGAAGACGACTAAAACTCTACCGCCAACTATAGTAAGTATCAATCCTAACAGTCAATATCGACTCTCCAACGAGCCTTGTCACATGACTTAGGATAAAAGCCAAAACTAAAATCTCAATTTGCAGACACTCTGTTTCGGGGTACTGCCCCTCGTCAGTGCAAAGTGTGAGATCTGGTTTGGCTGTGTGAGAGGCGTTTGACTTGGACTCAAAGGGTGACTTTTTTCCTCGTGGAGAGTGACATGTCATGCCTGACATGCCAAGGTGCAGAGACTTTTAATCCTTGCAATTCTCCTCTGCTTTAAAGTCTCCTCACCTTGGCATTTCAGGCTTGACATGTCAGTCTTTGCAAGGAGAATTGTTACCCCTTGGATCCTCTATAGACATGATGACATACGGTTAGGAAAATAACAGTACTCAAGGGTCTCACTAATGTGACCCCCAGCAATCACAATAAAAAAGTGGAAGCAAAATTAGAAAACAGTAGTTCCACTTTTTCCACTAACAGTGCCACGTTACTTTTTTTCTGGGATAGAAACTGGTTGACTACAGACTATTTTTAGTAAAAACATAAGGTATCACAAACTTACAGATCGCCCCCGTCAAATGCCGCAGCGTCTTCCCCCCCGGCAGTGGCGCTGACAAAACACAAGAATGATTGATTGAAACTTCTAAGGGCCAATTAGGTCAGATGCCTGGCCAAGAACAGGAGCCGATCAGCTGCCCAATCAAGGGGCATGTTGGAACGTTATATTTTTGGGGACATTACCGTATTGTACAATATCGTTTGCTTCTCTGCGTGGTGACATGGCTGACTTCATCACCATTCTCCTGATCAATCTATGGAGGCCCCAACCGGTTTAATCCCCGAACTGCCAGACTTGTTTTATTGTTTCCCTTGAAACTGGTTGACCGCATGAAGTCTCACCTGTCTTCGTCTGACATTGTATTAGGATCAGATTTTGTCCTTTTGCCGATTTTTTTTTTTTTTTTTTTTTTTTTGGTGTGTTTTTATTTAGATTACTTCACGTCTCTGTAGCTACTCCATGGACACAACCTAGGGGGCCCGGTGGTGAAGTCCAGATCCCTGCATGGGGGTTAAAAAGCCTAAACTAGGAAGCCTCCGAGAAGAGACTTTAGCACCAATCCTGACTATGGAAGTCGGTTTGATCTGACAAATTAGACTCAGGACACATCCAAACAGAGCCTACAGGACACAACGTACCGGAGGACTTTTATAGAACCTCTGCCATTTTGTTTTCGTAATTATCCAAGGTCATCTCTCCGACCTTGACTTCTGGTCATCGGTGGCACATTTATGGTTGATCTCCCACCAATGTCTATGTATAGAAAACTTATTTCATGGTATGCTACATCTATGAGCCGCGAAGGTGTTAGGCCATTTTGGGGCATAGTCAATCCAACATGGAGAACCCTGGAACTCTCGTTGATTCCTTCTAAGACCTTGTGCTTGACGTGACAAGTGAGATACAATTTGCACAGTGGAGATGCATAATGGATATGAATGAGCAGAGAGACAGTGAACAATTCAGCCTTAATCAGTTCCTCTTAACATGAACAATGGCTGCGAGATCCGTGTGGAGCTGGTGGAGAACGTTCCCAAAGTCCCTCATAATTCACCCCGTTTCCTTTACAGTGACACAAATGATGTGTCTATCACGGTAAATCCTGACTCTTACAGCTAATATCAGTATTTAAAGGAGGCATTAGCCGCGCCGGCTGCCACCGAATCCTCCGCGTTTGGAGAAAGCCGGGCGATTTACATTAGCATTAACTCTGCTAATGTAATGTGACTCCGAGTTAATTCAATGTATGAATATTAGTTCTATCAGCCATTCATTGCCTCAAGCTTTCACATTAATGACAGTAAAAACTATTGCGGAAAGTCCAAACGTCCAATTTGCTTAGTGCTTTGTCTTTGAGTTTGCCACAAACATAAAGCGATATTTCTAGAAGCAGCAAAAATTTGCCTAACTTTCTGCAAAGAGCGTGAAAAAAAAAAAATGAAACGAAAAGTGCCTGAAGTGACGGAATAAAATGTATGGAGCTAAGGATGATAATAATAATATTACATGGAGTGGACCCGTCGCCATCTTTTCCCTATGACGCCTTCATGGTGGAGTCAATTTTTTGGGGGGGAGTTCAATCTTTATCTTTTTAGATATTTGACTGTAAGGGGGATTAAAGCCCCTAAATCATTTCTGCTAACCTTGTGATTGACTGATGTAAACTCTAAGACAATGATGTGGAGGGTCCCAGTTTGGAAAAGGAGCCGCCAAAAAGATAAATTGTGTTTTAAAGCGTTTATATGTACCCTATTAGTATTTAATGACGTTAGACAGGGGGATTCTGGATTTTGAGGGAAGTGCCACCAACAAGCTGAAGCTCTGTATTTAATGGATGACCGTTCCTGTGTGTTTTCATAGGAAAAGACCCCTTTAATAGTGGGGCGTCCTCTTCTCTAGAATCTTCATCTAAGGTCAAAATAAGCATATTTAAAAGAGATTATTTGTCTCTGGAGGACTCAGCACATTTTGCGTGCTACATGGATTTGCCCATTGATTTCAGTGTGATACGTGTAATGCTTCAGTTCACCTGTGGAGGCACTGCAGGATAATTGAACTCTTGCTGCCGAGTACTCTCATACATTACAGTTAATCCCTGGGGGTCCTGGCAGCGGAGCGACCTGGAAACTGTCTATCTTCAAGGGGTCGCTTCATTAAAATGCGATTGATCTGATTTTAAAGGGCATGAACCCAACAACCCCTTTAACTGTGGTTGAATCTTGGCATTTTGATATAAACAAAATAGTTTCTAATGCTAACGATTCAGTATTTGCATGTCAGTAAATGAGTGGTGAATCTGGATAGTGGAGAGGATGGGACAGCTCAGCAAAAGAGATAGGCAGAGAATGCCGTAACCACGCAAACTAAACACTACAGATGGTGTGACAGCTCGGCACCGAGGAACGGTTACCATTCATTTACCGTATCCGTGTACGATGAGGTCACATTGATATCACTATGACAGTGTGTTTGCGTTCAAATTTTAAGTGGGCTGGCTACAGTCCTAGGAGACCTCAGAGTGTTACACCCATCTTGCGGTTTTGGGATTCACAAACCGATAAGCAATAAATGAAACTTTTTCAAGTTTTTTTTCAAGAAAATTTGATGAAACTGATAAATTCAAATTTAAAAAAATTGCTGATCCCTAGTTATACGCCGGTCGTGAGCTGCTCAGCTTGAGCCGTAGGCAGCGGCTGCGGTCGTTTTTACGGATCTCGCTTTTTTTGCTGCAGTCGTTTAGTGCTCCTGCCACCTGTCTAATCACTGTGTGAATGACCCAACGTAACACTTAATGAAGCTCTTATGCATCTGGCCTTCATCTTTCACGTACTTAGATAATTTGCGACAAGAGTCAGCGCCTCTCGTTCACGACACAATTATGCAAATATTAGTCATTCTCTACTGAGAGTACAAAATATTGAATGTGTTTTTTTTTTAACTTTATAAATGTTAATATATACTTTGTATTAATCTATATATATAATTGTCTAAGGGTTTTTCCGTCTGTCTGTCTGTCTGTCTGTCTGTCCTGGAAATCCCGGCTCCTGGCGGCCTCGACCAATCAGAGACCGGCACAGCATCGACGTAGAAATCCCGCGTCTCTGATTGGTCGAGGCCGCCAGGCCTCGACCAATCAGCAACGGGCACAGCGACGATGATCTCATAATGGTTGCCATGGCGACGATGTCATAAAGGTTGCCTCGACCAATCAGCGACGAGCACAGTCTGCCGCGAATTCTGGAATCATCATTGTCCATATACTACGGGGATATGCATATTCTAGAATACCCGAGGCGTTAGAATCGGGCCACAATCTAGTCTATGTATATAATTGTCTAAGGGTTTTTCCGTCTGTCTGTCTGTCTGTCTGTCTGTCCTGGAAATCCCGGCTCTCTGATTGGTCGAGGCCGGCACAGCATCGACGTAGAAATCCCACGTCTCTGATTGGTCGAGGCCTGGCGGCCTCGACCAATCAGCAACGGGCACAGCGACGATGATGTCATAAAGGACGTAGACATCCTGCGTCTGATTGGTCGAGGCCGCCAGGCCTCGACCAATCAGCAACGGGCACAGCGACGATGATGTCATAATGGTTGCCATGGCGACGATGATGTCATAAAGGTTGCCTCGACCAATCAGCGACGGGCACAGTCTGCCACGAATTCTGGAATCATCATTGTCCATATACTACGGGGGCATGCATATTCTAGAATACCCGATGCGTTAGAATCGGGCCACAATCTAGCGTAGGCCTGGCGGCCTTGACCAGAGACCGGCACAGCATCGACGTAGAAATCCCGCGTCTCTGATTGGTCGAGGCCGCCAGGCCTCGACCAATCAGCAACGGGCACAGCGACGATGATGTCATAAAGGACGTAGACATCTCACGTTTCTGATTCAGCGACGGGCACAGTATCGATGTAGATGTCATAATGGTTGCCATGGCGACGATGATGTCATAAAGGTTGCCTCGACCAATCAGCGACGGGCACAGTGTGCCGCGAATTCTGGAATCATCATTGTCCATATACTACGGGGACATGCATATTCTAGAATACCCGATGCGTTAGACCAATCAGAGACCGGCACAGCATCGACGTAGAAATCCCGCGTCTCTGATTGGTCGAGGCCGCGAGGCCTCGACCAATCAGCAAAGGGCACAGCGACGATGATGTCATAAAGGATGTAGAAATCCCGCGTCTGATTGGTCGAGGCCGCCAGGCGGCCTCGACCAATCAGCAACGGGCACAGCGACGATGATGTCATAAAGGACGTAGACATCTCACGTTTCTGATTCAGCGACGGGCATAGTATCGACGTAGATGTCATAATGGTTGCCATGGCGACGATGATGTCATAAAAGTTGCCTCGACCAATCAGCGACGGGCACAGTGTGCCGCGAATTCTGGAATCATCATTGTCCATATACTACGGGGACATGCATATTCTAGAATACCCGATGCGTTAGAATCGGGCCACAATCTAGTAGGATATAAATATGAGATTGATACAGCGTTGGTCTTTTCCACCGCTGTGTAAATGTTCAAAAACCTCCTAACTCAAAAAATGGTCTACAGTGCTATAATAAGACAAGGAGGGGGGAGATAAAGCTGCAGTATATCTTCTGAGACTGCGTGCTGTGAGAGGGGAGAGGGAGCTGCAGAAGGAGATGACTAAATGGGTGAGAGCATAAGGCAAAGCTCTGATATTCCACCAGGATGGACCTGGCCTGGAAGGATCATGAGATAAAATTCACAATAAGATAGATGAATGTACAAAAATCTGATGCTCAGACCCAGGACAGAGCCTTGTGTCCCCACCTGAAACTTTCTTCCAAATGGATGTGCAGCCATATATGACCACTCTTTGGGTCCAATCACTGAGCCAGTTATGAATCCGCCTAACCGTAGATTTGTCAATCCCATACTTTGTCATTTTTTTTCAATAAGGGTAGTATGAGATACTTTATTATGTGATGTGACTGAGGGAGATTCATGTGTCTTCATGGAAACCAGTCTAATCTGTAGGATAAACTAGATCCAGGCATCTGAGCAATGTTCTACTAGGCAGATAAATGAGGTCAGATATAACGCTGCTGAGGCTAGTTTCGTAGGGTTACAGAATTTTATGAAGTTTATTAAATATTCCATTTGGAAGTTACAAAAACAGAAAGAAACAGAACAGGCCCTACTGTTTACATCAAGTTATCATGTTAAGTATATGTTAATATCATTTTGCTAGTTTTTTTTCCGTACTGTATTACTATCTATAAGTAAAGAATAGCAAAAAACATTTTCAAATTTTCACAGTGGCCACTAGGCCTAATATCACACTCCTTCTTCCTGTAGCAGCGATACTCTCGATCAAACTCTGAATGCACATAAGTATAAACTGGGCATGCTCCAATCTGGCTAAAGGGGAAGGAGGAGGTGAGCTGTGACATCACCTATTGTAAATGGGCAATATGTATAGGGGCAGTATTATAGTAGTTATATTCTTGTACATAGGGACAGTATTATAGTAGTCTTGTACATAGGGGCAGTATTATAGTAGTTATATTCTTGTACATAGGAGCAGTATTATAGTAGTTATATTCTTGTACATAGGAGCAGTATTATAGTAGTTATATTCTTGTACATAAGAGCAGTATTATAGTAGTTATATTCTTGTACATAGGGGCAGTATTATAGTAGTTATATTCTTGTACATAGGGGCAGTATTATAGTAGTTATATTCTTGTACGTAGGGGCAGTATTATAGGAGTTATATTCTTGTACATAGAGGCAGTATTATAGAAGTTATATTCTTGTACATAGGAGCAGTATTATAGTAGTTATATTCTTGTACATAGGGGCAGTATTATAGTAGTTATATTCTTGTACATAAGAGCAGTATTATAGTAGTTATATTCTTGTACATAGGGGCAGTATTATAGTAGTTATATTCTTGTACATAGGGGCAGTATTATAGTAGTTATATTCTTGTGCATATGGGCAGTATTATAGTAGTTATATTCTTGTACATAAGAGCAGTATTATAGTAGTTATATTCTTGTACATAGGGGCAGTATTATAGTAGTTATATTCTTGTACATAAGAGCAGTATTATAGTAGTTATATTCTTGTACATAGGGGCAGTATTATAGTAGTTATATTCTTGTACATAAGGGCAGTATTATAGTAGTTATATTCTTGTACATAGGGGCAGTATTATAGTAGTTATATTCTTGTACATAAGGGCAGTATTATAGTAGTTATATTCTTGTACATAGGGGCAGTATTATAGTAGTTATATTCTTGTACATAAGGGCAGTATTATAGTAGTTATATTCTTGTACATAGGGGCAGTATTATAGTAGTTATATTCTTGTACGTAGGGGCAGTATTATAGGAGTTATATTCTTGTACATAGAGGCAGTATTATAGAAGTTATATTCTTGTACGTAGGAGCAGTATTATAGTAGTTATATTCTTGTACATAGGGGCAGTATTATAGTAGTTATATTCTTGTACATAGGGGCAGTATTATAGGAGTTATATTCTTGTACATAGAGGCAGTATTATAGAAGTTATATTCTTGTACATAGGAGCAGTATTATAGTAGTTATATTCTTGTACATAGGGGCAGTATTATAGTAGTTATATTCTTGTACATAAGAGCAGTATTATAGTAGTTATATTCTTGTACATAGGGGCAGTATTATAGTAGTTATATTCTTGTTCATAAGAGCAGTATTATCTATATATATAATTGTCTAAGGGTTTTTCCGTCTGTCTGTCTGTCTGTCTTTCTGTCTGTCTGTCTGTCTGTCTGTCTGTCTGTCCTGGAAATCCCGGCTCTCTGATTGGTCGAGGCCGCCAGGCCTCGACCAATCAGAGACCGGCACAGCATCGACGTAGAAATCCCGCGTCTCTGATTGGTCGAGGCCGCCAGGCCTCGACCTATCAGCAACGGGCACAGCGACGATGATGTCATAAAGGACGTAGAAATCCCGCGTCTGATTGGTCGAGGCCGCCAGGCCTCGACCAATCAGCAACGGGCACAGCGATGATGATGTCATAAAGGACATAGACATCTCACGTTTCTGATTCAGCGACGGGCACAGTATCGACGTAGATGTCATAATGGTTGCCATGGCGACGATGATGTCATAAAGGTTGCCTCGACCAATCAGCGCGTCTCTGATTGGTCGAGGCCGCCAGGCGACGGGCACAGCATGGCGACGATGATGTCATAAAGGTTGCCTCGACCAATCAGCGACAAGCACAGTCTGCCGCGAATTCGCCTCGACCAATCAGCGATGGGCACAGTATCGACGGAGATGTCATCATGGTTGCCATGGCGATGATGATGTCATAAAGGTTGCCTCGACCAATCAGCGACGGGCACAGTCTGCCGCGAATTCTGGAATCATCATTGTCCATATACTACGGGGACATGCATATTCTAGAATACCCGATGCGTTAGAATCGGGCCACAATCTAGTAGTAGTTATATTCTTGTACATAGGGGCAGTATTATAGTAGTTATATTCTTGTACATAGGAGCAGTATTATAGTAATTATATTCTTGTACATAGGAGCAGTATTATAGTAGTTATATTCTTGTACATAGGGGCAGTATTATAGTAGTTATATTCTTGTACATAGGGGCAGTATTATAGTAGTTATATTCTTGTACATAGGGGCAGTATTATAGTAGTTATATTCTTGTACATAAGGGCAGTATTATAGTAGTTATATTCTTGTACATAGGAGGCAGTATTATAGTAGTTATATTCTTGTACATAGGGGCAGTATTATAGTAGTTATATTCTTGTACATAAGGGCAGTATTATAGTAGTTATATTCTTGTACATAGGAGCAGTATTATAGTAGTTATATTCTTGTACATAAGGGCAGTATTATAGTAGTTATATTCTTGTACATAGGGGCAGTATTATAGTAGTTATATTCTTGTACATAAGGGCAGTATTATAGTAGTTATATTCTTGTACATAGGGACAGTATTATAGTAGTTATATTCTTGTACAAGGGGGGCAGTATTGTAGTATTTTCATTTCTGTCTATAGGGACAGTTGCCAACGGAGCCAAATTTTCCCAAGACAAAAAGATAGTAAAATCTGTAAAATGCTGTGAATGTTTCAGTGGATGATTTAACGTTCCTAATTCTAGTCTCTCATCCGTCCTTCAAGCCCCCTAATCCCGCACATCTTACCTGCTGACAGATCACTTCATCCTCCCACCCAACTGTGTAAAATGGACTTTAGGGTCTCTAAAAAAAAGTGTGATAAAATGACTTATGGGATCTAAGTCCATCTAATTACCCTTTATTCTAAATGTACAATTCATCTTTTATTGCTCTTACAACCGAATCCTCATTTTACGAGGTTGAGGAAGTAGCGGAACATAATTTTTCATTTTATTATCTGTCTTGAGCTGAGAATTTTCTAACCTGCGGTGATTTAAGGCTCCTTGAGAGAAGCAGTATTGATAACTTTTCCTGAAAATGTATCTAGAAGTTATTTCTTGTATGGAGTAATTTTTTATTTAGTGACTTTTTGTGATGTTGTAATATTTGAAGTATCTGTTGAAAGAACACTGTGGGTTAATCTGAACTTGTCATATATTTGTGCCGTTCTGCTGTAAAACAGCATGGAATTATCAGATTGATACAATAATTGGAAAAGATTCCATACTACTTGTATGTAACTTATTTTAACTCTTGCACTTTCTGTCCGGTGGATGGACCCATACAGCGCGTGCATCATTCAGGGGAGGATGTAAATCACTAAACAGGACCGCCCCTGACTCCTAAGTGACAGCTTCCATGCATGTGCTGTTATAGGAGGAAAACCTGTTCCACTTGCCGCAGATACCGTCTGTGTTATACAGCCGGCATCTGCCGATAACAGCAGTGACTGGCGCTAGCTCTGATCACTGCTGTGTTTAGATTACGTTATGTCAGAGCGGGTTAGGGGTCAGCCTTGGAAAGGCGAGTATAATTTTTTACTATTTTTTTAACCTTTCCAAGCCATTCGTTTTAATATATTTTGGAGTGTGGAAAGACCTCAGATCATAATAAATGGCTTTTCAGTCCATTTCCCCAAAGGTTCTGTTCAAGGACCCCTGCTCTTCTCTATCTCCACCTTTGGCTCGGGAGAGCTCATACTTTCACGGCTTGCAGAGTCACCTCTATGCTGATGACACAAAGATCTACCTCTATGGAACCAACATCACCTCCCTACTAACCAGAATCTCACAATGTCTGTCCGCTATTACATCCTTCTTCTATGCTAGATTTCAAAAACTTAACATGTGTAAAACAGAATTCATCATCTTTTCCCCATCCTACTCAACCTCCCAACAGGCCTATCCATTAAAGTCAATGGCTGCCCCTTTTCCATAGTCCCACAAGCTCTCTGCCTCGGGGTAACTCTGGAATCTAATCTCTCCTTCACACCACACTTCCAAGCCCTTTCCACTTCTGCCGACTTGAACTCAAAAATATTTCCTGGATCTGCACATATGTTAATCAACAATCTGTAAAAACCCTAGTCCATGCCCTTATCATCTCCTACCTTGACTAGTGCCACCTTTTTCTTTGAGGTTTCCTCTTTAACACTCTTGCACCCCTCCAATCTATTCTAAACTCTGCTGTCCGACTAATCCACCTGTCCCCCCGCTATTCCCCGGCCTCTCCCCTCTGTCAATCCCTTCACTGGCTCCCCATTACCCAAAGACTCCACTACAAAACCCTAACCATGACGTACAAAGCCATCCACAACCTGTCTCCTCCATACATCTGTGACCTCGTCTCCCGGTACTTACCTACACGCAACCTCCGATCCTCACAAGATCTCCTTCTCTACTCCCCTCTTATCTCCTCTTCCCACAATCGTATACAAGATTTCTCTCGCATATCACCCCTACTCTGGAACCCTCTACCACAACACATCAGACTCTCACCGACCATCGAAACCTTCCAGAAAGAACCTGAAGACCCACCTCTTCCGACAAGCCTACAACCTGCAGTAACCACCGATCGACCAAACCGCTGCACGACCAGCTCTACCCTCACCTACTGTATTCTCACCCATCCCTTGTAGATTGTGAGCCTTCGCGGGCAGGGTCCTCTCTCCTCCTGTATCCTCACCCATCCCTTGTAGATTGTGAGCCCTCGCGGGCAGGGTCCTCTCTCCTCCTGTACCAGTTGTGACTTGTATTGTTTAAGATTATTGTACTTGTTTATATTATATATACTCCTCCTCACATGTAAAGCGCCATGGAATAAATAGTGCAATAATAAAGAATAATAATAATAATAGTAAATTAGATTTTTTTTGTGCCAATTTTAACCTTCCATTCAATTTGTAGCAAACCTGTCTGAAATGTATTTTAGGAGACTCCTTCATCTCCAATGGGAAATTCCATTGGTTCCGTAAACAGAGATGTGAAATGCCTGATTAGAATAGTGTGGTAGTCACTTACAATCACCAACGCTCCGTTTATTGTTTATGAGATTGCCGGAAATGGCCCCGCACATCGCTGAGCTATATTTGGCTGTCCCATAGACAATAAGTGGAGCGGAGGTCGATGTCCAACCCCGGCTTCATCCTAACAGGGCATTGTTTCTGGGGATTGGTGCAGTCGGACCCCAGCAGATATTCCCATCTGGTTGAAAACAACCTTTTTAATAGGGATAACATTTTGGTCGGGAATATATATATATATATATTACAATGTGATTTTTTTTTTATTCTAAAGAGCAAGAAATGGTAAAAATCTGTAAAGACATGATGTAATTTGCTCAGTATTGATGTGTTTGTATCTAGTCCTCCGCATTAATAACATTTCTTTCCTTTAACCAGTGAAGAAGTCATGGTGAGCGCGAAGCGGCTCTTCTTCTAGACGGAATGCGCGCTCTTCCCCTGGTATCCATTCTCCTTCTTTTCTTCTTCAACTGCAAATTACTTTTAGACACAATATTGCTTTTTTACTTATGTTTATTGATATTGACTTGCCGAGCCTGTGAGGCGATGTGGCGCATGTGCCCATTAAGGGGCGGCCGGGCAGTTTTAGTGCTTTCACGCTGAGCCAAATGTAGGGGAAGACGCCACATTAGCGAGGCTTTCCTGCAAAGATTCCTGCATTGATGCACGGGCTGCAACTAAGTATTAATAATGTCATAAAAAAATAAAGGGACATAATTAGGTTTTATGCTGATGCTAAATGACACGTTTCCATCATCAGCGCCGTCTGGGTGACAATCCATTAGACTCGGTGGGGCAGTGACCATCGCTTCTCCAGTAATAGTATGCACCCAAGAGCAGAGAATCAGCGTCACCTACCGGCAGAGCAATGGCCTCCAACCGAGGGCTCTCATACTGGTGCAAAACTACAACTCCTAGCATGCCAAGTCAACTGGATGCCATCAGGATCTGCCAGGAGTTGTAGTTTAGCAACAGCACTCAAGTTAGCGAAAAAAGTTACTGTCATTGAAAAATCCAGTATGATGGGTCAGAGATTTCCGAACTTTCAGTGTAAACCCATCATAGATGTCAATGGCATTTCCACTAGCACCATTGTTTCAATAAGTCCTTAACATGGGAGAACCCGTTCCATGGAGGATTGTCTGCTATCCTTGTAAGGGTTAACTTGCCTCAAAATATGGAAATACAAGGAGTTTACAGTAACCTTAATATTGCACATTGAGGTGTGACATAAGAGTGCACAATTTACTACTGCAATTATGTCTCTGATTGCACAGTAGCCGAATCCCACTCCCAGGGTCCGGGAAGCCGAGATCACGACTCCGTTCTATGTGAAGTTGGGCCGCGCAGGAAGAAGCAAAGTGATCAGTGAAAGTCAATGTGTGAGGGCATCTGAGCAATGTTCTGCAGTGAGGAAGACTGGAGCATGCACTTATCTTGTCCATTTGCATTGCGCTAGTTTCAGTGGCGCTCCTCTCCTGCGGAGGTACGTGGTGCGGACATCGCTGCACATGGATGTCCGCAATTTGCAGAGGTGACTGCTCCAACAATTGCAAGGTTAATCTGAACGTTGGTTTATTCCATTGCCATAACAAGATGTGGTTCACCAGATCAGTTCCTGGTTGTCTGCTTACCTTTTCCTGCACATTAACGCTCCGTGATACATAATTGACTTCAGTTATGAGATAACAGTTTGTTCCTTCAAATGAAAAACTAGAATATGTTCACAATGGCCATACAATGAAGCTTCATGATGTGTCAGCATCCAACTGAACATAACTGGAGGGAGGAGCATAATGAGCAATGCTGATTGGCTAATATCTAACAAGCCACTCCTCTCTTGTGTCCTTTTCAGTTGGATGCTGGCACAGAATGCCAGTACAGCTTTATACATACCGTATCTGTGAAATACAAGTGATGGCAGGTTAAACGGGTTGTCTACTTCCTGGACAACCTGTTTTTAAATAAAGTAATAGTAGTAAAATAAAAGATAAAGAAAATGCTCC
Organism: Ranitomeya imitator; assembly: GCF_032444005.1. NCBI lineage: Eukaryota > Metazoa > Chordata > Amphibia > Anura > Dendrobatidae > Ranitomeya > Ranitomeya imitator. The sequence goes on along the minus strand of NC_091289.1, from coordinate 184,591,892 downwards.
CTTTTTGCACAGGTGCTGCTACAGCGTGGTTCTGTCAGGGTTCACATGCCATGGTTGTACCACGTGAGCCCTGCAGCCAATCAGTTGTTATTAGACTGTTGCGCTCTCACTTTTTCTGCTTATGAAACACAAGAGCCTAATAGCAGCTGCTGATTGGATGCCGGGCCCTGTTATACCCAACGCCAACATCGCTGGAAGGGAAGGTGAGCATATGTTTTGTATTGTTTTTTTTATTTACAGGGAAGACTAATTCATTTAAGGTAGTGGACAACCCCTTTAATACGGCCCCTAGTACATATAAGGCTGGCGCTGATCACATTTTACTGCCCTTTCTGACAATCTAGTATTCGGATTTTCAGCATACAGCTGTCGTCCTTAAGAAAATGCAGAAATATCAGTAAGAAATGTCAGTAAGAGCGTAACTCCGAACCAGTAATGTATCTATTATTATTCTGTAGCCGGATTGTGCCCATCAGAATCTCGCTGTCCGTGTCATCATTTACTTTGGCAGAAAGTGGCAGAGCTCCGCTGACAATGAAGCACCGAGGACGAGCAATAAAATCCATAGGTTTATTGAGGATCATTAAAATCCCGGGGAGTCACAGAACAGAATGCGGCAGAAGAATTACAAAAAGGAAAGTTGGATTTTATGTTTACTTCTCTAAGATACATTGTATCATTGGGCGACTCCCATAGCTGGCACTTGTAATGATGGCCAGAGATTAGGGAATCAGCCGGCTCTAGCCTTACAAATGCCACTTATCAGGGGAATTGGCACCGCGAAAGTCGGCCAAACGACTGGCAAGGGGCACTTGGAAATAAAGGGCTTAGATCTTGATGTATGTGGGAAGGGCCTGGAGAATGGAGGCAAACTGGAACCTACGCTTATTCATGCCAAAAACGAGGACCCTGTTCATCCTTTGCTTTAGGATTGTTTATTTTTCTCAAGAAAATGTAAGAGATGATACAAAATATTTGCATGATCCCTAGTCCATAGCTGCTGGAACAGAGTCCTTTTGTCTGTCTCCTACCTGCCAGAATTCTCAGTGCCTTTTTTATATTAGTAGTCCCCATGCATGTGTGATGTCACCAAGATGGCATTATGGTGGGACCAAGGATCCCAGCTGAAAGTAGGCTGTCCCCAGGGTCCTGGTCCGGCAGCCTTGGACTACAGACATGGCCGCTGGACCAGGGTAGTGCAAATGATTTTTTTTGGGTCATCTGTACATAATATCAATTCACAAAGGAGATGGAATGAGTTTTATATCCATAGAATAGGTGATTAGTAGGTTGTCGGACCGCTGAGACCATCAGCGATCCCCAGAAAAGGGGCCCAGTTGATATGAAGACACCACAACTCCAACCATCATCAACATAAAGTAGAACTCAACGCTTAAAAAAAAAGAAACTATTGAAAAAAAAGAACCTGTGGTCTCACTCCAATGCACGGCTGGTCACAAAAGACCAAGAAATCCTTGTATCGGGAGTTTAGAAACCCAACCCGGGAGGATACGAAAACCAACAATGTCAATGTTTTTCTGTCCTGCAGTGGTAAACCATAACTCTACATGCGGCTTTGCTATTTTCTGAGCGAGAACATGCATTTCTTGTCAAATCCGGTGTGTAAGAGAACAGAATATATCTTTAGGGATTTGTTCTGACTAAGAGAAAACTGCTGAGAAGTTGGAATCTCTTTTATTTCGGATTTGGACAATGTTTGTCCCTGTGTGCCGCTCTCACCAGAAACGTAATAAAATGCTGCTCTTGTTTGATTTGTTCCATAAATGCAGCACAGAGACGAGCGCTACTTTTCTTATTAAATCTCACAGATGTTCTCTAAGCTACTGTGTGCACCAAAGCCAATTGCCTCAACCCTCTGCTCAGCTTTAAGGGATTGAAAGCTTTACAGTATTGTGTCGTGAGAGGTTTACGAGACCAAAAAGAGGAGCAAATGACATGAAATAGCAATGAGATTGTCAAAGGAGCGCTAAGTAATGCTAAAGAAAATAACATCAAAGTAACAGAATACTGCCCCAAAGTATAAGTGATATAATACTGCCAACTAAGTACAAGAATATATCTTTTATAACACTGCCCCCTATGTGCAAGAATATACCGTAACTACTATAATACTGCTCCCTATGTACAAGAATATAACTACTATAATACTGCCCCATGTACAAGAATATAACTACTATAATACTGCCCCTATGTACATGAATATAACTACTATAATACTGCTCCCTATGTGCAAGAATATAACTACTATAATACTGCTCCCTATGTACAAGAATATAACTACTATAATACTGCCCCTATGTACAAGAATATAACTACTATAATACTGCCCCCTATGTACAAGAATATAACTACTATAATACTGCTCCTATGTACAAGAATATAACTACTATAATACTGCCCCTATGTACAAGAATATAACTACTATAATACTGCCCCCTATGTACAAGAATATAACTACTATAATACTGCCCCTATGTACAAGAATATAACTACTATAATACTGCCCCTATGTACAAGAATATAACTACTATTATACTGCCCCATGTACAAGAATATAACTACTATAATACTGCCCCCTATATACAAGAATATAACTACTATAATACTGCCCCTATGTACAAGAATATAACTACTATAATACTGCCCCTATGTACAAGAATATAACTACTATAATACTACTCTCGCGAGACCGCTAAGTCATCTGGGTAATTTCGCAATGCATCCTGGGAACGGAAGATAGCGGCAGCCGCGCGCGTATCGACAGAGCTTCGGTGGATCCCAGGGGTGAGTATATAACTATTTTTTACTTTAATTATTTTTTTAACAGGGATATGGTGCCCACACTGCTGTATACTACGTGGGCTGTATTAGGCTACTTTCACACTAGCGTCGGCCCGTCGCAGTACGTCGCATCCTGTCTCAACGCTGCACAACGGTGGCAGCAGATGCATTATTACAACGCATCCACTGCCCCATTGTGAGTTGTGGGGAGGAGGGGGTGGAGTTCCGACCGCACATGCGCGGTTAGAAATGGCGGACACGACGCACCAAAAAACGTTACAAGCAACGTTTTTTAGTGCCGACGGTCCGACACAACACGACGCAACCGTCGCACGACGGTTGCGACGTGTGGCAATGCGTCGCAATGCGTCGCTAATACAAGCCTATGGAGAAAAAATGCATCCTGCAGACAACTTTGCAGGATGCGTTTTTTCTGCAAAACGACGCATTGCGACGGAGGCCAAACAACGCTAGTGTGAAAGTAGCCTTAGATACTGCGTGGCTGCTATATACTACATAGGCAGTGTTATATACTATGTGGGCTGTGTGACATACTCCGTGGGCTGTGCAATATACTGCGTGGGCTGTGTTATATTCTACATCGCCTGTGTTATATACTGCGTGGCTGCTATATACTGCGTGGGCTGTGTAATATAGTACGTGGCTGTGTTATATATTGCGTGGCCTGTATTAACGCATCGGGTATTCTACAATATGTATGTATATAGCAGCCACATATTATATAGCACAGGCAGCATAGTATTTGTCTGCTATATACTACATGGCTCCTATATACTACGTGGCCTGTGCTATATACTATGTGGCTGCTATATACATACATAAATACATATTCTAGAATACCCGATGCGTTAGAATCGGGCCACCATCTAGTAACTACTATAATACTGCTCCTATGTACTAGAATATAACTACTATAATACTGCCCCCTATGTACAAGAATATAACTACTATAATACTGCTCCTATGTACAAGAATATAACTACTATAATACAGCCCCTATGTACAAGAATATAACTACTATAATACTGCCCCTATATACAAGAATATAACTACTATAATACTGCTCCTATGTACAAGAATATAACTACTATAATACTGCCCCTATGTACAAGAATATAACTACTATAATACTGCTCCTATGTACAAGAATATAACTACTATAATACTGCCCCTATGTACAAGAATATAACTACTATAATACTTCTCCTATGTACAAGAATATAACTAGTATAATACTGCCCCCTATATACAAGAATATAACTACTATAATACTGCCCCCTATGTACAAGAATATAACTACTATAATACTGCTCCTATGTACAAGAATATAACTACTATAATACAGCCCCTATGTACAAGAATATAACTACTATAATACTGCTCCTATGTACAAGAATATAACTACTATAATACTGCCCCCTATGTACAAGAATATAACTACTATAATACTGCCCCTATATACAAGAATATAACTACTATAATACTGCTCCTATGTACAAGAATATAACTACTATAATACTGCTTCTATGTACAAGAATATAACTACTATAATACTGCTCCTATGTACAAGAATATAACTACTATAATACTGCTCCTATATACAAGAATATAACTACTATAATAATGCCCCTATGTACAAGAATATAACTACTATAATACTGCTCCTATATACAAGAATATAACTACTATAATACTGCTCCTATATACAAGAATATAACTACTATAATACTGCTCCTATGTACAAGAATATAACTACTATAATACTGCTCCTATGTACAAGAATATAACTACTACTAGATGGTGGCCCGATTCTAACGCATCGGGTATTCTAGAATATGCATGTCCACGTAGTATATTGCCCAGTGACATAGTATATTGCCCAGCCACGTAGTATATTGCCCAGTCACGTATTGCCCAGCCACATAGTATATAGCACAGCCCACGTAGTACGGTATGTTGCCCAGTCACGTAGTATATTGCCCAGCCACGAAGTATATAGCAGAGCCCACGTAGTATATTGCCCAGTCACGTAGTATATAGCAGAGCCACATAGTATATAGCAGAGCCAAGAAGTATATTGCCCAGCACAGACCAACGTAGTATAGAGACTCAAAAAAAATAAATAAACATATACTCACCTATAGCCCGTTGAAGTCCTGCTATACTTACCATCCACCGCCTTTCCCGCTCCTCGCCACGCTCCTGGGACCGCAACATTGCAAGCGGCAGCTTGCGGTCCTAGGGCTGGTGTGAGCAGGACCTATGATGACGTCGCGGTCACATGACCGTGACGTCACGGCAGGTCCTTGTCGCACACCAGCGCTGGGACCGGAAACTGCTGCTTACAATGGAGCGATCCCGGGAGACATATTTTTACTATTGATGCTGCATAGGCAGCATCAATATTAAATAGTTGGGGACACACAGGGTTAATAGCAGCGGTAACGGAGTGCGTTACACCGCGGGCCATTACCACTGCCATTAACCCTGTGTGAGCGGTGAGCGGAGGGGACTATGCGGGCGCCGGGCAGTGAGTGCAGGGGAGTAGGGGAGGGACTAATCGGACTGTGGCCGTCGCTGATTGGTCGCGGCAGCCATGACATGCAGCTGCCGAGACCAATCAGCGAACGAATAACCGTGACAGAAGGATGGACAGACAGACGGAAGTGACCCTTAGACAATTATGTATATAGATAATACTGCTCCTATGTACAAGTATATAACTACTATAATACTGCCCCTATGTACAAGAATATAACTACTATAATACTGCCCCTATGTACAAGAATATAACTACTATAATACTGCCACCTATGTACAAGAATATAACTACTATAATACTGCTCCTATGTACAAGACTATAGCTACTATAATACTGCTCCTATGTACAAAATATTACTACTATAATACTGCTCCTATGTACAAGAATATAACTACTATAATACTGCTCCTATGTACAAGAATATAACTACTATAATACTGCTCCTATGTACAAGACTATAGCTACTATAATACTGCCCCTATGTACAAAATATTACTACTATAATACTGCCCCTATGTACAAGAATATAACTACTATAATACTGCTCCTATGTACAAGAATATAACTACTATAATACTGCTCCTATGTACAAGACTATAGCTACTATAATACTGCCCCTATGTACAAAATATTACTACTATAATACTGCCCCTATGTACAAGAATATAACTACTATAATACTGCCCCTATGTACAAGAATATAACTACTATAATACTGCTCCTATGTACAAGACTATAGCTACTATAATACTGCCCCTATGTACAAAATATTACTACTATAATACTGCTCCTATGTATAAGAATATAACTACTATAATACTGCCCCTATGTACAAAAATATAACTACTATAATACTGCTCATATATACAAGAATATAACTACTATAATACTGCTCCTATGTACAAGACTATAGCTACTATAATACTGCCCCTATGTACAAGAATATTACTACTATAATACTGCTCCTATGTGTAAGAATATAACTACTATAATACTGCCCCTATGTACAAAAATATAACTACTATAATACTGCTCATATATACAAGAATATAACTACTATAATACTGCTCCTATGTACAAGACTATAGCTACTATAATACTGCCCCTATGTACAAGAATATTACTACTATAATACTGCCCCTATGTACAAGAATATTACTACTATAATACTGCTCCTATATACAAGGATATAACTACTATAATACTGCTCCTATGTACAAGAATATAACTACTATAATACTGCTCCTATGTACAAGACTATAGCTACTATAATACTGCTCCTATGTATAAGAATATAACTACTATGATACTGCCCCTATGTACAAAAATATAACTACTATAATACTGCCCCTATGTACAAAAATATAACTACTATAATACTGCTCATATATACAAGAATATAACTACTATAATACTGCTCCTATGTACAAGACTATAGCTACTATAATACTGCCCCTATGTACAAGAATATTGCTACTATAATACTGCCACTATGTACAAGAATATAACTACTATAATACTGCTCCTATGTACAAGACTATAGCTACTATAATACTGCTCCTATGTATAAGAATATAACTACTATAATACTGCCCCTATGTATAAAAATATAACTACTATAATACTGCCCCTATGTAGAAAAATATAACTACTATAATACTGCTCATATATACAAGAATATAACTACTATAATACTGCTCCTATGTACAAGACTATAGCTACTATAATACTGCCCCTATGTACAAGAATATTGCTACTATAATACTGCCCCTATGTACAAGAATATAACTACTATAATACTGCTCCTATGTACAAGACTATAGCTACTATAATACTGCCCCTATGTACAAGAATATTACTACTATAATACTGCTCCTATGTATAAGAATATTACTACTATAATACTGCCCCTATGTACAAGAATATAACTACTATAATACTGCTCATATATACAAGAATATAACTACTATAATACTGCTCCTATGTACAAGACTATAGATACTATAATACTGCCCCTATGTACAAGAATATTACTACTATAATACTGCCCCTATGTACAAGAATATTACTACTATAATACTGCTCCTATGTATAAGAATATAACTACTATAATACTGCCCCTATGTACAAAAATATAACTACTATAATACTGCCCATATGTACAAGAATATAACTACTATAATACTGTCCCTATGTACAAGAATATAACTACTATAATTCAGCCCCTATGTACAAGAATATAACTACTATAATACTGCCCCCTATGTACAAGAATATAACTACTATAATACTGCCCCTATGTACAAGAATATAACTACTATAATACTGCTCCTATATACAAGAATATAACTACTATAATACTGCTCCTATGTACTAGAATATAAATACTATAATACTGCCCCTATGTACAAGAATATAACTACTATAATACTGCTCCCTATGTACAAGAATATAACTACTACTAGATTGTGGCCCGATTCTAACGCATCGGGTGTCTATATATATAATTGCCTAAGGGTTTTTCCGTCTGTCTGTCTGTCTTTCTGTCTGTCTGTCCTGGAAATCCCGCGTCTCTGATTGGTCGAGGCCGCCAGGCCTTGACCAATCAGCGACGGGCACAGCGACGATGATGTCATAAAGGACATAGACATCCCGAGTCTCTGATTGGTCGAGGCCGCCAGGCACAGCGACGATGATGTCATAAAGGACGTAGAAATCCCACGTTTCTGATTCAGCGACGGGCACAGTATCGACGTAGATGTCATAATGGTTGCCATGGCGACGATGATGTCATAAAGGTTGCCTCGACCAATCAGCGACGGGCACAGTCTGCCGCGAATTCTGTAATCATCATTGACCATATACTATGGGGACATGCATATTCTAGAATACCCTATGCGTTAGAATCGGGCCACAATCTAGTTCTAGAATATGCATGTCCCCGTAGTATATGGACAATGATGATTCCAGAATTCGCGGCAGACTGTGCCCGTCGCTGATTGGTTGAGGCAACCTTTATGACATCATCGTCGCCATGGCAACCATTATGACATCTACGTCGATACTGTGCCCGTCGCTGATTGGTCGAGGCCTGGCGGCCTCGACCAATCAGAGACGCGGGATTTCCAGGACAATCAGACAGAAAGACAGACAGACAGACGGAAAAACCCTTAGACAATTATATACTACTATAATACTGCTCCTATGTACAAAAATATAACTACTATAATACTGCCCCTATGTACAAGAATATAACTACTATAATACTGCTCCTATGTACAAAAATATAACTACTATAATACTGCCCCTATGTACAAGAATATAACTACTATAATACTGCTCCTATGTGCAAAAATATAACTACTATAATACTGACCCCTATGTACAAGAATATAACTACTATAATACTGCTCCTATGTACAAGAATATAACTACTATAATACTGCTCCTATGTACAAGAATATAACTACTATAATACTGCTCCTATGTACAAGAATATAACTACTATAATACTGCTCCTATGTACAAGAATATAACTACTATAATACTGCCCCTATGTACAAGAATATAACTACTATAATACTGCTCCTATGTACAAGAATATAACTACTATAATACTGCTCCTATGTACAAGAATATAACTACTATAATACTGCTCCTATGTACAAGAATATAACTACTATAATACTGCCCCTATGTACAAGAATATAACTACTATAATACTGCCCCTATGTACAAGAATATAACTACTATAATTCAGCCCCTATTTATTAGAGTATAATTACTATAATACTGCCCCTACGTAATTAAAATAGACTGTCACCATCAGATACTGTTTAATAAGAAAAATTAGCAACCTAAGCCTTTTTTTCTTCGACTCTTCTGTTTTTACACTATGCACAGACAATCCTCTTTTTGACTTTAGAATACAGGGCCATATATAAAAATTTCCCTAGGTATCATATGAATATATAAATTATGTGTTTAGGTATCTATAACATTTTTTGAAGGAGTAAATTAATTGTGAAAAACGAGTTATTTGTCGCCGGACTATATTCTGCCGCCTTAGGCTCGTGCCAGCCGTTGCCTCTATGGTTAATTAAGTGCAGTTTTTAGCCCTGCCTAAAGTATCTTGCTCAGTTCTCAGACCTGGCTCGGCTTTGCACCTAGGATTCTCTGTACAAGTCATTAGGGCATGCAAGATTTACAGCGATTCTATTAAACTTATGAATGTAATTGAGACTTTTAATAACAACCATTTTATATTCTTGCCTCTTGAGTTTAAATTATATTAGCAATTAGGACCTTAAGCTAATCTCATGCATATGCATCAAATAATTACAGTATGAAAACAATATATCAACAAAATGTGGTAATCAGACCTGTTCTGTAGGCAGCAGCCATGAGGTAATAGACGGCGATTATTCATTAATCATTCATTATGCAGAATGTAATTGGATTTAGAACATTTGTTATGGGCATATTTGAGAAGTCAAGGTAGATTATCTGTACAAGTAATTATTGAATTCTCATTTATAAATAGATTTAGAATTGATTAATGCCAATGTTAAAACATAAAGTTTTCTTAATCTACAATATACAATTCAGAAACATATTATATCCGGACAGAGAAAAAGAAGAAATAATTAATCATGAAATAACTGTAATGCTGAGGGAACCAAAGGCTTTATACTGGTCATTCCATGCAGAAACCTATAAGTTGAAAATAATGAAATATATATTATTGATAAGTGTGTGAATGTGTATGTATACAGAAGATGCCCATGCGTGCATGATCCATATCACTAAATAACATGTATAACTTATACCAGCTTAACCTGTTTAATTATATACAAAGGATACCCAGGTTATACCAGCTGTACACATATACTTGTATATAAGAGACACCCAGGATATACCAGCTGTACATATAGTATATAATTATATTCAGAAGATGCCCGGGTTATACCAGCTGTACATATATAGTTATATATAGGAGATGCCCAGGTTATACCAGTTGTACATATATAATTATAAACAGGAGATACCCAGGTTATACCAGCTGTACATATATAATTATATACAGAAGATGCCCAGATTATACCAGTCATACTGTCACGGTTCACTGGGAGGATACCTTTATCATCCCCGCCGCTCTCACCAATTTGTCATGAACTGGGGTTGTTTTGGTTGCCCCAGTTCTTTTCTGAAGGGGATTTATCTATATCCCACTTCCCAGTTCCAGTTTGGAACTTGCAGCTCTCTGGCGCCCCCCCTCCCCCCCTTACCCTCAGGTCAGTCAGGTCAGTCAGGGTACTGCACCTAGGATATTATTTAGTCCCCAGAAAGGCTGCCTTACTTTGTACTGGCTAATGGGCATGCTACAGTAAGGGCAATATATCTACTCCCACTTAGGCGGGAACAATAATCGTCAACTCCATCCGTTGCTACAAAGCCTCCCAAACGCACAGGACAAATCCGCTGCCACCAGCTCCGATTTCTTAATTAATAACGGGTCTGGAGCCCACCCAAATTAGTAGCGTAATTCACTTCAGAGGACGTGACAGTGCGTTGTAGAGCAAGGAGAGAAAAAGCAAGACATTTTATATATTTTACTCCTAAAAGGTAGGCAGTGTTTACAGAAGTATAAAAAGATATTGTAAAAGTAGACACGCATCATATGTACAGTACAATTAGAAATAAAATGTGATTAAAGTTGAAAAACACTTACATTTCATATCATTTCATCTCATGGCTGACCGTGTGCTGTGGGGGAGGGGCACACATCTAGACTCATCACACACCTGTCTCGCCGCTAGACCCAGGACAAAGGACTAGTGAAGAATAATGTCTCAGTCACTGATCTCCCAGCCCAAAACCAAGGCACTCTTCCTGTGGTGACCTCACTCAGAGGCTGAATCCTCCCCTTTCTTAAGAGTTATGACAAACCATTTCTATACATAACTCACTGTGTGAACCTCGTATAAGAACGACATGAATCATTAGGATGTTCCCCACATCAGGGGGTTCTTTTAAGTATAAACACAGTGTAGATATATGACCCGCTTATGGAAAAATCCACTCCTTGCAACTCGTTGGGTTTAGCTCCTAGCGGTTTCAGTGAGCTATAGATCTCTCGGTGGACATCCGGAATATATAATCCTTATATATCTAACCCTGATCGGTGCCAGTATACATAACTTTAAAAGAGCAAAAGAGTCCCATGCAGTTTGGGAAGTGGCTGTACCAGTTTTGGCTGGTATTAGGCAGGAGGGGGAATGAGAGGTTTTGACATAGACTGGCTTTGCAGCACAGAGCCAAAAAATCTCAGCGAATGTTGTTGGCTGGTCTCAGATTACAGTGAGATAGCAGGCGGAGGAAACTGCAGCTGAGAGCTCTGTATGTGTAATTGAAGTAATCAGAACTTCTTCCTATTTCCTGTCACATACATGGAAAATTATATATGGTAGATGCCCAGGTTATTCCAGCTGTACATTTATAATTAGGTTATAGGTTATACCGGCTGTGTGTATATATATATATATATATATATATATATATATATATATATATATATATATATATATATATATATATATAATTATATACAGGGGATGCCCAGGTTATACCAGCTGTACATATAGTAATTATATACATTTGCTGCCCAGGTTATACCGTCTGTACCTCTCTATCTCCTTCCTGTATATACCCCTGTTCTACACTCAGTATACAGCTCTGAGCTGTTTCTTGCTTTCCTCACCACTTCTTCGTCGTTATTATTTCTGGCTATAAACAGCCATTGTTGGACCTCATTAGTTCTCTGCCTGTTATTATCCTTCCCCTGATGTCTCTGCTGACTCTCAGGATTAACCCCTCCTTGCCTGCGTCGGACGATATGTCCTTATCCTTTCCCCGCTGCGCTCCCATCATGATTTGGTTAAATAGTAAATTGTAATAACATGAGCGAAGAACTTCACAGACTAATGTGCACCAATGAGCAAACATATGTGAGAAGTCCCGGGAGATGGTGGGAAATATCAGGAACATCTGCTTAGAAGGCGAGTCATGCTTCCGAAAGTAACTCATTACACCACGGGCGCTTACACGTCTACTAATAAGGCTCCGCAGGATGGCCCCGGCATCGGGCCCCTCTGCTCACAGGGCCCGGGCTCGGGAGCATCTCCTCCGTCCGTCAGCCCAGATTCTCACTTCCTCAGTTACCATTAAATTAATTGATTGTTCTCTTCTGTACAAAACATCGTATTGTACTCAGCCCAATGTTATTCTAAGAGGGCATGAACATGTCAGATTATTTTCTCGGACTGGTGCGGTCCGAAGAATAAGTCACAGCATGTGAGAGTTTGATTTGATATTCGGATTACACTCAACCATACAAGTCAATGAGAGTGTGGAAACCATCGAACTGCACTCGGATGACATCTGAGTGCGGTCTGATTGCCGTGTACTGATAGAATGGAGGAGATGTAGACCTTATTTTCTCCATCTTCTCCTCATCTGAGAGAATCAGATCACACTCTGATCAGAGCTTCATTTGCATAACTAATCCGATTTTCTTAGGGAGAAGGCACGCTCTTGTGACCGTTACCTAAAATAACTGAAACAATGCAACTTTCTAATTTGCTTTGTATTTCCATATTTCTCCGCTTGCTGTCAGTGAATGGAAAGATTCTTGCCTTTACTCAGAAGCGGGATACGTGTCCAGGCTTGATACTTCTCACGTCTGAGGGTTTGATACAATATGATAATATCCTTTGCAAGGTATCTTTTTCAGCAGCCAAAATCTCTCTCGCCCTGGTTTAGCGATGAGCACATTGATCCGTAGCAAATCAAATATTTTATTTATTTCACAAAATATAAATTGGATTTGTCGAAAAGCAGAAAAATTGACACCAGCCAGCCGCCATTATTCTGGATTCTGTTAAAGGGAACCTGTCACCCCCGTTTTTTCAGTAGGAGATAAAAATACCGTTAAATAGGGCCTGAGCTGTGCTTTACAATAGGGTATTTTTTGTCCCCTGATTCCCTACCTATGCTGCCGAAATACCTTACAAAAGTGGCCTTTTTCGCCTGTCAATCAGGCTGGTCAGGTCGGATGGGCGTGGTCACAGCGCTGTTTCTCCCCCACATCTTGCTTATGTTCCCGTTGGTGGCGTAGTGCTTCTCGCATGCGCAAGTGCCGAATGCACTGCGCAGCTGTAGAAAAAGAGCGCGCTCGCCGCTATTCAGCGGTTTCTCGGGGGGCGCGGCCATCTTCCTGAGGTCGCGCGTGCGCAGATGGAGTCTCCTGCTTCCCGGGGCTTCAGGAAAATGGCCGCGGGATGCCGCGCGTGCGCAGATGGACATCGCGGCGGCCATTTTCCTGAAGCCGAGATTCGAACTCGGCACAGCTCAGGCCCTATTTAACGGTATTTTTATCTCCTACTGAAAAAACGGGGTGACAGGTTCCCTTTAAGGCATAAAATAAAAAAAAATGTCTTCCACCGTCATAGCCGCCCCTGCAGAGTTATGAGTTCGCAAGCCGCAGATTGGCCTCAGCGCCAGATTAACGGAAGACGTGGGAGCTGCGGTGAGAAGAGGTGAGAGAAGATGACTAGAATGTGTTCGACTTTCATTTTTAACCCATTCCTTCTCATGACAATTGGGGCCATTTCGATTTGGATCAAATTTATTCAGCTCAAATTGAATCTATTTACCAAATTCAAGCAAATCTGTTTTTTTTTGGGACTTCTGCTCATTTCCACTCTCGATGCTTTGTTACATTTTATCAGTGAATGTAAAATAAAGCTGTGGATTGTGTGGACTGGATACATTTGTTGCAAATGTAAACAAAGATGTTCTTGATGCAGAATGTTGTGGTCGTGAATGAATGAGATTGTTCTTAGTCTAAACTGGCTGATACCAGGGAGTAATAGTTGCCCCTTAGCTAACACAGCGCGCCCCTGTAGTTGCAGCCCCTGGGACGTCCCGTACATCGCTCCCCCTTGTGATTCTGAGCGACTGTTGCTCTGATCCCGCGATTCGATTGTCACCACATATTGATGACTTTAATCAGAGGCTCCGCGTTTTGCCAGATGTGCTGGTGATGGCAGTCGGCGCCGACAGCTTGTCCGACATATTTCATCACACCAGGCCGCTCGCCGCAAAAGTCGGGAAATGGTTCGGAACAGACAGCGCTCCCGTCTCCTCCACATTATAAAACCAATCTTCATTTTGCAGAGTTTGTTTAACGCAATCGTTAATTTTATCAGCCCGTAAATTGCAATATGGGCGAGACGGTTTCTCTTTAAATAAATTGTTACCACCCAAGATTACTGCTAATAAGACTTAGAATTAAAATTAACGGGGTGCCGGAGGGGTTAGCCAGGATTTTACTTAGGAAAGGAATGCGAGATTATTGAGAGTGGCGCCTTATATATAATGTAACATACCGTAACCTATACAAGGGCCTTAAAGTGAGGTCCCAGGATCTACTACTCTCCACGATCTCGGCTTGTTTTATCACTGTGTGCTATTTTATTCTTGTATCAGCCAGTTCTACTCCTGACGCCATCACATAAGAGCTATATGTACGGCAGCCATACTTAGTAGCTGTGGAGCCGTCATGTAGTCACAGGGTCACACACGAGACATCTCTCATCCTGTCACTACCTCTCTTCACAGAGGGGTAGACACTAAGGGCTCAATCACACTACCGTAGAAATCGGACGACCGCAATCTGCAGCGCGGATCTGAGTATATTTTCTCCGCTGTATTCAGCATGCCATATGGATCATCAGCGTCACATCCAGTTTTTATTGGTACATTTCTGTTTTGTAGCATAGGAAACTGTAAATGGTCCCATACAAGATTAATAGCTGCTCAGTAAAAGAAAAAAAGTATTGAACTCGGATAATAAGTGAGAAAAAAATCGTCCCACTGTTCTAGATGAGAATGGGACCGATATTTATACGTAAGTGTGAGCGAATCCAAAAAAACAACGCTATGCTGGGAGGTTTAGTTACAAAGAATCTAAATACAGTCCATTTAACAAAAATAAAAAGTTGAAACACGTTGTGCATTAAATTACTTACTGTAATCCTGCATTACTATCCTACTCCAGAGCTGCACTCACTATTCTGCTGGTTCAGTCTCTGTAAAGTAAGTACTTACTGATTCCACCAGCAGAATAGTGAGTGCAGCTCTGCAGTATAATACAGGATGTAACTCAGGATCAGTAATGTAATGTATGTACACAGTGACTGCACCAGCAGAATAGTGAGCGCAGCTCTGGAGTATAATACAGGATGTAACTCAGGATCAGTAATGTAATGTATGTACACAGTGACTGCACCAGCAGAATAGTGAGGGCAGCTCTGGGGTATAATACAGGATGTAACTCAGGATCAGTAATGTAATGTATGTACACCGTGATTGCACCAGCAGAATAGTGAGTGCAGCTCTGGAGTATAATACAGGATGTAACTCAGGATCAATAATGTAATGTATGTACACAGTGACTGCACCAGCAGAATAATGAGTGCAGCTCTGGGGTATAATACAGGATGTAACTCAGGATCAGTAATGTAATGTATGTACACAGTGACTGCACCAGCAGAATAGTGAGTGCAGCTCTGGGGTATAATACAGGATGTAACTCAGGATCAGTAATGTAATGTATGTACACAGTGACTGCACCAGCAGAATAATGAGTGCAGCTCTGGAGTATAATACAGGATGTAACTCAGGATCAGTAATGTAATGTATGTAGACAGTGACTGCACCAGCAGAAGAGCGAGTGCAGCTCTGGAGTATAATACAGGGTGTAACTCAGGATCAGTTATGTAATGTATGTACACAGTGACTGCACCAGCAGAATAGTGAGTGCAGCTCTGGGGTATAATACAGGATGTAACTCAGAATCTGTACAGGATCAGTAATGTACTGTATATACTGTGTGTAGCTGAATTCACCATTCAGGACTCTATAAACACAGATGGTTTATGTAATGTAAACACCATATCCATTTGACATAAGTGTGATCTCGTTTTCCTTTGTACCCCGGTATACAGATGAGTAGAGTTTGCAGCTTTCATTGATAATTCTTAATGTTCTGTTTATAAATAATTGATACTTTCTGCTATAACTCATTTACCGTCTCGCTCTTCAGTCTGAAACTCTGCTCCAACTCAAAATATATTTATCTATGATTCAAATGAAGCGATAATTGCCGGCCGTCATATGTAATAGACGAGCGACACTTTCTATAAATGAAATCAAATCCAGCATTTTGATAAATAATCCACTTTGCAGGTAGAGCCGGCCGACTGCTGATTAAATACAATGACTTTCATTTTTTATTTAAAAGTTGTTTAATGCGTCATCTCGTTAATTTCCAGCGTGCAAATTCTGGCATATTACCTGGTGACATGCATAATGGAAGCTGTGGTAATAGCCTTTCTTGATAAAGCAGAAGTGACCAGTGCGCAAATAGATTACCGGATACTCGACATGACGATTGTCTACACTTGGTGTTAGGTCAGAGCCTACCGGTGATACAGAGGGGGCAAATATTGATGCCGCTGAAGATCATAGGTTTGGCACAATGTTTGGTTAATTTTTTCGCCTTTGAGATCAGTCATGCCATCATTTGTTGGGGCCATCATACTATGTGGAGGGCTATTTGTTGGGCCGTTATACTACGTACAGGGCTATTTTGGGGGCCATCATACTATGTGAAGACTATTTTTTGGGCCATCATACTATGTGGAGGACTATTTTTGGGGCCTTCATACTATGTGGAGGACTATTTAAGGGGCCATCATTCTATGTGGAGGACTATTTTTGGGGCCATCATACTACGTGGAGGACTATTTATGGGGCCATCATACTACGTGGAGGACTATTTATGGGGCCATCATACTATGTGGAGGGCTATTTGTGGGGCCATTATACTATGTCGAAGACTATTTGTGGGGCCATCATACTATGTGGAGGACTACTTATACAGCCATCATGCTATGTGAGGACTATTTTTGGGGCCATCATAGTTTGTGGATGGCTATTTATGGCCATACAATGTGGAGGACTATTTGTGAGGTCATCATACTATGTGAAGGACTAATTATGTGACCATCATACTATGTGGAGGGCTATTTATGGGACCATCCTGCTAAGTGGAGGGCTATTTATGGCCATACTATGTGGAGGAATATTTATGTGGCCACAATACTATGTGGAGGACTTTTTGTGGGGCCATCATACTATGTGGAGGACTTTTTGTGAGGCCATCATTCTATGTGGTGGACTATTTATGGAGCCATCATACTATGTGAGGGACTATTTATGGGGTCATCATACCAATAGGCAACCTTGGCATAACAATCTCAGAAAAAAACTTTGACAAGCATCCAGGGTTGCAGAGCAGCGTTGGAAGAAAACACGCCTGCCAGACGACTTCACGGCTACATTTGACTTCAAATTAGCCCTCACCTCCGCTAAACAGACCTATTTCACTAACCTTGTATTTTCACTATCCTACAACCCAAAACAACTATTCAGCACATTTACCTCCCTCCTCCGCCCACCACTGCGACCTCCAACTCCCCTCATCTCTTCCGAGGACTTTGCCACCTACTTCAAAAACAAGATCGACCAAACAAGGCAAACCCTTACTGTTCCACGACCCCAACCACTCCATATACCAGACCCATGCCCTTCCCTAATAACATCCCTCTCCAACATCACTGAAGAAGAGCTTACTCGCCTCTTTTCCAAATCACACCTCACCACCTGTGCACTTGACCCCATCCCCTCCCACCTGCTCCCCAACCTCACTAACACGCTCATTCCAGCCCTAACCCATCTCTTCAACCTATCGCTATCTTCTGGTACCTTCCCCTCTGCCTTCAAACATGCCACCATCACACCTATCCTCAAAAAAACTAACCTTGACCCAATTGCTATGCCCAGCTATCGCCCCATATCACTGCTCCCGTTTGCTTCAAAACTCCTTGAGCAGCATGTCCATGCTCAAATTTCCTCCCACCTCTCATCTAACTCTCTCTTGACAACCTCCAATCTGTCTTCTGCCCCCACCACTCCGAAACTGCCCTGACAAAAATTAGTAATGACTTACTCACAGCCAAAGCTAACAGACAGTTCTCTATCCTCCTTCTTGACCTGTCCTCTGCTTCCAACACAGTCGATCACTGCCTACTGCTACAGATTCTTTCTTTCCTTGGCATCAAAGACCTTGCCCTGTCCTGGATTGCCTCGTACCTTTCTGACCGCACATTTAGCGTTTCCCACTCCCACACTACCTCCTCATCCCGCCCCCTCTCTGTTGGAGTTCCTCAAGGCTCTGTCCTAGGGCCCCTACTTTTTTCCATCTATACCCATGGCCTAGGACAACTCATAAAGTCCCATGGCTTCCAGTACCACCTGTATGCGGACGACACTCAGATCTACCTCTCTGGCCCAGATGTCACCTCTCTGCTGTCCAGAATCCCGAAGTGTCTGTCAGCCATATCCTCCTTCATCTCTCGCTTCCTAAAACTCAATGTAGACAAAACCGAACTCATCATCGTTCCCCCATCTCACATATCCCCCCTACCTGATCTATCTATTATGGTAAACGGCATCACGCTCTCTCCCACACCTGAAATCCGCTGCCTCGGGGTAACTCTCGACTCTGCCCTGTCCTTCAAACCGCACGTCCAAACTCTTGCCACCTCCTCTCGCCTCCAACTCAAAAATATTGCCAGAATCCGTTCCTTCCTCAGCCCACAATCTACCAAAACTCTTGTGCATGCCCTCATCATCTCCCGCCTCGACTACTACAACATCCTCCTCTGTGGCCTCCCCGCTAACTCTCTTGCACCACTCCAGTCTGTCCTCAACTCTGCTGCCCAGCTAAACCACCACTCTCCTTGCTACTCCCCTCTGCAAATCCCTCCACTGGCTCCCAATTCCCCAAACAAATCCAGTTCAAACTACTAACACTGATCTACAAAGCCATCCACAACCTGTACCCTCCATATATCTCTGAACTAATCTCCCAATATCTTCCCTCATGTAACCTCTGGTCCTCCCAAGACCTACTCTCCTCCACACTTATTTGTTCCTCACACAACCGCCTCCAAGATTTCTCCTGAATATCCCCCATCCTCAGGAATTCCATACCTCAACACGTCCGACTATCCACCACCCTCGGCTCCTTCAGACGGAACCTTAAGGCTATGTTCACACTCTGCAGATTCCACTGCGGATTTTTCCGCAGCAGAATTGCAAAATCCGCAGTGAAAACCCATCGCGGTTTTTACTGCGGATTTATCGCGGTTTTTACTGCGTTTTCTTCTGCGGATTTTCATCTGCAGTTTTCTATTGGAGCAGGTGAAAATCCGCAGAAAAGAAGTGACATGCTGCGGAATGTAATCCGCAGCGTTTCCGCGCGGATTTTTCTGCAGCATGTGCACAGCGTTTTTTGTTTCCCATAGGTTTACATTGAAATGTAAACTCATGGGAAACTGCTGCGGATCCGCAGCGGTCAAATCCGCTGCGGATCCGCAGCAAAATCCGCAAAGTGTGAATATAGCCTAAAACCCATCTCTTCAGGAAAGCCTACAACCTGCAATAACCATTCTGCTGCCTCTCCATCGCCAGAGCCGCCGCCTCGCACTGACCTTCTGCCTCTTCACCACTATCCCATAGAATGTAAGCCTGCAAGGACAGGGTCCTCTCCCCTCTGTACCAGTCTGTCATTGTAAACGATATCTATAACCCTGCATGTAACCCCTTTCTCATGTACAGCACTATGGAATTAATGGTGCTATATAAATAAATAATAATAAATAATCATACTATGTGGAGGACTATTAATGGAGCCATCATACTATGTGGAGAACTATACATGAGGCCATCATATTATGTGAGGACCAGTTGTGGGGCCATCATACACTATATATCTGGGCCATGATACTGTGTTGGGGTTACTGTGAGGGTGTCATACTTCGTGGGGGTTACTGTTGGGTCATCATAATTTGTGCGTTCAGGGTACTGCTGAGGAATTCAGTGTGGGGGTATCTTTCTGTGGTTCGGGGAACATTTGCTGACATCCTACTTTATGGGGCCATTAAAGGGGTATCTTATTGTGTGGAAAATCTAAGGGGTTTGAATAGGGGCAACATTGCTTTGTAGGGGCTGCAAAACTATAGTATATGCTCTTCTGGGCCCCTGCCAAATATTTTTTTAATAAGGACTTTTGTTATCAGGCCCCATGATTAGGGATGAGCGGACCTGTGGAAGTACCCAAACTTGAACCAGAACCCAAACCCTATTGCCTTATTGAAAACAATGGAAACCCAGACTCTTATGAGCTAGAACATCTTTCTCTCTCTGCAACCAACTTTCCCCAGAACTCCAAACATTACAATAGACTTCTCGGAGAAGTTCGTGTTCAGCGTTTAGCACCAGACATTAACTGTCCGGTACAATCTCCGACTCTTGAAATGTACACAGCATTTCTCCTGCCAACACTGTATTTTTCGTATGGAGAAAAACGTGGCATAAAAGCCCTGTGTGAACATGTCCTAAGAGTCAAATGCAGTGGTTAAAGGGGTATTTTAGTAAGTGGATATCTATCCCCAGGATCTTCTTTTGTTCCTGTTACTGGCCCCTAGTTTCCCCTGATTCTCTCACGGCCATGAGATCTGCCGCTTACCCTAAGTCTATCATCATCTGAGCTCGAGGCAGCTTGCTTAAATTTTGCCAGGAAATTCAATTTTTCTAACAAGGCACCGAACTACCAAGCAAAATATTTTGAGATGAAGACACATAAGAGCATAGTAAAACCAAAAACACTCAGTTTCAAAAAATCACAGTAATCGGCAAGTGCTAGTAAAAAGATGTAAAAAACAGGGTATTTGGTTGATACGTTTTTTGAAAAAAATGTATATTAAGCTGCTCCACCAAACGTCAAGGTATATCCATATCAGAGCAGTCCTAACTGATGTATGCAATCCATATCTGATGTATTGTATGTTCCTGTTAGAATATTTTGATATGTGGCAGAAGGGACTTTGGCTTTTAAGTGCTACCTCTGCATGTGTAAACCACAGGAAAAAAACAAAAAGTGACATCAGCTAGCGAGACGAAATTGTACAAATTGCAGGATTACCAATGTGACACGGGGTGACGGGTGCAGATGCCGCGCTAGGTCAGTGCCGTCTACAGAATCCTCCGTGCTGATAATCTCTGCAATGTTCCACTTGGGAAACAATAGTTGTGTGTTTGTCGTCATCTGTTTCTATTTATATGACGAGTCCCTTTCATTAGTGCAGGGAGCATCATCCCCGCCTAAATCTAATCTCCTCGGCTGCCTGGTCCATCTGCCACCACATCTGACCTGGAGAAGAGCTGTCTGCCCGAGCCCTGCATGCTCTTTCTGATGTTTGCAATGCAGCTGAGCGGAAAACGCAAGAGAACGTCAAACTTTTCTGCCATTCTATAAATATCTCCGGCTCGCTAGATGCCAGGGAATATCTGTTCTAGTCTGGATTGTGGCTGCACGATGGGATCAAGAGTGGAATAGGGAGGGATCCATGCAGAGGAAATTAAGAGAGAGGGTTGACGGTACTTTCTATGAAGGGTCCACCACCTAAATTAGGAATCACGGTGAAAGAGGAGAATTAAGCAGAACGAATCACACTTTGACAGTTTGCAAAAAGTTTTGTTAAAAGTATTGATGAGCGAGTGTACTCGTTGCCCGGGTTTTCCCAAGCACGCTCAGGTGATCTCCGAGTATTTGTTAGTGTTTGGAGATTTAGTTTTCATTGCCCCAACTGAATGATTTACAGCTACTAGCCAGGCTGAGTACATGCGGAGATTCCCCAGCAACCAGGCAACCCCCACATGTACTCAGCCTGGCTAGTAGCTGTAAATCATTCAGCTGCCGCGATGAAAACTAAATCTCCGAGCACTAACAAATACTCGGAGACCACCCGAGCGTGCTCGAGAAAACCCGAGCAGCAAGTATACGCGCTCATCACTAGTTAAAAATTAAACTTTCTGCAAACTGCAACTAAGTCACGTAGTGAAGTGTCCATTATAATTGGATCCCTAGGTGAAAAATTCCCTAAAACACCGCAGTTAGATCATGCTGAGATCTGGGGAAAAACACCATAGGGGCAAAATGGCAAAAAGTCCATTAAAAAAAAAATGCAAAAAATATTTTTTAGATTGTTTTTATGTTTAAATTTTTTTATTACAAAA
The DNA here is from genome assembly GCF_032444005.1 of Ranitomeya imitator. NCBI lineage: Eukaryota > Metazoa > Chordata > Amphibia > Anura > Dendrobatidae > Ranitomeya > Ranitomeya imitator. Next base: position 184,569,259 of record NC_091289.1, on the reverse strand, counting down.
AGAAAACTAGGCTGGGTTCACAGGTTTAGTCAAAACTTTTACACCCCCTTCCGGCTTTTATATAAGGTGCGCCATATACATGAATGGGCGAAGCACCACTGTACATTACTGCAATCATTGACATCACTTTCGTGGCATAAAATGTGATGCAATTATTGCTTGTGCTTGACCATGGTCTCTCTGGCTAAGCTTCGCCCGCTTTTAAAAAGTTTTACAACGAGAAACAAATTACGACGTTTCATAGAGTTTTACCCCAGAATTTCATGAGTTGGGGTCTATTTGCTAAAAAAGGCGGAACAAAGTCTGAATAGACCAGAACAGGGAACAGAAACAAAAATGATTAAAACAAAAGCAATTAATAAATAAAACACACACACAAAAAAAAGAAACAATGTAAAAGAAAGCAAAAATAGCAAATAACAAACGAGCAGGTGGAAATTTCTTATAAAACCTGCGGGATCCACCCAGGATATGATCAGGAATACTCCAGAAGCTCTCGGATACTTAGTATCTCATCTCAGGTACATGTCCATCCCCTCCTCCTGCTATAATGAGGGATTAGAATACAAGAAAGCTTTTGTGTCTCGTCTCGTGAAGCGATTCCCCGGCCTCCTTACTCCCAGTAGCTGGTGTCACCTTGAAACATTTATTAGATGCCTCCTGTTGATGTTTGTTTGCCGCCATGATAAAGAACGGCGAGGTTTAATAACCCCAAGAGAACCGGAAAAAATTCAGCAAAGTGCGCTGCGAGCCTCATGAATACTGATGGTGAGCGGGACCGTGCCGACAAGTTGTCAGCGATAATATCAAAAGTTCGGATATGACAGGAAGAAGCTTTTTTGTTTTGTCTCTGCGTAATTGAACTCCTCTTCTCCGCGGTATCTCGCCATATTCCCGGATTTCTTGGCTCCGTCGCCGTTTGTGCTTCAATTTTATTTATTTATTTATTTTTTTGCTTTTTTAGTTTTTTTTTAAATATATATAAGAATCTTTTAACATTTGCAGGCTGCGCTCAATTGACAGAGGTCAAAGTGATTGAGGGAACTTGTATAAAAAAAAAAAAAACGTGGACGAGGAGCGACACGCTGCTTATTCTGTATCACCGCAGGAGGGAAAAACAGAAGCATCGTTTATCTTTCATGATGGAAAATGGGTTATCTGCTCGCAGCAAATGAAACCGCTACTGTACCGGGCAGCTGCTGGCTCTTATCTCGCTCCAATGTACATGTTTCCATCTTCGGCACCGTTTTCCGTTTTCTCAGACTTGGCAGTGAGCGATTGCTCGTTTCTTTGATTTCTAATTAACAAGGAATGAATAATAAACAAGTTAAAGTATTTTTTTTTTTTATCCAGTCGATTCGGTTATGAAAGTCGACTGAAGACATTTTTCTTCCATCCTTGCCTGGTTTCCGATTGATCAGTGCTTTCTGCAGAAACTTATAATAATTTCCTCTTTATTGTAAACCCAGGTAATATAACAGTACAGTGCACAAATAAAACCGCCAGATAGTTTCCTAAATAACACTGCAAAACACACAAATCCAGCTGAAGGTGCATGCTTAGTGGCTCAGTCCTTCAGTGCTAGGGCTGCACGCAGGAACGATAAGTGATGTGCAGCCTGTGCTTCCACCAATTACATGAATGCTTGGCACAATTCTAGGGGCGATTCTATGGAGCGTGGAGAGGCAGCATTCCCACCTGGGCCTTGGTGTCTGATCTAAATGCAATCACGCCACGGACAGAGAATCTATGGAGTATTGTCAAGAGGAAGATGAGAGACACCAGACCCAACAATGCAGACGAGATGAAGGCTGCTATCAAAGCAACCTGGGCTTCCATAACCCCTCAGCAGCGCCACAGACTGATCGCCTCCATGCCACGCCGCATTGATGCAGTAATTGATGTAAAAAGAGCCCCGACCAAGTATAGAGTGCATTTACTGAACATACATTTTAGTAGGACAACATTTCGGATTTTAAAATCATTTTTCAAGCTGGTGTTATAAAGTATTCTAATTTACTGAGATAATGACTTTTGTGTTTTCATCGGCTGTAAGCCATAATCATCAACATTAACAGAAATAAACACGTGAAATAGATCACTCTGTAATGACTCTAATATATTGAGTTTCACTTTTTATATTTAAGAACGGAAATAAATTCACTTTTTGATGATATTCTAATTTAGTGAGAAGCTCTTGTAGATATTTTTTCTGTGTTTTTTTTTTTAGTTTTAACCCCTTCCTGGAAAATAGTGGCCAACTCCCCCCCCCTTTTTTTTACTAAATTTGAGCTAATTGATTAACCGTACAATATATTTGGATTCTGGCAAATCTAAATTTTTGCTGAAATTTGTAAATTCTAATTGATTCACTCCTCTGTATTTGCCAACTATCTAATTTGCATAGAAGGCTCCTAAATGTAATGTTGGAGAGAATAAGGAATGGGCGGTATAAATTCACAGCGATCTCTTGGCTTTCCGGGATGAAAGGTTATAAGTGACTGATCGGCGAGGTCCCTGCCAATGACAGTTCCATGGATCTTGAGAATAGGTTTCCCAAAGACCTTTGTGAATGAAGTGTTACTGAGCATGTGCGACCGCGGCTCCTTTCCCTTTCTGGAGGAGTGGTTGTCGCACATGCTCATTACTGTTCCGTTCCCACAGGACACTTTCCAAGACCTTTTCTCGTGATTTCGGGTGGTCCCAGTGGTCAGAACCCCAGCAATCACGCATTTGTCTCCTATCCAGCAGATAGTTGATATATTTTTATTTATGGGACAAAATCCCTTTAACATGTTTCCCTTAAAGGCATTGGAATAATATGGGATCGTGTGATTTCCATCGAGGTGTTGGAATAAGAAGCAAAAGGAAAGCACAATTCGACCCTGATACTTGAGACGTGATGTGTGTACTCAGAGCCGAAGACGACTTCATGAATTGCGCGCGCGGTTTCGGACAGATAATACTGTGTAATTCCGCAGCAGACGCTCCTTGTATTTATTTAATGGAAAATCATTAAGTTACAAGAAACATCAAACAAGGAAAATCGCGTTTCATCCTAATATCTCCGAGATATAGAAAGGCGAAGTTTTATTACTGCGCTCAATCAACAGTGCGACTTAATCCGGAAAGTGAGTAAAATCAACACATTACACCGGCGTGTAATAAAATAGCAAATCTAATAGACGGCTCCAGCCATCGACTACTGTACATGTTTGCTTTTCTCCGCAGAATGTTATGGGAATATTAAATAATAATTCTCATTTACTGTTCCCCTCCGTATCTACCGGCTTTATGGATCAAGGGAGAAACAACCTGGGTGGGCTCCAGGGCGGAAATAACAGGTTAATTATGGGCAGAACCAAAGGATGAAGTTGCTAGTACAGTGCGCACAGCTTGTGTGGTCATGCGAGTGGTCTTAAATAGTGAGAAAACATAGTGGCCCCCGTTTATCATTTGCTTTTTTTTTTTTTTTTTAAGTCACTTTCCTTTTTTGCCTCGTGGTATTAATTGTCGTTTTTGGCTCCAAATTCTACAAAATATTGCATACGATTCACAAAAGTCGAAAACAGCCTTTTTATCTGTCTTAAATTGTTTTTGCAACATTTTGGCGCCCAAAATCATACTTTTGTGCAAAATTGTGATCAAAAAATTCTTGCGCGCTAAAACATACACCATAAGGCGACAGGAGCGGAGCCAAATATTGTGACTTTTAAAAAAATGTACAATGAATAAATCAGATGGAAACGGCTGGAATCGCTAAACTTCACCCACAAAGAAAGGTGAGAAGAACATGTAAAATAGATGTAAAGAAAAGGCACATATAGAATTGGGTATAAACAAAAAAATGTGCAAAATACACAAAACTAGACGGAAAAAAATACACAAAGGCAATGAGGCATCGGGGCTGTAGTGCTAAAACTCTGCCTGCATCAGTAGCTACAGATGTGTACGAGGAGCTGACCACATTGATTTCTATGTAGATACTAGAATAATTTTCTTATTAGTATTGTTGTACAGTATACAAATATACAAACTATGACTATATTGCCCAAATGAACGCGTGTGTGTGTGTATATATATATATATATATATGTATATATATATATATATCCCTATGTACAAGAATATAATTACTATAATACTGCCCCTATGTACAAGAATATAACCACTATAATACTGCCCCCTATGTACAAGAATATAACTACTATAATACTGCCCCTATGTACAATAATATAACTGCTATAATACTGCCCCTATGTACAAGAATATAACTACTATAATACTGCCCCCTATGTACAAGAATATAACTACTATAATACTGCCCCTATGCACAAGAATATAACTACTACAATACTGCCCCTATGTACAAGAATATAACTACTATAATACTGCCCTATGTACAAGAATATAACTACTATAATACTGCCCCTATGTACAAGAATATAACTACTATAATACTGCCCCTATGTACAAGAATATAACTACTATAATACTGCCCCTATGCACAAGAATATAACTACTATAATACTGCTCCTATGTACAAGAATATAACTACTATAATACTGCCCTATGTACAAGAATATAACTACTATAATACTGCCCCTATGTACAAGAATATAACTACTATAATACTGCCCCTATGTACAAGAATATAACTACTATAATACTGCTCCTATGCACAAGAATATAACTACTATAATACTGCCCCTATGTACAAGAATATAACTACTATAATACTGCCTCAATGTACAAGAATATAACTACTATAATACTGCCCCTATGTACAAGAATATAACTACTATAATACTGCCTCAATGTACAAGAATATAACTACTATAATACTGCCCCTATGTACAAGAATATAACTACTATAATACTGCTCCTATGCACAAGAATATAACTACTATAATACTGCCCCTATGTACAAGAATATAACTACTATAATACTGCCTCTATGTACAAGAATATAATGACTATAATACTGCCCCTATGTACAAGAATATAACTACTATAATACTGCCCCTATGTACAGGAATATTACTATAATACTGCTCCAATGTACAAGAATATAACTACTATAATACTGCCTCTATGTACAAGAATATAACTACTATAATACTGCCCCTATGTACAAGAATATAACTACTATAATACTGCTCCCTATGTACAAGAATATAACTACTATAATACTGCCCCTATGTACAGGAATATAACTACTATAATACTGCTCCTATGTACAAGAATATAACTACTATAATACTGCCCCTATGTACAAGAATATAACTACTATAATACTGCCCCTAGGTACAAGAATATAACTACTATAATACTGCCCCTATGCACAAGAATATAACTACTATAATACTGCCCCTATGTACAGGAATATAACTACTATAATACTGCTCCTATGTACAAGAATATAACTACTATAATACTGCCCCTATGTACAAGAATATAACTACTATAATACTGCCCCTAGGTACAAGAATATAACTACTATAATACTGCCCCTATGTACAAGAATATAACTACTATAATACTGCCCCTATGTACAAGAATATTACTACTATAATACTGCCCCTATGTACAAGAATATAACTACTATAATACTGCCCCTATGTACAGGAATATAACTACTATAATACTGCTCCTATGTACAAGAATATAACTACTATAATACTGCCCCTATGTACAAGAATATAACTACTATAATACTGCTCCTATGTACAAGAATATAACTACTATAATACTGCCCCTATGTACAAGAATATAACTACTATAATACTGCCCCTAGGTACAAGAATATAACTACTATAATACTGCCCCTAGGTACAAGAATATAACTACTATAATACTGCCCCTAGGTACAAGAATATAACTACTATAATACTGCCCCTATGTACAAGAATATAACTACTATAATACTGCCCCTATGTACAAGAATATAACTACTATAATACTGCCCCTATGTACAGGAATATAACTACTATAATACTGCTCCTATGTACAAGAATATAACTACTATAATACTGCCCCTATGTACAAGAATATAACTACTATAATACTGCTCCTATGTACAAGAATATAACTACTATAATACTGCCCCTATGTACAAGAATATAACTACTATAATACTGCCCCTAGGTACAAGAATATAACTACTATAATACTGCCCCTAGGTACAAGAATATAACTACTATAATACTGCCCCTATGTACAAGAATATAACTACTATAATACTGCCTCTATCTACAAGAATATAACTACTATAATACTGCCCCTAGGTACAAGAATATAACTACTATAATACTGCCCCTAGGTACAAGAATATAACTACTATAATACTGCCCCTAGGTACAAGAATATAACTACTATAATACTGCCCCTATGTACAAGAATATAACTACTATAATACTGCCCCTATGTACAAGAATATAACTACTATAATACTGCCCCTATGTACAGGAATATAACTACTATAATACTGCTCCTATGTACAAGAATATAACTACTATAATACTGCCCCTATGTACAAGAATATAACTACTATAATACTGCTCCTATGTACAAGAATATAACTACTATAATACTGCTCCTATGTACAAGAATATAACTACTATAATACTGCCCCTATGTACAAGAATATAACTACTATAATACTGCCCCTAGGTACAAGAATATAACTACTATAATACTGCCCCTAGGTACAAGAATATAACTACTATAATACTGCCCCTATGTACAAGAATATAACTACTATAATACTGCCCCTATGTACAAGAATATAACTACTATAATACTGCCTCTATCTACAAGAATATAACTACTATAAAACTGCTCCTATGTACAAGAATATAACTACTATAATACTGCCCCTATGTACAAGAATATAACTACTATAATACTGCCTCTATCTACAAGAATATAACTACTATAAAACTGCTCCTAATAACTGTTTGTTTTTTGCTTGATTATTTATTTGCGTAGAAGATGTAACGTGTTATTTCGGTTTCGTCTCCTCTATTACCAGGGCAATCAGATGAGTCATAACTGTAAGTGTAGGAGGAGAACTTTGATTAATTTGTTTTTTTCGCACGTCAGTTTTTAATAGTAGACAGAAATAGAGAAACTGAGACGGATAATTCCAGTAAATGAAGTGTCAGGGTATATGACTTACTGGAGGGATGGGGTGGATTTTGTGGCATCTTATCCCAGTGACACTTCTTATAATAATGTTATGTATCGGGTGGTTTGGAGGTCAGCTTCTGCGCTGCAGCTTCAGTCTGGTGGAAGATGAGTCCCTCACAATGAGTCTAATGAAAGACCGAGGCTAATAACCAGGATCTCAAATATGGAACCATTGGATCAGCGGTGTATTCACAGTTAGAAACACTTATGTCAGAGGGAATCATGCTGCCAGGGGAGGTAAAGAGAATGTGTCACCAGAAAAAGAATTATGCTTTTATGTTATAATTTTCACACTGGCTGCTAAGATTAAGCCTGGACTCACTCGTATTTCCTTTCTGCTCAGTAGACATTTCAGCAGTGTTTTTATTATCACAGACAGGATTACAATGACTGATATCACCTCTATATACAGTAGATAACACCGGATCCACCATTCACAATAGGTGATATCACAGCTCACCTCCTCCTCCTGTATAATGACTGATAACACCTCTATATACAGTAGATAACACAGGATCCACCATTCACAATAGGTGATGTCACAGCTCACCTCCTCCTCCTGTACAATCACTGATAACACCTCTATATACAGTAGATAATACAGGATCCACCATTCACAGTAGGTGATGTCACAGCTCACCTCCTCCTCCTGCACAATGACTGATAATTCCTCTATATACAGTAGATAATACAGGATTCACCATTCACAATATATGATGTCACAGCTCACCTCCTCCCCTGTACAATGACTGACCACACCTCTATGTACAGTAGATAATACAGGATCCACCATTCACAATATATGATGTCACAGCTCACCTCCTCCCCTGCACAATGATTGACCACACCTCTATATACAGTAGATAACACAGGATCCACCATTCACAATAGGTGATGTCACAGCTCACTTCCTCCTTCTGTACAATGACTGATAACACCTCTATATACAGTAGATATCACAGGATCCATCATTCACAATAGCTGATATCACAGCTCACCTCCTCCTCCTGTATAATGACTGATAACACCTCTATATACAGTAGATAACACAGGATCCACCATTCTTAATAGGTGATGTCACAGCTCACCTCCTCCTCCCGTACAATGACTGATAACACCTCTATATACAGTAGATAACACAGGATCCACCATTCACAATTGGTGATGTCACAGCTCACCTCCTCCTCCTGTACAATGACTGATAACACCTCTATATACAGAAGATAACACAGGATCCATCATTCACAATAGGTGATGTCACAGCTCACCTCCTCCTCCCGTACAATGACTGATAACACCTCTATATACAGTAGATAACACAGGATCCACCATTCACAATTGGTGATGTCACAGCTCACCTCCTCCTCCTGTACAATGACTGATAACACCTCTATATACAGAAGATAACACAGGATCCATCATTCACAATAGGCAATATCACAGCTCACCTCCTCCTCCTGTACAATGATTTTTGCCCATATTAGTGCAAAGCTTGACAAAAACAAAAAACCCTTTTAAAGGGACACTGTCACCTGAATTTGGAGGGAACAATCTTCAGCCATGGAGGCGGGGTTTTGGGGTTTTTGATTCACCCTTTCCTTACCCGCTGGCTGCATGCTGGCTGCAATATTGGATTGAAGTTCATTCTCTGTCCTCCGTAATCCACGCCTGCACAAGGCAAGATTGCACCTTGTGCAGACGTGTACTACGGAGGACAGAGAATGAACTTAAATCCAATATTGCAGCCAGCATGCAGCCAGCGGGTAAGGAAAGGGTGAATCAAAAACCCCAAAACCCCGCCTCCATGGCTGAAGATTGTTCCCTCCAAATTCAGGTGACAGTGTCCCTTTAACATGTAAATGAAAATTTTTTTTTTAAACAACTGGTCATTTTCCGATGGTACAGTCTTTTTGAAGACCTTAACCACCTGTGGATTTGTTTTCATTTTTATTCTTGAGAACAAAAATGTCCACTGAAATGTAAATAAATCTTAAAGGGGTTGTCTAGTTTTTGCAATTCCTTTTTAACAGAAGCCAAGAAACAACTGATCTCCACAGGTCCATCCTTAGAAGGGCACTGAGAGCAGCTGAAGGGCAACAATAAACTTACAGCGGCCCCTACAGGGAAAATGTAGTACTGCTTGCTATTAAAATAAGCTACTTTCCAGGCTGCTTTTATCAGGGCTCCTGTACATGTAGAATAATGAACATTTCTCCCAGTAACTGTCAATTCCTCATCATTTACCAGAACTGTTTGCTTCCAGTCAATTGAACCATTTATTGTTCTCGTACCGTTGTGAAGTTCTGTCCGGCTCACACAGCTGAAAGAGTTGTTACAAAGTATCATGCATCTTTTTTTTTAGAAAGGAATTAGTCCAGCTTGATGATAAAGCAAATCTTTTATTTGATGTGCTTACAAACTGGTGACAGGTTAAGATATGAACATCTACACGTTTCAGGTGCTAGGAGCACCATTAGTCACGATTTTTCTTAGCACCTATAAGGGAATTATCTACTCTGATGCACTGCAACTGAAGGAGAGCGGGGTTTATACGGTGTAAACAATTAATACTTTCATTCACTGACAGCAAGCCTAGATATTAAAAATGGAGTGATTTTTTTAAGCATGCAAAAAAAAGTACTAACTACAGTAATGTTTGAAAAAAAAAACACATATATTTTATTTTTCATACTTAAAGTGAACTTGTCAAGACAATTTTAATGCTGAAACTGATGATATGGCTGTATAGATCCCGGTAAAACAATAAAAATGATACCTCTCTTGTAGTAATCCGATGTGCCAGCGCTGAGAAATCGAGCTTTGAAGTCTCATGCAAATTACTTTGGAAGTGCATTTGGGCGTGCTGCTGCACTTCGAGTATATTGACACACCCCCTTGTGTACTGTTGGATAATTTGCATGTAACTTCAAAGCTCGATTTCTCAGCGCTGGTACATCCGATTATTACAAGACAGGTATCATTTTTCTTGTTTTACTAAGACCTATACAGAGATACTATTAGTTTCAGTAGTAAAATCATCCTGTCAGGTTCCCTTTAAGGTTAATCATTTGGCGATCGCTGGAGAAAAGTCACAATTTACTTGACACTTATGAGCCTTTGATGGTTCCCTATAAGAGAAATAAAGGTGCAGTAATAAATAATAAATCTGGCCTTGTAGTTACACTTCTGGCATCACGGAGCCACCATTCGCCGTCGCTCCCTTGCCTCAGTATAGACCGGCAGTATTCCTACCAGACCTGTGTATAATCCATATAAGTCTATTACATGTCCCGTCTTATCTCTTGATGATCGGCGTGACTTTAAATCAGCGGATAAGTGCGCTCAGAACCCCTCCAGACCCCATGATAATATTTCTATAGACAACGAACAACTTTATTTTACTTAATACCCTTGTCGTGAATCCGCCCGAGCCGCTGACGGATGAACCGCAAGGTGCTTAGATGAAATGATGTCTCTTTATGTAAACCTATATATCCCCTGTAACCGCGCTAACACTGACAGACATATGGCCGCTCGCAGACGACGGCGGCTTCATTCATCGTCAGCCCCATACACACATCTAATAATTTGTTGCCTTATTATCGCATATCGCGCCGCACGGCTTAGACAAATGGCGGCTTAAATCAGCTATTCATCAAGGATTAATGCATAAAGCTCCACATACAGCAAGTCTGATGCCAAACTAAATCCACTAAGCTGCGGCATCTGAGCAGCACCGGAGAGGTCTCCCTCTATGGACATCCTGCTTTATCAGGTTTGCTTAAAGGGCAATTCCTATTACAGTTGTAAATGACATAAAATCACTTTACTAAAAAAGTCTTTTATTTTTTTAATGTCACCTGTTATTTGTTGGTATTTTATGTGCTCTTTACTTTTGGAGAAAATTAGTATTGTGCTCAATTATTATATATTTTTTTAATTCCTTGCAGTACCACTTTCCACCACTGGGAGATGATAGTAATGGACAGCAATGTAGCAATAGACAAATAGGCTTCATTATACACGTTGTTAGCAGAACATGGATTTATGCCTTTAAATATAGCCATTTAGATTTTATCCTTTATGTGGTGATGTTATAAATTCAGCTACTTACAGTGAAGGAAATAAGTATTTGATCCCTTGCTGATTTTGTAAGTTTGCCCACTGACAAAGACATGAGCAGTCTATAATTTTAAGGGTAGGTTAATTTTAACATTGAGAGATAGAATATCAAAAATAAATTCCAGAAAATCACATTGTATAAATTATGTAAATTTATTTGCATTTTGCAGTGAGAAATAAGTATTTGATCCCCTACCAACCATTAAGGCTGCCGTCACACGATCAGTATTTGGTCAGTATTTTACATCAGTATTTGTAGCCAAAACCAGGAGTGGGTGATAACTACAGAAGTGGTGCATATGTTTCTATTATACTTTTCCTCTATTTGTTCCACTCCTGGTTTTGGCTACAAATACTGATGTAAAATACTGACCAAATACTGATCGTGTGACTCCAGCCTTCTGGCTCCTACAGATCAGTTAGACGCTCCTAATCAACTCGTTACCTGCATTATAGACAGCTGTCTTACATAGTCACCTTTATAGAAGACTCCTGTCCAGAGACTCCATCAGTCAGAATCTAACCTCTACAACATGGGCAAGACCAAAGAGCTGTATAAGGATGTCAGGGACAAGATCATAGATCTGAACAAAGCTGGAATGGACTACAAAACCATAAGTAAGATGCTGGGTGAGAAGAAGACAACTGTTGGTGCAATAGTAAGAAAATGGAAGAAATACAAAATGACTGTCAATCGACATCGATCTGGGGCACCATGCAAAATCTCACCTTGTGGGGTATCCTTGAACATGAGGAAGGTGAGAGATCAGCCTAAAACTACACGGGGGACACTTGTTAATGATCTCAAGGCAGCTGGAACCACAATCACGAAGAAAATCATTGGTAACACATTACGCCATAAGGGTAAGTTCACACAGGGCGTTTTTGCTGCTTTTTTTTTCTGCAGCAAAACTTGATCATCTTGGCAGGAAAGAAGCTGTGTTAAAAACGCAGGTTTAGGTACATTTTTTTGGTGCGTTTTTTTTCAACACCCATTCAAGTCAATGGGTGAAAAAATGTAGCAAAAATGCTGAAAGAAGTGACATGTTCTATATCCAAAAAAACGCAGCAAAGCACAAAATACTGATCAAAAAAAAACAAACAATGTGTGCGCATGAGATTTCTCACATCTCATAGGCTTTGCTGGTACTGGAAAAAGCAGCTGAAAATTAGCATAAAAAACGCAGCAAAAATACGCAGCTAAAACGTCCTGTGTGAACTTACCCTAAAGGTTTAAAATCCTGCAATATACTGATGACAAAAAAAGTGTGCGCATGAGATTTCTGAAATCTCATAAACTTTGCTTGTACTGTAAAACTCAGCTGAAAATTTTCATTAAAAATGCATTAAAAAAAATGCATAGTGTGAATATAGCCTAAGCGGAAACCAGGAGTGGGTGAAAAATACAGAAGTGGTGACGTGTTTCTATTATATTGTTCCACTCTTGATTTTATGTTATAAATACTGACCGTGGCCTTAATGTCTGCCTAATCCGCCTCCACTTATTCCCCACTATTCCTCCTAAGAGGAGAGATCTAGTAACAATAACGTTTAAATGCAGAAACAAAGATGTTCTGGACACGGACACATTGTTTCACTTGTTACTTTGTTTCTCTTCTCTCCAATCATCTCTCTGTAAATATTGATTTCAGCAGTTACATTAATATGGTTTTTATTCCGCCTTTATGGCGCCCAATCTATTGACGTTACATAAGCTGCTGTCAGACGTTCTCTCTGCAAACAGAATCTCAATGTCCCCGGATGTTTAACATGAGACGTCTCCCAGTCTGACCTCTGTCACAAGTTACTGGGAGCAGTGGGAGAAATCTGCAGGCAGGTGGATCTTGGGAGAGTTCGTACCATCATCAATGGAAACTTATTAAAGGAGTCAAAAGAAATGGTTTCATGTGTGCACCGGGATCTTACAAGAAATAATGGGGCCCCTTAGCAGAACATACAGTAGGGCCACAATTCATCAACGTTTATGGTTCCATTATCAGCACTGTATCAATAGTGATTCTGTGCCTTGTAATGAGTAGTAATCATACTTCTTCTGTGCCTCGGAGTCATAACCTCCAAGTTTCTGTGCCTTTTGGAAAGAGTAAAACAGTAAAGATTTTCCGGAATGTTCCAACCACAGAATGTTGTGTGACACGAAACACATTGTGCACGTGAACGAAGCCCAAGACAGGAACCTTGTAGACTCGCTGGTTTCCAGGAAGTTTCTGGAGGATTTGGCAGCACCCTGACAGCACAATTCTTTGAGATTTTTGTATATAAAACGTTTTTTTTTTTTTTTTTTACAGAACACAAAACTAATAGTGTTATGCTCGTGGGCCCTAATGCACAAGGGCCCCTTTAACTGTCATGTACTATTTAGCCTCTCAGTCCCCACGGAACCCGGACCCTTGTGTGCGGATATCTGCTGCACCCGATACTGCTTCCTCACTGATTCCAAGATCCATCTTTGAAAAAAGAAAACCACGCACAGAAAATATGGCTACTTTTTAGATTAAATTCTCATTTTTCTGTTCTTTTTTTGGCTGCAGGCTCCAAATTATGATTTTACTGTCCATGGCAAATGCACATAATGAATTCAGTTTTTCAAAGAACTGTTTCATGCCCTGCAGAGAATGCCTCAATCCTCCTAAAAACCGAAATAAATGTCTCTGCTCTAAGATAAAGTTGGTGAATATATCTGTGTGTGTATGTATATGTATGTATGTATATGTATGTATATATATATATATATATATATATATATATATATATATATATACACAGTGGGGCAAAAAAGTATTTAGTCAGTCAGCAATAGTGCAAGTTCCACCACTTAAAAAGATGAGAGGCGTCTGTAATTTACATCATAGGTAGACCTCAACTATGGGAGACAAACTGAGAAAAAAAAATCCAGAAAATCACATTGTCTGTTTTTTTTTAAAAAATTTTGCATTTTATGGTGGAAAATAAGTATTTGGTCAGAAACAAACAATCAAGATTCCTGGCTCTCACAGACCTGTAACTTCTTCTTTAAGAGTCTCCTCTTTCCTCCACTCATTACCTGTAGTAATGGCACCTGTTTAAACTTGTTATCAGTATAAAAAGACACCTGTGCACACCCTCAAACAGTCTGACTCCAAACTCCACTATGGTGAAGACCAAAGAGCTGTCAAAGGACACCAGAAACAAAATTGTAGCCCTGCACCAGGCTGGGAAGACTGAATCTGCAATAGCCAACCAGCTTGGAGTGAAGAAATCAACAGTGGGAGCAATAATTAGAAAATGGAAGACATACAAGACCACTGATAATCTCCCTCGATCTGGGGCTCCACGCAAAATCCCACCCCGTGGGGTCAGAATGATCACAAGAACGGTGAGCAAAAATCCCAGAACCATGCGGGGGGACCTAGTGAATGAACTGCAGAGAGCTGGGACCAATGTAACAAGGCCTACCATAAGTAACACACTATGCCACCATGGACTCAGATCCTGCAGTGCCAGACGTGTCCCACTGCTTAAGCCAGTACATGTCTGGGCCCATCTGAAGTTTGCTAGAGAGCATTTGGATGATCCAGAGGAGTTTTGGGAGAATGTCCTATGGTCTGATGAAACCAAACTGGAACTGTTTGGTAGAAACACAACTTGTCGTGTTTGGAGGAAAAAGAATACTGAGTTGCATCCATCAAACACCATACCTACTGTAAAGCATGGTGGTGGAAACATCATGCTTTGGGGCTGTTTCTCTGTAAAGGGGCCAGGACAACTGATCCGGGTACATGAAAGAATGAATGGGGCCATGTATCGTGAGATTTTGAGTGCAAACCTCCTTCCATCAGCAAGGGCATTGAAGATGAAACGTGGCTGGGTCTTTCAACATTACAATGATCCAAAGCACACCGCCAAGGCAATGAAGGAGTGGCTTCGTAAGAAGCATTTCAAGGTCCTGGAGTGGCCTAGCCAGTCTCCAGATCTCAACCCTATAGAAAACCTTTGGAGGGAGTTGAAAGTCCGTGTTGCCAAGCGAAAAGCCAAAAACACCACTGCTCTAGAGGAGATCTGCATGGAGGAATGGGCCAACATACCAACAACAGTGTATGGCAACCTTGTGAAGACTTACAGAAAACGTTTGACCTCTGTCATTGCCAACAAAGGATATATTACAAAGTATTGAGATGAAATTTTGTTTCTGACCAAATACTTATTTTCCACCATAATATGCAAAAAAAATTATAAAAAAACAGACAATGTGATTTTCTGGATTTTTTTTTCTCAGTTTGTCTCCCATAGTTGAGGTCTACCTATGATGTAAATTACAGACGCCTCTCATCTTTTTAAGTGGTGGAACTTGCACTATTGCTGACTGACTAAATACTTTTTTGCCCCACTGTATACTGCCCCTTATGTACAGGAATATAACTACTATAATACTGCTCCTATGTACAGGAATATAGCTACTATAATACTGCCCCAATGTACAAGAATATAACTACTATAATACTGCTCCTATGTACAAGAATATAATTACTATAATACTGCCCCTATGTACAAGAATATTACTACTATAATACTGCCCCTATGTATAAGAATATAACTACTATAATACTGCCCCTATGTACAAGAATATAACTACTATAATACTGCCCCTATGTACAAGAATATAACTACTATAATACTGCCCCTATGTACAAGAATATAACTACTATAATACTGCTCCTATGTACAAGAATATAACTACTATAATACTGCCCCTATGTACAAGAATATAACTACTATAATACTGCCCCTATGTACAAGAATATAACTACTATAATACTGCTCCTATGTACAAGAATATAACTACTATAATACTGCCCCAATGTACAAGAATATAACTACTATAATACTGCTCCTATGTACAAGAATATAATTACTATAATACTGCCCCTATGTACAAGAATATTACTACTATAATACTGCCCCTATGTATAAGAATATAACTACTATAATACTGCCCCTATGTACAAGAATATAACTACTATAATACTGCCCCTATGTACAAGAATATAACTACTATAATACTGCCCCTATGTACAAGAATATAACTACTATAATACTGCTCCTATGTACAGGAATATAACTACTATAATACTGCCCCTATGTATAAGAATATAACTACTATAATACTGCTCCTATGTATAAGAATATAACTACTATAATACTGCCCCCTGTGCAGGGCTATATTATAGTGCAGTCTCTCTTGGATGTGACCATGTAGAGTGCCCTCTGTATGTGTGGACGTGTTATATACCTTTTTCCTCTATAAACAGTGACTTGTAAATGTCAGCTTCTTTTACATCATTTTTATCCCGGCTCCCCGTTCTGCCATCACTCAGCCAGGCGGGCCGATCATCTGTCTTGTATATTACTGTTATTGTTACTCTCGCTATGTTTTATTTGAATATCTGGATACCATGTTTCCACTTTAATTTCACAGCAATAGGAAATAATGATGTTAAAAAATGAGTAAACCGGATGCGAGGACATTATTTAGCGCAGCGAGGACGCCATTACCAGCGGCTTCTCCCTCCGATGACTGATGGAGCCGGGGCCCCTCCGAGTGTTTCCTGCAGACACCTGGATTTCTCAGCCTCTGACGATACATCTACTTGACAACATGGCATTGCGGACACATTTTGCAGAGATGTTGATGCTTGTGCATTTCCTTGCTCCTCCTCGGTTGTATTAAATCGGCACAGATCTATAAATTCCCCTGATTTACATAGATTGCATTCAGGACGAAGAAACATTTGGAAGCAAAATCACCACACTTCCCCCCCCAAGGAAATTCATAGATAATTCTTTATGTGAAAAACCCCAAGACTGAGTATAATTTGGGTATCAGGCGGCTGCACTAACGACCGGGTTATTAATTAGGAAAAGAGATGCTTCCATCCTGGGAATAATCATCAGCGAGACCTCTCCTTCTGATAGTATCACATATTATGGGATTAGATACACAACTCAGCAGACAGTATCGCTCATCATAGGATTGGATACACGGCTCAGCAGATAGTATGCTGTATTATATAGAAAGTATCATACACAGTAGGCTTAGATACAGTGAATTAGTAAACCGTATAACACATGATGGACTTGGATACAATTGATTAATAAACTTTTTAAAACATGATGGGCTTAGATACAATGAATCAGCAGCCAGTATGCCAGATTATGGGGTTAGATACAGTAGATTAATAGACAGTATCCCACATGATGAGCTGAGATGCAATGGATTACTAAATCTTATGCCACATGATGGGCTTAGATACAATGTATCAGCAGCCAGTATCCCACATGATGGGCTTAGATGCAGTAGATTAGCAGCCAGTATCCCACATGATGGGCTTAGATGCAGTAGATTAGCAGACAGTATCCCACATGATGGGCTTAGATACAATGAATCAGGACCCAGTATCCCACGTGATGGGCTTAGATGCAGTAGATTAGCAGCCAGTATCCCACATGATGGGCTTAGATGCAGTAGATTAGCAGCCAGTATCCCACATGATGGGCTTAGATACAATGACTTAGCACCCAGTATCCCACGTGATGGGCTTAGATGCAGTAGATTAGCAGACAGTATCACACATGATGGGCTTAGATGCAGTAGATTAGCAGCCAGTATCCCACATGATGGGCTTAGATACAATGAATCAGGACCCAGTATCCCACGTGATGGGCTTAGATGCAGTAGATCAGCAGACAGTATCACACATGATGGGCTTAGATGCAGTAGATTAGCAGCCAGTATCCCACATGATGGGCTTAGATACAATGACTTAGCACCCAGTATCCCACGTGATGGGCTTAGATGCAGTAGATTAGCAGACAGTACCACACATGATAGGTTTAGGTACAGGATGGGTGATTGTGAAGTCACCCTATAGATATTATTTGCAGCTTTGGTGGTGTGCAGAGTCGGTGTGATACTTCTTGCTGGGTGCCTGTGGTCAGTGAGCGGACAGTGATGGTGCCAGGCCGTGGTGCGAGCTGCGCCCCCCGCCTGTCCCCCAGCTGCCCCTATTAGCGGAGCCGTGTTCTGCCGCTCTGCGCTGACCAGGCTCTGACCTCGCAGCACTTTACACAGACTTTCTTGCCACACTTCTCCACTTGACGCTTTGGCTTTTCGAAAGACGCCACTTTAAGGTTTCGCAGATATTTTAAGCCCGGTCCTGGGGGAGAGCTGTTCTATGCTAAGATGTCATTTCTCATCCCGCAGAACACAGCGTCACCGGCTCCTCACTTATAAATGTTTCACGGCACCTGCATTTTTTATCATTTGCTTTTTACGTGACCGGTAAACGCCTGATAAGTGACCTCCGATGTCTGTGTGAAGGAGACTGCGCTCATATATAAAACAGCAGGGCCTGCTATGTGGAATGGATGAAATTACCCAATTAACTTAGCCCCGTCAGACAGTGCCTAATTATATGTGGCCCCAAAATAATTCAAACATTACTACATAACCCTTTACTTACATCTGCCCAAAACCAATGCCAAATAGCGCTGTCACTGTCATACCCATACAATGCATAATTAAATGCCGCCATGCAGTGCTGGAATAAAACCAACACACAGCGACCAAGTAACAACTGGATATGTAAATAAACCTGCTATAGTTACTTTTTGTGTTACTCCCTTCACCAGGGGAAGCTGATGGTCCGTATATGACCACACAGGGTGCGCACCCCTGAGACCCGGTGTTCACATTCTGAATATTC
The DNA here is from genome assembly GCF_032444005.1 of Ranitomeya imitator. Taxonomy (NCBI): domain Eukaryota; kingdom Metazoa; phylum Chordata; class Amphibia; order Anura; family Dendrobatidae; genus Ranitomeya; species Ranitomeya imitator. Next base: position 184,550,186 of record NC_091289.1, on the reverse strand, counting down.
ATCTTCTGTTTTCTGGGATATTGATAATGGCTACATTGTTTGTGATTGTATCAGCTGTTGGGTTAAATCCTAGCACTTCAGGTCTTCATTAGGTGCCACTGACTAGCTTTGAAAAACCAGGGCCTGTGGTCACTGGGTATGCCAGTCTGCTGGACGGAGCAGAGTGCACTGTGCTGCTGGTGAGTGACCAGAAAAAGCGTGAACTGTAACTGGGAGAGAGACAAGCCAGGGTCTGCCTCTGAATAGAGACTGCACGGGTCAGCTAGGGAAGCTGAGCAGTCTGTGTGCTGGGGCTGCAGAGAACATGTGGAAGCTGCAGCCTGTTCAGTGTGAACTGTGCCTGGAGTTGAACACTTCTATTTGGTGCAGGAAGCTGCTGGATCTCGGGCTGAGGGCGATCCTGACACTGGTAGGTCGGTACCACTTCTGTGTAAAACCTTTCCCTCAGGGAGAAAGGACTGTTCGGTGAGCCCACACTGGCATATATGTGCCTGCTGAATGAACTGTTTGTTGTTATTCCTCTGTGCCCAGAAGAGGCTGTTTCTGTTTTTGAATAATTTTGAGTTTTAAGAACACAATAAAACTGCACATGTTTGGACCAAACAGCATTGCCTGTGTGCACACTGCCTAATGCCTTACTGAGAGCGTGATCCCTGAACTGCACATTATATCTGTTTTCAGTAGTGTAACTATAGGGATGTACAGCTAGTAGTTGCACCTGGGCCCTGGTGGCCTAGGGAACATATAGCTTCCTCTGATGCATAAAAAAGACACCAAAGGGGAATAAATATAGTGGTGCTCAGATGCTTCCTGGCTTTAATGGTCTCAGGAACACAGAACTTACTATACCACATAGAGATACCCAAAGACAATAAACAGGAGAGTATTATATAGTGGGGCAGAGGTATCATTCACACTGGTGGTCCACAGCCTCTTCTGCCTCTTTTCTTGACACTGATTGTATTGGAGTTGTTACATCTGTTTTTTTCTGTTTAATTGTAGAAATAATAATAAGCCCTGGTGGTCTAGGGGATCCAAATCCTACATTGCCACATATAAAGACACTAAACATCCATCCGCTGGGTTATAGCTATTGAGGTGGGAATCGTGCATGGACCCTGATGGCCTAGGGGACTGGAATTAATTATATCTGTATACAGTTTACCCATGAACCAATATACCATAATAGGGGTGCATAACTACTATTTGCCTATGTGACCTGGTGGTCAAGGGGACTCATTATAAGATATCCGTATTGATCATTGGAATGAATTATATCTGTGCAGTTTACCCTTGAACCAGTATACCATCATCAGAGGGTTTAGCTACAGGGGTGCATAAGGAGTAATTGCATATGGGCCCTGGTGGTCTGGGGGACTCTGAGCCTCCGCTGTTACATACGATGACTCCATATACTATAAATGACACACGGTGGGTTGGAATCTATTGGGATGAAGTTATCGCTGATCCCTTTTCATGACCTCTTGTCATTTTTCCTTCTCAAGTCAATTACGCAGGATTTTTTTAAGTAACACAACACAAGGGTCGGCAGAATTCTCCAAATCCCAATCATCACCCCCGATGCGTCTGGCGTCAGTCATTTCCCATACAGAAGTGTCCAGAGCGTCACAGATTTCTGCTAATTGTTTCTGTATCTATTAGACAAGAATGGAAGGAGCAAAAAAAGGCGAAATCCCCCCGAGCCGTGTGAGCTGCTCCCCATCACACCTGCGCTGTGCGGCCGCGGAGGAGCCGATTGGTAAATTACCAGCCGTAAGTGCTGCCATCAATGTGGGAAGTGGCCAGAGAGCCATTACCATTAGCGATGGCGCGGAGTGTAGACGGCGTCCTATTAACCTTTCACCGATCCTCTATCTGATTCCACTCCGGCAAAATCTATAATTAGGCAGAAGAGCGGCTCCGCCGTAAATCAATACATTCGCGGAGCGCGGTATTATTTTTTTTGCCCCCCATTCTGGTCTGAGCAGAATTTCATTACCTTTAATAGAGGGTCATATTTCTCACCCTATTTTTACCATCCTCCGCTGTATTTCATCCCTGGGCTTGTCTCGGGAAGATTCTGTCTTGTCTTCCGTCACTTCCATGTGTCCCTGAACCTGCGATCTTTATGGAAACCAATTATGGATTGTAATATTACTGATGTCCTAGAGGGCGACGGAAAAGTGGGCGACAGGGCGAGATGTCTGCGATCTATGGGCTTCACTATCATCACAAGGGAATGTGGAAGTTTCCATCAGTAGAAGGAGAATTACTGGGAATACATATCCAACAGTCATTACATGGAAATGTCAGGATTAGATCTAACCAAAGAAGAAATAGAGATACATCTCTGGCAAAAATGAAGAGACCACGGCAAAATATTCAGTTTCTCTGATTTTTCTATCATAGATAGGTATATTTTTGAGTAAAATGTAAATTGTTCTTTTATTCTATAAACGTCTGATAACATGTCTCCGAAGTTCCAAGCAATACATTTTGTACTTATTTTCTGACAAAGAAAAATGGTCAGAACAACAAAAAATGCTTTGCTTGCAGACCTCAAATATTGCAAACAAAACAAGTTCATAATCATTTGGAAACAACAATACTAATGTTGTAACTCAGGAAGAGTTCAGAAATCAATAGTTTGTGGAATAACCATGATTTTTAATCACAGATTTCATGCGTCTTGGCAGCTTTCCACCAGTCTTTCACACTGCTTCTGGCGCAAAAATGTCAGCAGTTCTTCTCTGTATGATGGCTAGCTGTGTGGCATGGCGCATTGTCCTGCTTGAAAAACCAGTCCTCAGAGCTGGGGAACATTGCCTGAGCAGAAGGATAACTTTGTATGAAGCTTGATTCAAACTTCCTTTGTAAAGAGCAACCTGCCCAATTCCAGCCTTGCTGAAGCCTCCCCAGATCATCACTGATCCTCCACCAAATTTCACAGTGGGTGCAGACACTGTGGCTTGTACGCTTCTCCAGGTCTTCGTCTAAGGGCTCTTTTCCATTTGCGAGAAACACGTCCGTGTCTCGCATGTGAAAACCAAGCTCTGGCGCCGGCACTTGGGAGCGGAGCGTGCAGCTCCATGTGTTGCTATGCGGCCGCATGCTCCGCTCCGGAGTGCCGGCGCCACAGCTTGGTTTTCACATGCGAGACACGGACGTATTTCTCGCAAATGGAAAAGAGCCCTAACCGTTAGACGACCAGGTGATGATCTGAGGAGGCTTCAGCAAGGCTGGAATTGGGCAGGTTGTTCTTTGCGAAGGACGTATGAATCAAGCCGCATACAAGGTTATCCTGGAAAAGCAGTTGATTCCTTCTGCTCAGGCAATGTTCCCCAACTCTGAGGACTGGTTTCTCCAGCAGGACAATGCGCCATGCCACACAGCTAGGTCAATCAAGGTGTGGATGAAGGACCACCACATCGAAACCCTGTCATGGCCGCCCAATCTCCAGACCTGAATACCATTGAAACCTCTGGAATGTAATCAGGAATATGATGGATCGTCACAAGCCATCAAACAAAGAAGAACTGCTGACATTATTGCACCAGGAACAGTGTAACAGACTGGTGGAAAGCTGCCAGGACGCATGAAAGCTGTGATTAACAATCATGGTTATTCCACAAAATATTGATTTCTGAACTCTTCCTGAGTTAAAACATTAGTATTGTTATTTCTAAATGATTATGAATTTGTTTTGTTATTTTGACCATTTCTCATTTTCAGAAAATAAATACAAAATTTTTTCCTTGGAACTTCGGAGACATGTTGTCAGTAGTTTATAGAATAAAAACAATTTACATTTTACTCAAAAATATACCTATAAAGAGAAAAATCAGACAAACTGAACATTTTGCAGTGGTCTCTTCATTTTTGCCAGAGCATTAGATAGATAGATAGATAGATAGATTAATAGATATATAATAGATAGATAGATGATAGAAAGTAGATAGATAATAGGGGATATATAGATAATAGATTAATAGATGATAGATGGGAAATAGATAGATGATAGATAATAGAGAGATGATAGATAATAGATGATAGATAAATGATAGATAGATAGATCATAGATATTAGACAAATAATAGATAATAGAGAGATGATAGATATATAGATAATAGATGATAGATAATAAATATTAGACCCATAATAGATAATATAGAAATATATTAGATAATGAGATAGATACTATAGATAGGTAAATAGACAATAATGACATACTTAACGTAGATATGTTATAGCAGATATATATATATATATATATATATATATATATATATATATATATATTTATTATTATTAGAAAAATATAGATACTTAGCCTTTGTGCAGATGTTCAGGATTTACAGCAGAAAATTCGACTGAAAATCCCGATGTGTTGCCAGGAAATAGACTGCGTACTGACAGTTTTTGCTGAGTTTTTTTTTTTACAGAGATTTTTGTTGCAGATTTTTCCGCACTCATTAGTACCAATGAAATCTGCAGCAAAAGCGCTTTAGAAATTGACATCCTGCAGATTTAGGAGAAAAAAAAACGGAAAAAAAAAGCATCATGAGAAAATGTATCAAGAAGTCGGGTTATGTGTATGGTTACATTTCACTGCGTCTTTGATGGATGTTAGATGAATGCAGAGCTGATAATCCACCAGGGGCTCCATATAGTCAGGATATTTTGGCCGCATCTTCCCAGCGCTGCGTCACCATTTCATCACCCATGGCGTACAGTGAGCGCTGCTCAGTTATCTTATTAGATACTGTATTTTCTGTCCAGCACATCCAGGTGCAATGAGGCCGTGAGGAAGCGAGCCTGCACTCGAAACGTCGCTGTCCAGATGGGAGCTCGTCAGTTGTACCTGCTGGATTGATATAAACTTATAAAGTATCTAGAAGTGGACGGTGAGTGCTGCTGAAACCTCTAATGATGGTGGATGGATGGACAAGCTTTTGAGCAGAGCACCACCAGAGAGAGCGGGATCCTTCCTGGGACATCATAATAATAAACGCCGACTAAGGACCACGGAGCTGGAGAAATCCTATTTGTCTGCTTCACTTTACTCCATTTTTGATCATTTGATCCATTTTCCATCACGTTCCGATCTATTAATCTGGAATTAATCAGTTGTTTCAATGAGACTTTTAATTTCTCTGGTTAACACGAGGCAGCTGTGAATATTGACAGGTTAGAATGCAGCGATCATCAATGTCTCCATCGCGTTCTCCAGAGAGCGCCATTTATTTTACCAAGCATCCTTGGCTCGCTACCCCGGCAGCCTTGGAAACAGAAGGTGCTCTCCACCTCTCCGTGAGTGTTCTGGCATCGCCCCTGCTGTTATATTAATATAATTGATTGTTCACAGGTGTTTTCAATGATGGTTAACAGATCGGCGGGATGCTTGTATCTGAGAGCGGCGCCCCCGCGTGGAGCAGGTGTATCATCACCAGAAGTAGCTCCGCACATTTTAGGTACAAAGGTTAATAAGGGAAGGTCGCTGAGCGCATGGGAACCGGTGACTTCAGCAATGAGAGCTGGATCATTACTTGTCATGGTGCATGTTCTGAGGCTCCGCCATCCCATACGGCACTGATAAGCTATGTGTACACATTGCGGATTTGACGCTGCGGATTTGCAGCCATTTTCCCTGAGTTTACAGTACCATGTATGGAAAACAAAATCCGCTGTGCCCATGCTGTGGAAAAAAAAACGCACGGAAACGTAGCGTTGTTTATTCTGCAGCATGTCAATTCTTTGTGCACATTCCGCAGCGGTTTACACCTGCTCCATAATAGGAATCCGCAGGTGGAATCCGCACAAAAACCGCAAAAAAACGCGGTAATTCCGCAGGACATCCATAGTGCGGATAACCTGCGGATTTACAAAATTCAGTCCGGAAAAATGTGCAGAGTAATCCGCATCGTGTGTCAAACAAAAAAAAAAGACTTGACTAATCATGGTATACACACCAGCCAATAATAAGAAAATAGAACAAACTTTTATTACACCTCAAAAAGCAAACACACGATAAAACCATTGAAAAGGCCTAAACATAAGACCAATTCCCAACACCCCTTAGGTAATTCTATACCATGTAAGGCATAGCATAACCCATAGAAGGTAAACAATACAATTGGTTCTCCATATGCACAACATCAACTATGTCTCTTGCTCTATAAATCTAATGATTTGAAAACCCAAATACAACGATGATATTCTGACGGAAACCCAATGGTTGCATATAAAGCTAAATGATTACGTGCAGTATGTTTTAAATATGCTTGAACCCTGATAGTGGCCACATAAAGATCATATATAGCGGCATAGACACAAAACCCTGGTGCCAAAGTATAGACCCTCATTTATCAGGTATTGCTAAATGATGACCTGCAGTGTTATTAAAGCATGCTCGAACCCTAATAATGGCCTCATGAAGAACATGTATATCGGTATATACACAGAAGCCTGGTGCCTTCATGTAAAACCTCATATATGAAGTATTGTCCCCATATAATGCAAAAGAAATCCACTCCCATACTGAGCACATCCCATAATAGGAACAATATAAAGAGAGAGTGCATACAGCAAATATGGGAAGAAACCTATAGAATGAAGTGTCACAGATCTAGAGAGAAAGACATAAGAGGGCAGGCACGCCAACAAATGGTAAAGTATAGGAGGTATAATACCCGCTGTTGAAAAGATCCAGGATCTCAGAGAGCTAAGCATGACCGAAGGGTCTATCAGTCATAGAAAGCATAAAACCAGCTGCTGGGAAATAGCCAGGGCTAAATGTGCCCAAGAAAAGACAAGAGCGAAGGGGTGAGGTGAGAGATACATGCATGGACACAAATGGTTCTGCTGCTTTCAAGTAAGTGTTTTAACTCGCCCCAAAGCTGGATTCACAGTTGCGTTACTCAGTACTGCTGTATAATGTCCTCCATGCTTCTGCTTTCATGTAAGTGTTATATCTCACCGCAAAACTGGATTCACAGCCATGTTACTCAGTACTACTGTATAATGTCCTCCATGCTTCTGCTTTTATGTGTTATAGCTCACCACAAAGCTGGATTCACAGCTATGTTACTCAGTACTGCTGTGTAATGTCCTCAATGCTGCTTCTTTCATGTAAGTGTTTTATCTCACCTCGGAGCTGGATTCACAGCTATGTTACTCAGTACTGCTGTATAATGTCCTCCATGCTTCTGCTTTCATATAAGTGTTTTACTAAATACATTGCAGTGGGGGTCATTAAAGGGGTTGTACCAAGTTTGGAAGTTATCTGTTATCAATAAGATTGCTGCGAGGTCCAACCACTAGAAGCCCTACGGATCTCAAGAAATGTAGCAAGCCCTATGTGATGGAAGCAGCGGGTGATGCTGTGCACTGCTGCTCCATTCATTATTAATGGGAGTCTGAAGACCAGCCGGGCGCTGCCCTCCGCCATCTCCCGCGGTCCCATGGAGAATGAATGGAGCGGCACTCCATTGCTCCATGCATACGGGGCTCTTAGGATCAGTAGTGGTCCCAGCGGTGGGACCCCCAGTGATGGGGAAATTATCCTTTATCCACTGGATAGCTGATAACGTCAAAGCTTAGTATAACTTCTCTAAAAGACAAGGTCCCGCATAGTCTTGTTTGCCCCAAACTAAAGATCCATTCACCACCATTCATGTGGTAGTATCTCCATGTTCAGCACCATATGGCGGTACATTTAACTACTGAATATGACAGATCATCGTACCTGGGTCACCCACTGCTCCGCACCGACATCCAGTGTCACAGTATAATTGTTGTGGCTGCATTAATTATGTGACCCTCTTACCCCGACATAATTTATAGAAAAGTCAATTTGTGAACCAGTAGTGAGGAAAGTTATATATTCATCAATAATCAGGGAAGGAAATGTCCTCGTTAATTGTGCTGCACCATTATGGTATCAAACATTGTGCTGAAATACTCTGCACTGCGTATCCCAGGGGCGAAGGGTGAAATGTTACACAGTAAACCGTAGGTGGTTTGGTATTTGCTCCCTATTTTATTTAGTATTGTCCTGAAATACTCTGTGCTGCTGGGAGATCGTTTCCCTTTTATTACGTAACTCTCATTTTAATACCGCCCACTTGTCTATTCATTTCCCTTCCTCTATGACTCCTCGGAGGGGGCGTGGCTTATCAATTGTCCTCCCCCATTACATCAAATTATTTATACAAGTGGGCGGGGCCATTAAAAATGGCGGAAGGGGGGGACTTTGAGCGTCAAAGTGTTTTTTTGTTTTTTTTTTTTAATAGAATTTGCTTTTGCTCAAACTTTTTTTTCCATTTTCTTAAATCCATTATTCCCATTTCAGAAATCTGAGCTGAATGGAGCTTGGAAAGAGTTTGTCTAAATTCAGGACAGGCGACTTCCTTCCCAATATAAATCCCCCCCATGTCCTGCGTCGTCAATGATACAGATTATATAACGACCTCGCACGCGGGAATTCAATGAAAAATTACCGGCAGAATCAGCGCTCGGGCCGCTTCTATTTTCAAGCATTTTAATGTGGTAAATTGCTACAATTAAGCTCATTTGCATGTATAATGCCGTCTGAGCGAGACACGGGGAAAATTAAAGGGAATGAGGTGGCATCAATACATCTACATGCTGATGCACTGTTATAGATCCAGGTATGTTACAGCTACATATGGCTGCTATACGGGCTGGTGCTACAAGACTATGGCCATATAGTGCACCATATGGCGGCACGCAGAGTCTGGAGTCGCTGGGACACACTATGGCTTTGTTACAGTCTCCATGGTTCTGCCTTTATACCATAATGGGACATTATATCACAATGCTAACAGTTTGGCTTTCTTAAAGGGGTTGGCCACTACTTTATTTTCTGGCATATCCTTATGATACGCCATCAATATCTGATTGGTGGGGATGCGTCACCCGGCACACCCACCGATTAGCTGTTACCGATGCTAAAAGTTCTCGGGGGCTCCGTTAAAAATATTATTAAATATTCATATTAAACATGAATACATCTAAATTCTATTATTAAATACTAATAAATCTAAATTCTGTTATTAAATATTAATAATTTATATAGCTCCACCTTATAATTTTTACCGTATCTGCATTCCGAGGAGACGATAGGTGGAGGGGAGTAAAGGTACTAAAGACCCTCCAACTGACAGACCCCCCAACCCAACTGGCTGATACAGGAGGATGTGCTGCCGAGATTGATACATTTTAAACAAGCTTAAAAAATCATTTTGTCTCAATAACGTTCTTGTACGTCAGATAATTTCTATCCTGTTTGCAATGGACGTTCATTATTAATAGCCGGTCTAGAAGCAGCTCTCTCCCCCCTCTCCTAGCAGGAAAACCCAGCACAATCTTACTAATCTGTAGCTAAACTACATCCCACCAATCTGAAGGCTGTAAACCTTTAAATGTATCTCTGACACTGAGTATCATTGCTCCAAACTCTAAACACTAAACTTTCCAAATATTTTCTGTCTAATGCAGGAGGGTCAGACAAGGACGTGACATCAAGGTTGTTACTGTGTTGCTTTTAGAACTAACAATGTATCCGTTTTCCCTGGAGAGTTCTTTGAATTAATAAAATTCCCCCTTCAGTGGGATTGAGAATTGGTATCATCCGATATTTGGCTGGGAAACTTTCACTTAGATACAAAGTATCTGTAACAGACTCCACTAATTACAAATAAGGCAGCAAATTAGAGAGTTTCTCAGCTGCTAAATAGCATTCAGAATTTGGAAAAGAAAACTAAAGAGACAGGAGAAATTATAGGCTGAGAAGTTTTCACAGCCATCGATACAGCTGGATCTGAACCTAAAATAGAACTGTTAATAATTAGCAGCAAATTTAATTCTAGGGTTGAAGATGTTTCCTGGAGCAGCAGGTGCGTTACCCCTGCTGGTAGCTGCAAAGCTCGGGAACGCCAAATCCCACACAGGTTTGTCTCACGTCTGCAGCTTTGGATGTTCGTGGAAAGAATTACAAAGAGAAAAGAGATGGAAGTGCGACTCTTTATCACATAATCTCGGAAGAGATTAAATCAAATGTTTAAAGGGCATGTGACAAGAGAAAGGAATGCCACCTGGCCGAATTACTGAAAGCTCGGCTACTGGGAGGAAAGAGAACTTATATCTTGCCCATGACTGGATCATTTTCAGTCATGGGAGCGTGCTGTCAATCACAGCGTCGGGGGGGGGGGGGTGATTACAACTGGGCTCACAGTATTGAGAGCAATGACTGTAACCGCTCCGTGCACCGCTCCAATGACTGAAAGCCAGCGGCTACAGGTAGATAGAAGTTAATTTTCCTCCCAGTAGCTGTGCTTTAAGATGGCAGGGCAGCATTTTTACACTATTTACCTGAAGATTACTCTGTATCTGCAGTTAATAATCTTTCTTGCACGTCACAGGTTCCATATGAGAAGATTTATTTAATACTCAAAATTATCCACTTATGAAAGACATTTTTTTTAGACTTGCAAAGAATGGCAAAACAATAACTATTGTAATATTTCTCATATCTCATATATACAAGAATATAACTACTATAATACTGCACTCTACGTACAAGAATATAACTACTATAATACTGCCCCTATGTACAAGAATATAACTACTATAATACTGCCCTCTACGTACAAGAATATAACTACTATTATACTGCTCCTATGTACAAGAATATAACTACTATAATACTGCTCCTATGTACAAGAATATAACTACTATAATACTGCCCCTATGTACAAGAATATAACTACTATAATACTGCCCCTATGTGCAAGAATATAACTACTATAATACTGCCTCCTATGTACAGGAATATAACTACTATAATACTGCCTCCTATGTACAGGAATATAACCACTATAATACTGCCCCTATGTACAAGAATATAACTGCTATAATACTGCCCCAATGTCTGTTTTTTAATTTTAAATCATCATAGACTTGTGTCTTTTGGACTCCTCCCTGGATTACCATCTTGTCCAAGTTTCCCTATTATTATTATTTATATAGCACCATTAATTCCATGGTGCTGTACATGAGAGGGGTTACATACAGAGTTATAGATATTGTTTACAGTAAACAAATTTACAATGACAGACTGGTACAGAGGGGAGAGGACCCTGTCCTTGCGGACTTACATTCTATGGAATAATGGGGAAAAGACAAAGTCGGGGCAGCTCGGGTGGTGGTGAGGTGGCAGCTGGGGTGGTGGTGAGGCGGCAGATCTGGTGGTTGGTGAGGCGGCGGCTCGTTTGATGGCGAGGCGGCAGAGTGGTTATTGCAGGCTGTAGGCTTTCCTGAAGAGATGGGTTTTCAGGTTCCGTCTGAAGGATCTGAGGGTGGTGGATAATCGGACGTGTTGAGGCATGGAATTCTAGAGGATGGGGGATATTCGGGAGAAATCTTGGAGACAGTTGTGTGAGGAACTAGTAAGTGTGGAGGAGAGTAGGAGGTCTTGGGAAGATCGAAGATTATGGAGCGCCCCCAGACGCAGGGCCGCGGGTTACTCGGTACCGGTCCTCTGCTGGCTCAGTTCTGGGGTTGTCACGGTGGCTGGACCCGGTCCGTGACCCTGCTAAGGGGCGTCCAATGAAAGGTGATACGAGTCTGTCGAGGTTTTGTGAAGCCACCTGTGGTATTCTTTCAGGGTGACCGACGTTGCTTGGGGTCCACTGGGGTGATGGAATGGCAGCTAGATGGTATACCTTCCCACTGGTGAAGTATATCCCCAGGGCTTCCCAGTAAGGTAGATGGCGATGGTGTGAGGTGCAGGAAATAACGAGGACACAGAGTTGCAGTCTCTTTACCTCTTTATTGAAGACTTCAGGATCCACAATCCAGAGCACGGTTAACAGGGCTGTCTGAGACCGGCCGGTCCGAGGGCACATCCAGAGTTCCCTTTGCAGGTGGAAATCGTTGCCTACCAGTAGCGCCTGTGTGTTGTAGTGCTACCCTGCTGAGCATTCGGGATAGTCCTCACAATTTCTATTCTCGTTCATTCTAGTTCTTTCTATTCTCCGTCCCCCAGGTTTGGTATGGCTAGGACGCACCCGTTTGATGGGTAGGCTCGGAGCTCTTCCAGGACCCTAGAGACGCCCCTCTCCACGCGTTGCCCCCTATGTCTGCTTAGGTGATGTGATGTAAGGTAGACAGCCAACCTATAATTTACTGTCCTGCGGTATTTGAAGTAAGGCATAAAGTCAGTTACTTCCTCGGTGTTCCGGGCACCGGCTATGCGCCTTAGTAGGATGTTGCCGTTCTCCGGGCACGACTCCTACTGGCTCTCCTTTGTGCTTGATCTCGTTTCTCACGGTCCACAATATCCTTCGCTTCGTGTCCTTTCTTAGGATACCGCCGCAAGGTAGTGCAGACGCGGTTCCGTAACATTCTGCCTTGTCGCTAGGTGCCTGCCAGGTTCCTACGCCTGACAGGGACCCCCCTGAATCTTCCCCCGCAACACCCCCTGCCACGGGATGTTGCCTGGACAATAATAAAAACCTTTTTGCTCCCCCTAGTGGCCGGAGTGTGAAGTGTAATGTTTGCTGGTGATACCTAGTCAGATGAACTCCTTTAGTGCCATCAGACATACCATCACTCCCCTTAGTGGCAGAGCGATACTACTGCAACGACCAGGTCTCTGGGGCGCTGCAATTACGTGAGGGAAGATAGTGGGAGATTAGTTCAGAGATATAGGGAGGGGACAGGTTGTGAATGGCTTTGTAGATCAGTGTTAGTAGTTTTAACTGGATTCGTTGGGGAATTGGGAGCCAGTGGAGGGATTTGCAGAGGGGAGAAGCAGGGGAGTAGCGAGGAGAGAAGTGGATTAGCCGGGCAGCAGAGCTGAGGACCGACTGGAAAGGTGCAAGGGAGTTAGCGGGGAGGCCACAAAGGAGGGTGTTGCAGTAGTCGAGGCGGGAGATGATGAGGGCATGCACAAGAGTTTTAGTAGATTGTGGGCTGAGGAAGGGACGGATTCTGGCAATATTTTTGAGTTTGAGGCGACAGGAGGTGGCAAGAGTTTGGACGTGCGGTTTGAAGGACAGGGCAGAATCGAGAGTTACTACGATGGAAGCGAATTTCAGGTGCGGGAGAGAGCGTGATCCCTTTGTGATCCTTTATCCCAGGGGTGTCAAACTGCATTCCTCGAGGGCTGCAAACAGGTCATGTTTTCAGGATTTCCTTGAACTGCACAGGTGATAATTTAATCACCTACACAAATAATGAGTTGGTGATTAAATTATCACCTGTGCAGTAGAAGGAAATCCTGAAAACATGACCTGTTTGCAGCCCTCGAGGAATGCAGTTTGACACCCCTGCTTTATCCTGTACACACTATATGGATTATTTATGGGCTTCTTTTTTATGAAGGAGTTTTATTAGTGAGGCAGTGGCTGCAATAGAATATTTAATATATGTGATTTTCACCCCTAGAATCCGTTCCATCGCGGTGGTGTATATGAGGCGCTGGCCGTCTTTGTGCCTGTATATGTAATGTCCACATCATTTTTGTTCCCCTTTAGATATAGACGTCCCAGAGGTGGAATAATGGGGAATGATAGGTACAGCGAGATTCCTTTGTCTGCTTTCTTGTCCATTATTCTGGCTCCTGACCCCGTGGTTGTATAAGTGCTCTCCTGAGAGGGGAACGCTCCTTGCTCCGGCGCTGCTTCCCATCAGTTTGGTGTAAATCCCATTATTGAGTTATTCCAGCAGTGCCAATGAGATGCATTGTGATGGTGAATGCAGCGCGCTTTGATCTCGATATAGTACCGTAATATTCGTCTCCAGAGGACTTGCAATGGGATCTGATGCAGTGTATATCCTTTATTCCTGAGGGGCTGGGAAAAGAGGCGAATTTCACGCATGATCAGAAGCTAAAAAGTGTGTGCAGACTCCCAGGCGTAACCCACCAGCGGCGACATCCGAGCGGTTCCCATTAACGTGCCGCAGGACCCAACAGCTGAAGAGAGAGAAATAATAAGGTTGTTCTGGGGGAAATGGTGTAAACGTTTTCATGTCAGATCTGTGCTCTGCGGAGGAGATTGTGGACACTGGAGTGACATGCGGGCGGCCCTGGTGTCTGTCTCCTTTGTGATCTTATCGGATATGATCTGTAGAACATGGCGTTTTCTGGTGGCTGAATGATGACTGGGGCGCACACAGCGCAGCGCTCTCCTGAGGTTAATTATAGGGTCAGGATGGGTTGTGATAGAGATGAGGACGGAACCGGCCGCTGGTATACAGCAGACCTATAATCATCAACACTGCAGAGATTTCCACAATGCAGCGACCCGACCATGAGACTCAACTGTATCATCCGAGCTGTGCACAATGTCAGTGCACTAATGCTCTGCCTCTTACCTGTCTCCTAGATTTCTATATATGTCTGTGCGTATGTCCGTCTGACGATCAGTATCTAGATCTGTCTATTAACCGCTTTATCTAATTTCGCTCCATCTAGTTAAAAGAAACCTAATTGGCAGAAACAAATAGCAATCACCATTGTCAAACAATAGGAATTGGGGGATCAGGATTATGCAAAGGGTGGATAGGGCCACATCCAGGGTGGGGGTATAAAATCCTTGGTTTGTCAGTTACACACCCAGGTATCCTGGGTTCTGCTTCCTTCCTCTGGGTCCGCTGCCTTCTGTTGTGCTCCACATTGAGTTTTGGAAATTGCTCAGCGTGGATCTTTAACGTCATATCACTAGGCATATTTAGATACACACTTGTGTCTTGGAATTATCTGTGCTTTTTATGTTTGTGCTTCCATTTATCACTGCTGGTTTCCACTACATCCGTCCTGCTACTCCTGAAATTCGTGTGCGTGTTAAGTCCTCGGTGCCCCTAACAGCTTGCTGCATCAATGCCCGGGGTCTGTGCATCCATCCAGACCCGAGGCTTAATCCACCTCACCTAACAGTCAGATTTCCCACCATCTATGGCATGCGTTCATGCACTATGCTGCTCTCTTCCCCGCACTCACATTCTGCGTTGCTCTCTCCCCCGTGCTCACATTCTGCGCTGCTCTCTCCCCCTCTCACATGCTGCGCTGCTTTCTCCCCTGCTCTCACATCCTACGCTGCTCTCCTGCGCTCACATTCTGCACTGCCCTCTCCCCCGCGCTCACATAGTGCGCTGCTCTCTCCCCCACTCTCATACTGCGCTGCTCTTTCCCCCACACTCACATACTGCCCTGCTCTCCAGCACGCTCACATGCTGTGCTGCTCTCCCCATGCTTACATACTACGCTGCTCTCTCCCCCACGCTCACATACTGCGCTCTTCTTTCTCCCAAGCTCACATGCTGCACTGCTCTCTCCCCCACACTCACATACTATGCTGCTCTCTCCCCCACTCTCACATACTGCGCTGCCCTCTCCCCTACACTCAAATACTGTGCTGCTCTCTCCTCTACACTCAAATACTGTGCTGCTTTGTCCCCTACACTCACATACTATGCTGCTCTCTCCCCCACATTCACGTACTGTGCTGCTCTCCCCCACACTCACTTACTGCGCTGCTCTCACCTCAACACTCAGGTACTGCGCTGCTCTCCCCCATGCTCACATGCCATGTTGCTCTTTCCCCTACACTCATATACTGTGCTGCTCTTTCCCCTACACTCATACTGCACTGCTCTCCCCCACACTCACATACTGCGCTGCTCTCTCCCCCACACATACTGCACTGTTCTTTCCCCCACACTCACAAACTGCGCTGCTCTCCCCCATGCTCACATGCCATGTTGCTCTCTCCCCCACACTCACATACTGCACTGCTCTTTCCCCCACACTCACATACTGCACTGCTCTCCCCCATGCTCACATGCCATGTTGCTCTTTCCCCCACACTCACATACTGCACTGCTCTTTCCCCCACACTCACATACTGCACTGCTCTCCCCCATGCTCACATGCCATGTTGCTCTCTCCCCCACACTCACATACTGCACTGCTCTCCCCCATGCTCACATGCCATGTTGCTCTTTCCCCCACACTCACATACTGCACTGCTCTTTCCCCCTACACTCACATACTGCACTGCTCTCCCCCATGCTCACATGCCATGTTGCTCTCTCCCCCACACTCACATACTACACTGCTCTCCCCCATGCTCACATGCCATGTTGCTCTCTCCCCCACACTCACATACTGCACTGCTCTTTCCCCCACACTCACATACTGCACTGCTCTCCCCCATGCTCACATGCCATGTTGCTCTTTCCCCCACACTCACATACTGCACTGCTCTCCCCCATGCTCACATGCCATGTTGCTCTTTCCCCCACACTCACATACTGCACTGCTCTTTCCCCTACACTCACATACTGCACTGCTCTCCCCCATGCTCACATGCCATGTTGCTCTCTCCCCCACACTCACATACTGCACTGCTCTCCCCCATGCTCACATGCCATGTTGCTCTCTCCCCCACACTCACATACTGCACTGCTCTCCCCCATGCTCACATGCCATGTTGCTCTCTCCCCCACACTCACATACTGCACTGCTCTCTCCCCCACACTCACATACTGCACTGCTCTCTCCCATGCTCACATGCCATGTTGCTCTTTCCCCCACACTCACATACTGCGCTGCTCTTTCCCCCACACTCACATACTGCGCTGCTCTTTCCCCCACACTCACATACTGCGCTGTTCTTTCCCCCAAACTCACATACTGCGCTGCTCTCTCCCCCACACTCACATACTGTGCTGCTCTTTCCCCCAAACTCACATACTGCGCTGCTCTCTCCCCCACACTCACATACTGTGCTGCTCTTTCCCCCACACTCACATACTGCACTGCTCTCCCACATGCTCACATGCCATGTTGCTCTTTCCCCCACACTCACATACTGCACTGCTCTCCCCCATGCTCACATGCCATGTTGCTCTTTCCCCCACACTCACATACTGCACTGCTCTTTCCCCTACACTCACATACTGCACTGCTCTCCCCCATGCTCACATGCCATGTTGCTCTCTCCCCCACACTCACATACTGCACTGCTCTCCCCCATGCTCACATGCCATGTTGCTCTCTCCCCCACACTCACATACTGCACTGCTCTCCCCCATGCTCACATGCCATGTTGCTCTCTCCCCCACACTCACATACTGCACTGCTCTCTCCCCCACACTCACATACTGCACTGCTCTCTCCCATGCTCACATGCCATGTTGCTCTTTCCCCCACACTCACATACTGCGCTGCTCTTTCCCCCACACTCACATACTGCGCTGCTCTTTCCCCCACACTCACATACTGCGCTGTTCTTTCCCCCAAACTCACATACTGCGCTGCTCTCTCCCCCACACTCACATACTGCGCTTCTCTTTCCCCCACACTCACATACTGCGCTGTTCTTTCCCCCAAACTCACATACTGCGCTGCTCTCTCCCCCACACTCACATACTGTGCTGCTCTTTCCCCCACACTCACATACTGCGCAGTTCTTTCCCCCCAAACTCACATACTGCGCTGCTCTCTCCCCCACACTCACATACTGTGCTGCTCTTTCCCCCAAACTCACATACTGCGCTGCTCTCTCCCCCACACTCACATACTGTGCTGCTCTTTCCCCCACACTCACATACTGCGCTGCTCTTTCCCCCACACTCACATACTGCGCTGTTCTTTCCCCCAAACTCACATACTGCGCTGCTCTCTCCCCCACACTCACATACTGTGCTGCTCTTTCCCCCACACTCACATACTGCGCTGTTCTTTCCCCCCAAACTCACATACTGCGCTGCTCTCTCCCCCACACTCACATACTGTGCTGCTCTTTCCCCCACACTCACATACTGCACTGTTCTTTCCCCCACACTCAGATACTGCGCTGCTCTCTCCCCCACACTCACATACTGCACTGCTCTTTCCCCCACACTCACATACTGCACTGCTCTCCCC
The DNA here is from genome assembly GCF_032444005.1 of Ranitomeya imitator. Classification (NCBI taxonomy): domain Eukaryota; kingdom Metazoa; phylum Chordata; class Amphibia; order Anura; family Dendrobatidae; genus Ranitomeya; species Ranitomeya imitator. Next base: position 184,532,230 of record NC_091289.1, on the reverse strand, counting down.
CATGCTCACATGCCATGTTGCTCTTTCCCCCACACTCACATACTGCACTGCTCTCCCCCACACTCACATACTGCACTGCTCTCCCCCATGCTCACATGCCATGTTGCTCTCTCCCCCACACTCACATACTGCACTGCTCTCCCCCATGCTCACATGCCATGTTGCTCTTTCCCCCACACTCACATACTGCACTGCTCTCCCCCATGCTCACATGCCATGTTGCTATTTCCCCCACACTCACATACTGCACTGCTCTTTCCCCCTACACTCACATACTGCACTGCTCTCCCCCATGCTCACATGCCATGTTGCTCTCTCCCCCACACTCACATACTGCACTGCTCTCCCCCATGCTCACATGCCATGTTGCTCTCCCCCACACTCACATACTGCACTGCTTTCCCCCACACTCACATACTGCACTGCTCTCCCCCATGCTCACATGCCATGTTGCTCTTTCCCCCACACTCACATACTGCACTGCTCTCCCCCATGCTCACATGCCATGTTGCTCTTTCCCCCACACTCACATACTGCACTGCTCTTTCCCCCACACTCACATACTGCACTGCTCTCCCCCATGCTCACATGCCATGTTGCTCTCTCCCCCACACTCACATACTGCACTGCTCTCTCCCCCACACTCACATACTGCGCTGTTCTTTCCCCCAAACTCACATACTGCACTGCTCTTTCCCCCACACTCATATACTGCACTGCTCTTTCCCCCAAACTCACATACTGCGCTGCTCTTTCCCCCACACTCACATACTGCGCTGCTCTTTCCCCCACACTCACATACTGCGCTGTTCTTTCCCCCAAACTCACATACTGCGCTGCTCTCTCCCCCACACTCACATACTGTGCTGCTCTTTCCCCCACACTCACATACTGTGCTGCTCTCCCCCACACTCACATACTGCACTGTTCTTTCCCCCACACTCAGATACTGCGCTGCTCTCTCCCCCACACTCACATACTGCACTGCTCTTTCCCCCACACTCACATACTGCACTGCTCTCCCCCATGCTCACATGCCATGTTGCTCTTTCCCCCACACTCACATACTGCACTGCTCTTTCCCCCACACTCACATACTGCACTGCTCTCCCCCATGCTCACATGCCATGTTGCTCTTTCCCCCACACTCACATACTGCACTGCTCTTTCCCCCACACTCACATACTGCACTGCTCTTTCCCCCACACTCACATACTGCGCTGTTCTTTCCCCCCAAACTCACATACTGCGCTGCTCTCTCCCCCACACTCACATACTGTGCTGCTCTTTCCCCCACACTCACATACTGTGCTGCTCTCTCCCACACTCACATACTGCACTGTTCTTTCCCCCACACTCAGATACTGCGCTGCTCTCTCCCCCACACTCAGATACTGCGCTGCTCTCTCCCCCACACTCACATACTGCACTGCTCTTTCCCCCACACTCACATACTGCACTGCTCTCCCCCATGCTCACATGCCATGTTGCTCTTTCCCCCACACTCACATACTGCACTGCTCTTTCCCCCACACTCACATACTGCGCTGTTCTTTCCCCCCAAACTCACATACTGCGCTGCTCTCTCCCCCACACTCACATACTGTGCTGCTCTTTCCCCCACACTCACATACTGTGCTGCTCTCCCCCACACTCACATACTGTGCTGCTCTCCCCCACACTCACATACTGCACTGTTCTTTCCCCCACACTCAGATACTGCGCTGCTCTCTCCCCCACACTCACATACTGCACTGCTCTTTCCCCCACACTCACATACTGCACTGCTCTCCCCCATGCTCACATGCCATGTTGCTCTTTCCCCCACACTCACATACTGCACTGCTTTCCCCCACACTCACATACTGCACTGCTCTCCCCCATGCTCACATGCCATGTTGCTCTCTCCCCCACACTCACATACTGTGCTGCTCTTTCCCCCACACTGACCTACTGCGCTGCTCTTTCCCCACACTCACATACTGCGCTGCTCTTTCCCCCACACTGACCTACTGCGCTGCTCTTTCCCTCGTGCTCACATACTGTGCTACTATCTCCATCATGCTCTCTTCTTCCCACTGCTGATTGTAGAGTTTTCCACTTTTTTCATGAAGCTAAAGCCCTGAAAGAGATCGGAGAGTCTTCTGAAGTGAGCGTCTTTCACTGCTGAGTATTTCATGTCCTAGAGGGGGCACAGTCTTTCCTCCATGGGCTTGTATGTCTGTCTGTGCTGGCCAGATTCAATGGCCAGATTGTGTGGTACTCTTGAAGGTAGAGAGGCCCTAGTCTCTGAGTCTTACTATGCTCCTGTTAATCTGTGGTTTATCCCCTTCCCCATCCCATGAGGCATGAGACAGAAATGAAAGGTAAACAAGACACAAAGACAAAACAGCGATAACAGAAAACCTCCCTCATACAAAATCACTAACCAACAATAGGGAGGAGGATAGGGACAGGGAGGAATAAAATTAATGGGAACAGGGACCAAGAGATAAACACACATGTACTACAACAAACCGCAGAACACTTCTACAACTGTAGTCCGCTTAGCTTTAGCGCACATCACAGGAAGACAAATCTCCATTAGCAATAACGATCTCCTATTCCGCACATTGTCTCCAAGGAGCTAGGAAGCAAAGCTTTCACTGGCAAGACAGAGAGGGTCTGGCCAGGTTTTATAGGGAGAGGTAATGACCAGATCAGAAGCAGCTGAAAATGGAGCTGCAAGTTTCTGACCAGCATAGAAAGGTACACTAAGCTCTTCAGCACCAAAGGAAATCAAATCCATTTAATATGGGATATAAACAAACAGGATAAATGGAAGGTCTGCAACTAACAATACATAGTGATCTTCTACTCCCAGATCTCCCAAAGCACAAGACACATTTGTGACACTGTGAGTCTGAACTAGCTTAGGATCTGGTGGTCTCTGGGTTTTCTTCACAGATGGAGCCAGTCTCTAGTCTTTCTTTATACGCCGGTACATGGTCAGTTTCTTTGAAGTGATGATATCGTTGCTCCAGTCACTGACATACCTTTCTTGGCCCTCGTCTACCATATTCCTGATTCTGGCTTCTGTCAGGCTGTTGTTGTTGGAGTTTTGGTCAGTTTGAGTTTCAGTGGGCTGATCCAAGGGGGTCTGGTTTGGTTGAAATGTTCCTGGGACTTTGGTTTGGGAGAGCAGTGCTGTGGTAGCTTGGCTTGGGTTGGATGTTCCACGGCCTGGTTTGGGAATTTGGGAATGCTGTTTCTGGGGTAGACCAGATTTGGTTTGGGTGTTTCAGGGGGATGTATGGTGGAGCGCCCCCAGACACAGGGCCACAGGTTACTCCGTACCGGTCCTTTCTGTCTCAGTTCTGGGGTTGTCACGGTGGCTGGACCCGGTCTGTGACCCTGCTAAGGGGCATCCAATAAAAGGGGTGATGATAGTTTGTCAAAGTTTCGTGACGCCACCTGTGGTGTTCGGTCAGGGTGACCGACGCTGCTTAAGGGTCCGCTGGGGTGATGGAATGGCAGCTAGATGGTATACCTTCCCACAGGTGAAGTGAGTCCCCAGGGCTTCCCAGTAAGGTGGATGGTGATGGTGTGAGGTGCAGACAATAATGAGGACACAGGGTTGCAGTCTCTTTACCTCTTTACTGAAGGCTTCAGGATCCACAGTCCAGAGCACAGTTAACAGGGCTGTCTGAGACCGGACGGTCCTAAGGCACATCCAGAGTTCCCTTTGCAGGTGGAAATTATTGCCTACCACTGGCGCCTGTGTGTTGTAGTGCTTCCCTGCTGAGCATTCGGGATAGTCCTCACAACTTCTATTCTCGTTCTTTCTAATTCGTTCCAGTTCTTTCTAGTTTCTCGTCCCCCAGGAATGTTATGGCTAGGACGCACCCGTTTGACGGAAAGGCTCGGAGTTCTTCCGGGACCCTAGAGACGCCCCTCTCCACGCATTGCCCCCTATGTCTGCTTAGGTGATGTAAGGTAGACAGCCAACCTATAATTAACTGTCCTGCGGAGTTTGAAGTAAGGCATAGAGTCAGTTACTTCCTCGGTGTTCCGGCCACCGGCTACGCGCCTCAGTAGGATGTTGCCATTCTCCGGGCACGACTCCTACTGGCTCTCCTTTGTGCTTGATCTCGTTTCTCACTGTCCACAATATCCTTCGCTTCGTGTCTCTTTCTTAGGATACCGCCGCGGGGTGTGCAGGCGCAGGCCCGTAACATTCTGTTCTAGTCGCTAGGTACCTGCCAGGTTCCCACGCCTGACAGGGACCCCCTGAATCTTCCCCGCAACACCCCCTGCCACGGGATGTTGCCTGGACAAAACCCAGTCAGCTTCTGACTAACTTCCTATCCAACCCCTAGTTTTACCAGTGTGAGGAGTGGCCTAGTAAATAAAACCTTTTGCTCCCCCTAGTGGCCGGAGTGTGAAGTGTAATGTGTGCTGGTGATACCTGGTCAGATGAACTCCTTTAGTGCCATCAGACGTACCATCACTCCCCTTAGTGGCAGAGCAATACTACTGCAACGACCAGGTCTCTGGGGCGCTGCATATGGGAGCTGGCTTACCTGGACCAACAGTATGTAGTAGGGCTTTATGAGGACAGGAGCTCTTAATACTGCTATGCAGGTGAGTTGGAAAAGAAAGTGTCCTCTCCTGGACTGTTGGGTATAAAGGAAATCGACCCAGCTCAGCCAGACAGGCCCTTTTGTAGGAGCTTTGATGGAGCTGGAGAGGTGAACTGGAGAATTTTAGGTGAAATATTGTATGTGTGAGAATTTAAGATGCCGCTGCCCTACAGATCGATTGGGGTAATAATGGAATCAAATATTTTTAGCCAGATGGCATAGAAGGTTCTTTACGTCTTGTGTTCCAGGATGTCTATGGCTTGTTTGAAACTCCTTGCCTCATGGATCTCCAGGCCCAGGAAGGTAAATTTAATGTTCCTGTAGGTGGGCCAAACTTTCATTTCTCCTCTAATCACCATGATATTAGTTATCTTGGGATAGATGGGTAGTGTCCTTGTTGAACAGAATTCCTGCAGGATTCACAGGTTGTCTTGGGGACCTTTCTGAGTTGGTGGCAGCAGGATGCAGTAGTACGTCATCTGCACACACCAGACACTTCTCCTGGATGTCATGGAGGGTGAGACCTGGTGCCGTGGAGGATTCCCACCAATTTTTGTATATTTTAAATGTAGCAACTTCTAAAACTTCTGACTTCATCTTGCAACATTATGTTCAAAATTCGATTGTTTGGGGGTCCGGCAGCTGGGGTCCTTCATATCTTCATGAACTCCCTGAATATCATGAGGACCAGTAGAGGACTATGCTTTTGTTGATGTCCCACATGGATACATAAGTGTCTGCATGCCCACCGGCATCAGGGGCTTATCTGCAGCATTCTGTAATGCTGTAGATAAGCCCCCGATGTATCCTGAAAGATAAGAAAAAGAGGTTAGATTATACTCACCCAGGGGCGTTCCCGCTGTGGTCCGGTCTGATGGGCGTCGCGGTCCGGGGCCTCCCATCTTCTTACGATGGCGTCCTCTTCTTGTCTTCACACTGCGGCTCCGGCGCAGGTGTACTTTGTCTGCCCTGTTGAGGGCAGAGCAAAGTACTGCAGTGCGCATGTGCCGGGCCTCTCTGACCTTTCCCGTCACCTGTGCACTGCAGTACTTTGCTCTGCCCTCAACAGGACAGACAAAGTGCGCCTGCGCCGGAGCCGCAGCGTGAAGACAAGAGGACGACGTCATGGTAAGAAGATGGGAGGCCCCTGACGTGACGCCCATCGGACCGGACCGCAGCGGGACCGCCCCTGGGTGAGTATAATATAACCTGTTTTTCTCATTTTTCAGGATACATCGGGGGCTTATCTACAGCATTACAGAATGTATTACAGAATGTTGTAGATAAGCCCCTGATGCCGGTGGGCTTAGCTCACCTTTGATTTTGGGGGTGACAAGTTCCCTTTAATGTTAATTTTGAGAGCCTCAGCCTTCCTCCACTGTAAATTTTATCAGTTTCTCAAAAACATGGTCATAAAAAAAGAAATGATTTTTCTAAGAAGATCTCCTCAAACACAGCAGCGGCCAAAAGTCAAGAGATTCTTTGTAACCGATGTAAAATTCTCTAGAAGAGATTGCGGAGCGTCGCGTTCACTTTCCAATCTTTAACCCAGTTAACTGTAATGTTCTGCAGAGAGACCGCGTGCTCCGTCATTGACCCGGCTCTGCCTTCCCCAGATACAAAATTACTTCTCTTGTCTCTGCCTTGAAAATTTCATCTATAAATCTATTTTCCACTTTTCATTTCATACAAGTCAGATAGTTATTGGTCCTGGGGCAGGAGCATTAGCCGAGATCAGCAGGCCGCGCGCCCAGAAAATTGGTACGTGATGACGGGATCAGCGCAAATTCTCTATTGTGAAATCCAAGCTCAAACAATAGCCGAGATGTCGATAAAGCATTGATGTGGTCATTACTGTCATCAATCGGGTAGAAAGACGTCTTATTCACTAAGTAACAGCAAGAGATAAGAATCTAATGTACACAAAGCAAAAGACAACATACACAGAACACATATCATCACAGGCGCAGTGTAATAGCTGTATTCTTATCAATCTGTATTATAGCAGTTATATTCTTGTACATAGGAGCAGTATTATAGTAGTTATATTCTTGTACATAGGAGCAGTATTATAGTAGTTATATTCTTGTACATAGGAGCAGTATTATAGTAGTTATATTCTTGTACATAGGGGCAGTATTATAGTAGTTATATTCTTGTACATAGGAGCAGTATTATAGTAGTTATATTCTTGTACATAGGAGCAGTATTATAGTAATTATATTCTTGTACATAGGAGCAGTATTATAGTAGTTATATTCTTGTACATAGGAGCAGTATTATAGTAGTTATATTCTTGTACATAGGAGCAGTATTATAGTAGTTATATTCTTGTATACAGGGAGCAGTATTATAGTAGTTATATTCTTGTACATAGGGGGCAGTATTATAGTAGTTATATTCTTGTACATAGGAGCAGTATTATAGTAGTTATATTCTTGTACATAGGGGCAGTATTACAGTAGTTATATTCCTGTACATAGGGGCAGTATTATAGTAGTTATATTCTTGTACATAGGAGCAGTATTATAGTAGTTATATTCTTGTATATAGGAGCAGTATTATAGTAGTTATATTCTTGTATATAGGGAGCAGTATTATAGTAGTTATATTGTTGCACATAGGAGCAGTATTATAGTAGTTATATTCTTGTATATAGGGAGCAGTATTATAGTAGTTATATTTTTGCACATAGGAGCAGTATTATAGTAGTTATATTCTTGTACATAGTGGCAGTATTATAGTAGTTACATTCTTGTACATAGGAGCAGTATTATAGTAGTTATATACTGTACATATGAGCAGTATTATAGTAGTTACATTCTTGTACATAGGAGCAGTATTATAGTAGTTATATTCTTGTATATAGTGGGCAGTATTATAGTAGTTATATTCTTGCACATAGGAGCAGTATTATAGTAGTTACATTCTTGTACATAGGAGCAGTATTATAGTAGTTATATACTGTACATATGAGCAGTATTATAGTAGTTACATTCTTGTACATAGGAGCAGTATTATAGTAGTTATATTCTTGTATATAGTGGGCAGTATTATAGTAGTTATATTCTTGTGCATAGGAGCAGTATTATAGTAGTTATATTCTTGTACATAGGGGCAGTATTATAGTAGTTATATCCTTGTACATAGAGAGAATATAATAGTAGTTTCCATATATTCATGTCTATACAGTGATTGGCTTTATTATGATTTTTCTTCATATGTCTGTTATTCCAATTATCCTATACTATTGGAATCTTAATATTTATTAATTTTGATTAGACTTCATATTTCTGTTGTAATTTACAAAAAATGCAGTGAATGAGGACTAGCTTTATTATTTGATATTAGTTGTTGGGTTTTAGAAAACCTTCACAAAATTTTCAAAACGCAAACCAGCCAGTTTGATTAAACAACATTCTTTTAAAATGTCCCCGGAGGATCATTTATAAAAAGATATACAATGTGGGGATTGTTGTAGCAGAAATGCTGCGAGCTCCAATATATCCGGATTAATTTTCATCTGGCAGTAACAATTTCCATAACAACATATTCACCTGGAAATACATGGGAACATATCTAGAAATATCTGCAACAATAAGAGAAAATGTGTTAATTAAACACAGAAAAGCTCTGGTGACAATGAAAAAAAATAAGAAGAAGATGAAAAGAATATACATAAGTTTAAACACTTAACTATATGAGATAATAAAGGTGATGTGAAATATATAATACGAAAGGTAATAATCACACAAGTGCCGATTATAATAGAGCCTTAAGGAAAAAAAATTAAAGGCAAAAGTTTCATGGGATGAAAAGTCAGAGGTCTTCTTTAAGAGTGATTTGAAAGTGGCCATGTAAAAAGATACTCAAAGTTAAGTTTGAAGAAAAATAACAGAATAATGCTGTAGAACAAATTTTCAAGTTGTAGAACAATAGGGCTATAATATGAAAAGCCATCACCCAAATCCAGTACTCTAATCCTAGGGTTTGGGGTAATAGCAATAAATTTAAAAAAAGCAATGTAAAAGAACACTACAATTCAATTTCAGAACCCTAAGCATGGCAGACGAGCAATGAGTCACAAGCTGCACTGTTAAGTATAGGAGGATTTTCTCTGCCTAAAGAGCTAAAGTATCTTCTTCTTCTTCTGTACAGGCACAATGTACTGATACATTGAGATACATCTTTACATATCAGTACGTGTTTCTGTGTTAGTAGAATTTCTCCTTAAGAAAATTACTAAATTATGAAAAACATTTATAACAATAACATTATTTCTACATGATTTAAAAATAAATCTTACAAACCAGTCAATACCACATACATATTTGGTATTACTGTATTTGAAACAACTTGTACAGTACAGTGACCAGATTTTTGCAGGTACTGTTATAAATGAATGAACAAATTAAATATCATCTGGTTCTCTGAACAAGTCACAAAAATGATGTTGGGATCGCCGGTTTGTAGACAATCCCTGCATGTGTTGCGGCCGTCGAACAGCTATCGAGACATGCTGCCGCGGGGACTTGAGCACAGTTTTCGAGCACGCCAAAGATACTCTATCAGCACATGAACATGCTCGGATAACACCGTACGAAGCACGCTCGCTCACCATGAGTGTAAACTAGTCCTCACTTGGTCACATGGTTTACAGTGTATGTCATTGACGTCAACGATGTGCATTGTTCTCCACGTGACCGTTTGGAGTGAAATATGAAATATGACATGGACGTGCGTGGAGCCCAATTTGACCACATGTCAAAGCTGCAAGAACAAGAGTAAATCCAAAATGAGCAAAGGACCAGATGAGTGTGTGTGTGTGTGTGTATGTATATATATATATATATATATAATCTATCTATCCATGGTGAAAATGATGTCATAATGAGTATATGGGCACGGAACTGTGGGATGGAGGATATGTATGATGGGTATATGGGCACGGGACTGTGGGATGGAGTATGTGTATGATGGGTATATGGGCACGGGACTATGAGATGGAGGGTGTGTAAGGGCGGTTTCACACCTGCGGTCCCTGATGTGCGGCAGGCTGTGGACTTCCTCTGTGAAGCCCCGCCCTCGGCCGCACCTCCGCTTGTAGCTCTGCCTACATCTGTATGCGGCCCGCATGCGGCCTGCGTACCTATATTTAACATTAGGTACGCAGGTTGTGCGGCTGTATGCGGATGGTGCCGCATGCGTCGTTTTGACGATGCAGCAAAAAAAAATGCTACATGGCTGCGTCTCCGCTGGTCGCCGCATCGTCAAAACTACGCATGCGGCACCATCCGCATACAGCCGCACAACCTGCGTACCTAATGTTACATATAGGTACGCAGGTCGCATGCGGGGAGGTGCGGCCAAGGGCGGGGATTCACAGAGGAAGTCCGCAGCCCACCGCACATCAGGGGAACGCTAGTGTGAAACTAGCCTATGATGGGTATATGGACATGAGACTATGGGATGGAGGTTATGTATGATGGGTGTATGGGCACGGGACTATGGGATGGAGGATGTGTATGATGGGTATATGGGCACGGGACTATGGGATGGAGGATGTGTATGATGGGTATACGGACACGGGACTATGGGATGGAGGTTGTGTATGATGGGTGGAGGATAATCATTATAATTTGTCATAACTAGCCACAGTTAGTTACTATTCCCGGGAAACGCTGGGCTCTTCAGGTAGTGTGTATATATATATTTATATATTTTATCTTTTAACCCCTTCCTTACCTCCACCAAATATTGTGCTGAACTCGGCCTATAGACAGTTACCAGCTGCTGCTTTGTGGCTGCAGGAATCGTTATTTTCCATTTGTGACTTGTTTGTTACTGTTGGATTATTGTTTTCTGCTTGTCCTAGATTTCTATTCCGCACGTCCCGTTGCTGAGATAAGGTGGAACTAATCTGCATCATTTCATTCCCAGTGACAGACAAGCAGAAAATTCCACAATATGACCACTTATCCTTACACAATTAGGACTCCAGCTCTGCCCATTATCTGCAGACCCCGGCAATGGCCGAGCTCCCCGGCGCGCATTCACCTGAATAATTACACAAAATCATTAACCAAAGGAGGAACCCGAGGAAATCACATTTCAGCTTTGCTGATTTAACTGCCTGCATAGTTTAGGGAGCTCAGAACGAGTCTTTCCAGCACAATTTACATGCAATTCCCAAGTTTGGATTATTTTTATGGTTTTATTAGAAAGTTACAAACGCTCCGATTTACCCAGAATGACTCCCATTTAGCATAAAACATCATAAACCTTATATTAAGGGAATTGTCCACAGTTAAACACCATTTTTGTAGCTTAATAAATTCAGGATTCTATGCAGATTAATTTCTGAATATATAAACTGAAGAATGCAGCGGACACTGTGCGCTAAAGTGTCTGCAAACATGGAAAATGTGAAATATAAGCTGCATTACTGCTGCATAGAATATACTTATAAAATGAAGGCACACATTGGCCCGGGAGAGGCATGTCTGATCGAAATGGTCCCATCTGAAAAAAGTCGCCTTGTCGTGGCTGATGGGCTCACACGAATTAGCCAATTTGTGCACTAAGTACCTTTATTTTATAAGAATATTCTATGTATTAATAAGGCAGTCTAAATTTCATATATTCAGTCGTTGCAAACATCTTAGCCCTTACAGAAGTGGCTGTATCCTTAGGTTTGTATATGACAGTCACAGCAGCTCAGACCCATTAGGGGGTGCTGGTCAGATATGGGGTCAGAATTCTGTTTTCCTTATAGATTTCTCAAAATCCGCTATATAGTAATGGAATTAAAGGGATTGCCCTGCAGTAAAAAGTTTTCTCCTATCAACAGAATCAATTATAGCTTGATTATTGGGGGTCCGACCATTGGGATCTATCGATTGGCAGAAGGGGGCCCTTTAATCCGCTTAGAATGGAGCAGCAGAGCACATGCTCGACCGCTGCTCATTTATTCCCTGTGGGGCTGGCTCTTGGCTTTTTCCATCATTCCTATAGAAAATGAATGGAGGGGTGGTCGGTTATCTCACCTGCTGCACTATTTTATAAAAGGGATAAATGTTTGGTGGTAAAAATTCCACCCTTTGCCGATCGGTATGCATTCCAGTGGTGAGACCCCCACCAATCGGCAAGTTATCACATGTGGATCCCTTTAAGTTGTAAAGTTCTTTCTCATTGCAGTCACTAATATGTAAGTTACTAAGTTTCATCTAGTGGTAGCTGAAGGCATGAAGAATTTTGGCATTAAATTGAAAAAGATACAGACACTCTCGCGATAAAAAGTAATTATAGATTTCAGCCTAGTGTCAGACTTTATGTTTGTGTCCCATCCAGGTGTGTATGCAGGATATTCTGCTGTCATGTATAAGATCATAAAGATTAGGAACTTTCCTCCCTATCTACAGATTGCTTTCTCTGCCCTCTCTAATAATGTGAATGCTTTCCCCCCTCCCTCCATGTAAAAGCCCCTTCTTCTCCTGCCTGCTATCTGTAAAGAAGAGAAGGTAAAGAAAAGAGCCAGAGCCGGGATCTCCGGTGGATTAGTGTCAGATTTCTGCACACCTCATAGCAATGTGAAGGATTTACCATCCTGCTTCAGGGGAAAAATGATAGAAACAGATTTAATGAACAATAAAAAAAAGTTACTGCAAAGTTGTACAAAGCTGAAGTGAATATAATGGGCATCATCGACAGTAAATCTGACCTGATGTTACAAGATTGCAATTCACTGTATGAATTTGAGTTCATGGGATTTTGAGTAGCGTTGTACGTTTGTCATTATCTTTTATTGACTTATAACCGCTCTAGTCACCTCCAGAGCTGCATCAGTCAGTGGCTTTTGGAAAGAGGGACTGCACTTTTACATGGACAGAAGATGTTGTTGTGTAATGTGTTCCAAAATTGTAACGTTTTGGTGTGTAGGACCTTTGTCAAACATGCAGAACGGCAGAAGGACTTAATCAATTCAATTAGACTGGTAGTGCATAGGAAATGGCGCTGTGCACCTGGCGTTACGTCATAATTTGCACACTTTTGGATCGCATTATACAACCCCCGTTTTCAGTCCTGTGGGCCAGTGTCTTAGTTACCTTAGACATTATATAAAAGGTAGCCCACCATCTGATGTATGTGGGGGTCTCCCAACGCTCCCCTGACAGATGATGTCTGTGGAGGGTAGGATCTCTTTCAAGGGTCAGTCTTTATGTTTTGGGGATAAGATACCCCCATAGAGAACACAGGAGCCCTCGGTTGACCCCCTCGATTCTGTCTATGGGGGCATCAGTAGTGGCAGCTGTCGGCTGGATGATCCTCCAGCCTGCAGCTTTAGTAAGAACGGAATACATTCTATTATTTGATAAATATTTTGGGTTCTTTCTATGACACAATGTAACAAAGTATCTATCGCTCCTAGTACACTTATAAAATAGGCATCAAACAGCGAGCAATTCTTCCCAGACTGAAAGCTCGGTCCCCGTGGTCCATGGCTGTAAAATTAAAACGTCAAATACTGAGAGTCTCAGGCCCGAGGAGATGTGTACGGGAAAAAAAATCCAAATGAAACGCTGATAATTATGTCCTGGAAGGCGCAGACAAGTGGCCATAATAAGACTGTTACTTCTAATGATATGATAAGATGGCCGCTGAGAGGTGCCGCGCTCCGTCACTGTCATCCTCTGTAGAAAGGCCGGCTCGTCTCTCTATAAGTACCTGTCCTGGTTAATATGAGGTCCCTGATGTTTCAACAATCCAATTTGCGCTTTCTTCTCTCTCTCCATTTATCTGACAGAATTCCATATTCCGGATCCTTGACTTCTAAGACTGACACATTGTAGCTCATTAGAACATTGAGAGCCGACCAGAAATTCTACGTAGGACTTTGGGGAAAATTCGGATGAAGACAATCAGAACTGAATGACACAAACTAATGCGGGCTCGAGTGCTGAGATTGGGGGTCAATTTGCCATATAACGATGGAGGTGACGTTTGCTGACGAATGGCCGCAGATGATGATGATGAGCTGCCGAGCAGCTAATTGTGCTTTATGGCCCTTCACCTCCATATAACATTCTGGTATCAGCGACCCCTCTCTAATTCTGTTCCTTGCACTTGATGTAGAGCCTGGATGAGATGGAAGGAGGGAGGAAGGGCCGGTGATGAGGTCTCACTGCAGATCAATCACTCTCACAATGGACTGGATCACCAGGACATTAATACATTGTGAGCGGAGATCCATCATATACTTTACAGGACTCCAGAAGGATAAATGATAGGAAAATGGTCTATATTCACTTCACAGAGATGGAGAGATATGAGATAACTAGCTATTTAGATAGATGATAGATAGATGATACATAGATGATAGATGATCCATAGACGATAGATAGGTAGATAATAAATAGATAGATGATAGATAATCCTTGAGAAAAGATTTGTTTTATCTGAAACGTTGCCACGCCACAGGGAATTAAAATCCTTTTTTTTACATCTTTTTGTGTTTCTCTTTTTGTTTACTGTCTGGAAGGCCATTGGAGTGCTGGTCAGGGAAGCGTGCACGCTTTAAGGTATTTTTTCTGGTGCTGTTCCTCTTTTTCTACCTAGATAATAGATTAGATAGATACCAGATAGATGATAGATAGGTAATAGACAGATGGATGGATAGATAGCACAATGAATGCTCTGGGGCATGGAGAGACTGCGATGGGGCCCCATCATTGAATAAGCAATGCGCAACATTTAGGCTATGTGCACACATTCAGGAATTCATGCAGAAAATTCCTGAGAATTCTGGACATTTTCTGCATGAAATCCGCAAGAAAACCGCATGCGTTTTTGCCACGGTTTTGACGCGTTTTTGCCGCGGTTTTTTCCGGACACTTCCCAATGCATTTTGGAGTGGGAAATCCGCAAAAAAAACGCAAAAAGATAGAGCATGTCCGGATTTTGTGCGGTATGCGTTTTTTTTGCGGAAAAAAACGCATCATGTGCACAAAACATGCGAAATTCATTCTAAATGATGGGATGCTTATTGTATGCGTTTTTTTTGCGGTTTTATAGCGTTTTTATCGGGAAAAAACCGCGAAAAAAACGCAACGTGTGAACACAGCCTTATTCTAAAGCTTCTCCATCATTTATCCAGCCGCTATCTCACCTGACTCCCCCATACACAGGAAAGCTCTTTTTTATTTCTTTTACTTTATTTCTTTTACAGTTTTGGGCACCGGTGCTCAGGAAGGATATAATGGAACTAGAGAGAGTACAAAGGAGGGCAACAAAATTAATAAAGGGGATGGGAGAACTACAATACCCAGATAGATTAGCGAAATTAGGATTATTTAGTCTAGAAAAAAGACGACTGAGGGGCGATCTAATAACCATGTATAAGTATATAAGGGGACAATACAAATATCTCGCTGAGGATCTGTTTATACCAAGGAAGGTGATGGGCACAAGGGGGCATTCTTTGCGTCTGGAGGAGAGAAGGTTTTTCCACCAACATAGAAGAGGATTCTTTACTGTTAGGGCAGTGAGAATCTGGAATTGCTTGCCTGAGGAGGTGGTGATGGCGAACTCAGTCGAGGGGTTCAAGAGAGGCCTGGATGTCTTCCTGGAGCAGAACAATATTGTATCATACAATTATTAGGTTCTGTAGAAGGACGTAGATCTGGGTATTTATTATAATGGAATATAGGCTGAACTGGATGGACAAATGTCTTTTTTCGGCCTTACTAACTATGTTACTATGTTACTATGTTACTTATATAGCGCCATCATATTCCACAGACTTTATCACGCTGTCTCCATTGGGGCTCACAATATAGATTCCCTGTCAGTATGTCTTTGGAATATGGGGGGAAAATGGAAAACCCGGAGGAAACCCACACAAACACGGGGAGAACATATAAACTCCTTGCAGATGTTGTCCTTGGTGGGATTTAAATCCAGGACCTCAGCACTGCACAGAAACAGTGCTAACCACTGAGCCACCTTACAGTGCTAACCACTGAGCCACCGTACAGTGCTAACCACTGAGCCACCGTACAGTGCTAACCACTGAGCCACCATACAGTGCTAACCACTGAGCCACCGTACAGTGCTAACCACTGAGCCACCGTACAGTGCTAACCACTGAGCCACCGTACAGTGCTAACTACTGAGCCACCGTACAGTGCTAACCACTGAGCCACCGTACAGTGCTAACTACTGAGCCACAACACAGTGCTAACTACTGAGCCACCGTACAGTGCTAACCACTGAGCCACCATACAGTGCTAACCACTGAACCACCATACAGTGCTAACCACTGAGCCACAATAAAGTGCTAACTACTGAGCCACCACACAGTGCTAACCACTGAGCCACAATACAGTGCTAACTACTGAGCCACCATACAGTGCTAACCACTGAGCCACCATACAGTGCTAACTACTGAGCCACCATACAGTGCTAACCACTGAGCCACCATACAGTGCTAACCACTGAGCCACCATACAGTGCTAACCACTGAGCCACCATACAGTGCTAACTACTGAGCCACCATACAGTGCTAACTACTGAGCCACAGTACAGTGCTAACTACTGAGCCACCATACAGTGCTAACCACTGAGCCACCATACAGTGCTAACCACTGAGCCACCATACAGTGCTAACCACTGAGCCACCGTGCTCTTCCATTTTCTACGAATAAGCCGCTGTCAGACTCTTCTGTTGGTGACTTATACCTTCAAGAACTACAGGATCAGCAGATGAAGATCCAAGCGATTCGTCTGGAGACCCTCATAGCGATTACACCGTCAGCCGATCCCACTGATCTCGATGTTCGGCTGACATTAAGGTGCGTGGGAGCCTTTAGGACTTGTGGTGCCTCATAAGTCAGAGCCAAAATATCATCTTATCGAGGGACTTCCTTTAGGTACTTCATCAGGTTACTGTATTATCAGCGATTCTTTGAGGTGGGCTTACACGGGACCCCGGGTGTAAATAATCAGCTGCTTGTTTGCTGATCAGCGGTCGATTAATAGCCTGATTACACCGACTGTCCCAGCTGCAGACGATCGCTGAGCGGAAAGTAATGGATCACTCTGCGCTCAGTAAGACATCGGATCGCAGATATCAAGGTATCATCATCATATTATTATTATTATCCTGTTATCCCGCTTCCTCTGACCTGTGTGTCCGTATAGACGCTCAGGGGGGTGATCCCACAGATTGCCTGTAAGGGTCTGACACCCTATTGATACATATATGGGGTCTGACAGCGTGCCGTCCGCCGCTCTGTATTACCGGACGTCATACAGACATTTCCATTGTAGCAGCCATAAAACGGGACTGAGCTCAGAAAGAGATAGAAGTCGATACAAAGACAAAATGGTAAAGACTTCAGTGTAGATGCTACAGAAAAGCAAAAAAAATCCCTATATGTAAACGAGCCGAGCGCTGCGTGACCTTTACTCAAGAAGGACACAAGTCACCGGAGGAACTAACGAGGACTAATGAGGGAGGTGATCAATCAGGACCTCCGCTGCATGTAGTAACCCACAGAACAATGGGGGGCGCCTACTGATAATAACAAGCAAACCCAAAGAAATGAAAGATGATTAAAGCAACCAGTTCTCACTTTGTCATTTCAGGTACAACGTCGTGTGCTGATTAATTTATTATTATTTGTTCTATCGAGCTCCAAATTCAGTCCGCCTCCAGCCACCACTAGAGGGAGCTCCTTGTGCACTGTTATCATTAGGTTCCGTGGATTGTCCTTGAAAAAAAATGCAACAAACAATATAAAATAATAACAAAATAACGACACAGGCAGAACTATTTTCATCATTTCGCTGCTTCTGCTACAGCCCCCCAATCCCTTCCATCGGTCTTCAGCTCTTCTGGGTTTCGGGCCAGTGATTGGCCTCTGATGATGGGGGGTACTGGGACCATGCACATCAATTACCAGTCTGGGCGCCAGAAGAACTGATGTCCGGCATAAAGAATCCGGGAGCTGCGACAGAACCTAAGGACAAGTGAATTTTATATATTTTTTTTTATTTTAACCCCTTTCCAGCTCTAAAATTAAAACATCCATGTTGCCAGATTCAAACAAATTAAATTTAAAATTTTGGGAAAATTAGTAACAAATTTGATTTGTCATGAATAATTGATTCATGAGCGAATTGCGCTCATCTCTAGGGCTGAATCTTATTTATTTTCTTATGTTGTAACTTTTGTAGCTGTTTTTAATGTTTAAATGTAAAACCCCTTTAATTGTATAAATTGTAGAGTACTCGGCTCCCTCTAGTGGTGACTTTCTCTATTTATTATTTTTGATACGTTGTTGCACTTTATGTTTTTGTTACTATTTATTGTGTATTATTTTGAAGTTGCAGAATCCTAAACATAGAAGATGACGGACGAGTCTACTGGGCCATTCTGCGGAGCGTTATAAGATTTCTGCTCTTAGGGGCCGGGATCTTAGGTGCTTAATCAAGACAAAGCAGCGTCCTATATGTTTATGTAGCCGACACGAGTCAGGATGAGGTCAGGTGTTGCCGCTCGCGCAGGAGAAGGACAATGTGCGCGGCGGGGACTGAGGTCAAGCGAATTCTGTCATTTACGTAACACCTTTATATAAATATAATAATTGGCCGTCCATCCTGGGAAACAGCCCTGAGATGCGGAGCAGGGAGGGCACGGCGGGGGTCATCCGGATATTTCCAAGTGGCGGCCAAGAATTATACGTGTAATAAAAGGAAATTCATCTGGAGGCCGGAGATTAATGTAGGACGAGGGTCCTCAGCTCCTGCCTGGCAATATCATACTGACTCCTCAGGACGGTGCAGACTAGATTCTGTGATGGCTTCATGTGGAGGTCACTATGGACTCTCCGGGCCCCGCATATGATCTGTGGACCCCGCACATCATCATCTCCGGACCCCGCACATCATCATCTCCGGACCCCACACATCATCTCCAAAACCCGCACATCATCATCTCCGGACCCCACACATCATCTCCAGAACCCGCACATCATCATCTCCGGACCCCGCACATCATCATCTCCGGACCCCGCACGTCATCTCCGGACCCCGCACATCATCATCTCCGGACCCCGCACATCATCATCTCCGGACCCCGCACATCATCATCTCCGGACCCCGCACATCATCATCTCCGGACCCCGCACATCATATCCGGACCCCGCACATCATCTCCGGACCCCGCACATCATATCTGGACCCCACACATCATCTCCGGACCCCGCACATCATCTCCGGACCCCGCACATCATATCCGGACCCCGCACATCATATCCGGACCCCGCCCATCATATCCGGACCCCGCCCATCATATCCGGACCCCGCACATCATCTCCGGACCCCGCACATCATATCTGGACCCCACACATCATCTCCGGACCCCGCACATCATCTCCGGACCCCGCACATCATATCCGGACCCCGCACATCATATCCGGACCCCGCACATCATATCCGGACCCCGCCCATCATATCCGGACCCCACACATCATCTCCAGAACCCGCACATCATCATCTCCGGACCCCGCACATCATCTCCGGACCCCGCACATCATCATCTCCGGACCCCGCACATCATCATCTCCGGACCCCGCACATCATCATCTCCGGACCCCGCACATCATCATCTCCGGACCCCGCACATCATATCCGGACCCCGCACATCATCTCCGGACCCCGCACATCATATCCGGACCCCGCACATCATATCCGGACCCCGCACATCATCTCCGGACCCCGCACATCATCTCCGGACCCCGCACATCATATCTGGACCCCACACATCATCTCCAGAACCCGCACATCATCATCTCCGAAACCCGCACATCATCTCCAGACCCCGCACATCATATCCGGACCCCGCACATCACCTCCAGAACCCGCACATCATCATCTCCGAAACCCGCACATCATCTCCAGACCCCGCACATCACATCCGGACCCCGCACATCACCTCCAGACCCCGCACATCATATCCGGACCCCGCAAATCATCTCCGGACCCCGCACATCATATCCGGACCCCGCAAATCATCTCCGGACCCCGCACATCATATCCGGACCCCGCACATCATCTCCGGACCCCGCACATCATATCCGGACCCCGCACATCATATCCGGACCCCGCACATCATCTCCGGACCCCGCTCATCATCTCCGGACCCCGCACATCACCTCCAGACCCCGCACATCATCTCCGGACTCCGCACATCATCTCCGGACCCCGCACATCATCTCCGGACCCTGCACATCATCTCCAGACCCCGCTGGAGGAGCAGCCAGTCATTCCTGCAAGCTGCGCTGTATCTGTGGAGTTTGGGGGGATTCTGCTGCGTCCCCTCCATGTAACGTCACAGAGAGGCCAAATATCAAGGGGCGACGATTGCTAATATATAGTCAGGGGCGTAATGGGAAAGAGACAGTGGCGTGATTCTGAGAGACCGTATCACACAGGATAGGATTAGATACCCGGCTCAGCAGACAGTATCATACATGACGGGATTAGATACACAGCTCATTAGACCGTATCACTCATGATGGGATTAAATAAATACACAGCCCAGCAGACAGTATCACACATGATGGGATTAGATACAACGGCTCAGCAGACAGTATCACACAGGATGGGATTAGATACAACGGCTCATCAGACAGTATCACTCAGGAAAGGATTAGATACACGGCTCAGCAGACTGTATCACACAGGATGGGATTAGATACACAGCTCAGCAGACAGTATCACACAGGATGGGATTTGATACACAGCTCAGCAGACAGTATCACACAGGATAGGATTAGATACACAGCTCAGCAGACAGTATCACACAGGATAGGATTAGATACACAGCTCTGCAGACAGTATCACACAGGATGAGATTAGATACACAGCTCTGCAGACTGTATCACACAGGATGAGATTAGATACACAGCTCTGCAGACTGTATCACACAGGATGGAATTAGATACACAGCTCTGTAGACTGTATCACACAGGATGGGATTAGATACACAGCTCAGCAGATAGTATCACACAGGATGGGATTAGATACACAGCTCAGCAGACAGTATCACACAGGATAGGATTAGATACACAGCTCTGCAGACTGTATCACACAGGATGGAATTAGATACCCAGCTCAGCAGATAGTATCACACAGGATAGGATTAGATAAACGGCTCAGCAGACAGTACCACATATGACAGGCTTAGATACACTTTACAGAGTCTGTAGAACCTTGTAAATGTTCATTTCCATAAGTTACTGGCTGATTTGAATCCTCTCCCGAATTCATTGACTAAAATACATAAAAAATGATCAAGTAGGAAAAAAGGAAAAGAGAAATAAAACGGTGAGCGGTGGCCATCGCCGAGATGTTGGCGCAGAGTAGGACAATTATGTGGGACGGCGTCTTGTGAACAATCTGAGACGTGAGTTTAATTGCAAGTGTTCTTAGCTTTGAGTTTCTTTTCAATATTGTAGGAGTCGCAGAAGACACTTGTGCCGCTGGCGCTGTGCCCGGGCGCTCCTGGACGCCGGTGTCATTTCCGTCCTCGGCAGCCCGGCTCATCCTCTGCTGTAGGGAAACTCCAGATATCGTTTATTCATATTTTACTTTTTTTTATAAGGGTTTTTCCAATTTTTGCAAGTTTTCGCTTATTCACAGGATGGATGGTAACTTACTGTCCGCTGGGGGTCCGCCCGAGAACAGAGCTGTAAAATGCCTTATTAGAATGCACCAGTGGCCGCGGTCACACCAGCGCTGCGGTCACTTTTATGGGACTTGTGTTCGATGCCTACGGCGACTCACCAGAGCACCATTATACCCTGGGGCCGGGTGAGTCAGCAGATACATGGTTAACACTATGTAGGTAAAGAAAAGTGTAAAGCCATCCCACTGTGACAAGGTGCACCCAATCCGGACGGTCCTATACTACCCTTTACATTTTGGACGGACATGGGATTCTATATTAAAGGAATTTCAAAGTAACTGAAATTTGTGTGAAATTATTACGTTTTGTAAATATTTTATTTTCTCCTTTTTTTTTCTGGAATTGAATTTTTTTTATCCGTCTGTCTAAACTATTTAAAGTATCCTCTTTATGGCAAAGAAAGCCGAGTCCAGGCGAGTACGATGGAGACCACCAGAGGACTACTGCAGGGGGGGAAGGAAAAGCACGCGCAATGTTAACGTTTGATCCATCTGGTTCTTCATGTTTTGTAAGCGTGTGATATAAAATGCAGCAATAAAACCTGCTGGCAAAACGCGTCGGCTCATATAAACCTCAAATCTGGAGGAAGAATTCTGCTGGTTGTATATAATATTGTGGAATTGTAAGCAGCTACGACATAGACACTTCGCTTTTCCAGGTGCCTTAATAGCTAATCTGTGGGGATCGACAGGGTCTCGTGATGTCATAACACACGGTAGGGATGACCTTTAGTGTCAGGCTCTCAAATATTTGACAGTCTGAATATATAACCCTTCATCTGTGAACAGAAGAGAAATGGTTTCACCAAGAGTCTGTTACTGTTTCCTCAGGGGAGGGGCTTCAACTACTAAATCTTAAGGTCCGCCCCTGAGGATCTGGTGATTACTTTCTCAATGGTGAATTCAAATACAAGGAACAGAGCGGAAGATAAAACTATGTTCAATACTTCATGAGTAACATTTAACATTGACAGGTAAAATGCTCCAAATGTATAAAGAGATAATGGATTTGTAATAAATTTGGTAAAAATAATCCAAAAAGTTTTTTTTTGGCTAACATAAAATTCAATATTTTTGGTAAATGTGGAAATTTGTGCTCTCTGTATTCACTGTTACGCTAAGTTTGACAGCTTTTGTGTCACAGGCTTATCGTGACAGAGAGGAGCCAGAAGACGGCAACGTCTGATTTCTCCCATTCCTGCACTTATTAGTAGCACCTAACCATCATATTAAACTGTGCAGGTTTCTGCTAGCAGTGCAGGGGTTAAACTGTTCAGTTGAAAGCTGCTAGAGCTTTCCTGCATTGATGGTCTCAGCTGTTCAGTGTTGGCCACTCCTTAGATTAAGGTCAGATTCAGGACCTCAGCAAGGCACGTGGCCCCGGCATCTTCACCATTAGAAGTAATCCGGGGAGCAGTGATAGCTATGGTACCCCTAGCACTAGGGACAGGGGAGGTGCCCCTGATCCCAGGATATCTGACAACAGAGCCATGACATTGAGGCCATCATCTCCTTGACAACTATTCTCCCAAGGTAGTAAATAGGTGTCAGACTCCACCCACTTATTATTATTATTATTATTATTTATTGTTATAGCGCCATTTATTCCATGGCGCTTTACATGTGAGGAGGGGTATACATAATGAAAACAAGTACAATAATCTTAAACAATACAAGTCATAACTGGTACAGGAGGAATGAGGACCCTGCCCGCGAGGGCTCACAATCTACAAGGGATGGGTGAGAATACAGTAGGTGAGGGTAGAGATGGTCATGCAGCGGTTTGGTCGATCGGTGGTAGCTGCAGGTTATAGGCTTGTCTGAAGAGGTGGGTCTTCAGGTTCTTTTTGAAGGTTTCGATGGTAGGCGAGAGTCTGATGTGTTGTGGTAGAGGGTTCCAGAGTAGGGGTGATACGCGAGAGAAATCTTGTATACGATTGTGGGAAGAGGAGATAAGAGGGGAGTAGAGTAGGAGATCTTGTGAGGATCGGAGGTTGCGGGTAGGTAAGTACCGGGAGACGAGGTCACAGATGTATGGAGGAGACAGGTTGTGGATGGCTTTGTACGTCATGGTTAGGGTTTTGTAGTGGAGTCTCTGGGCAATGGGGAGCCAGTGAAGGGATTGACAGAGGGGAGAGGCCGGGGAATAGCGGGGGGACAGGTGGATTAGTCGGGCAGCAGAGTTTAGAATAGATTGGAGGGGTGCGAGAGTGTTAGCGGGGAGGCCACAGAGCAGGAGGTTGCAGTAGTCAAGGCGAGAGATGATGAGGGCATGGACTAGGGTTTTTGCAGATTCATGGTTGAGGAATGAACGGATTCGTGAAATATTTTTGAGTTGCAGTCTGCAGGAAGTGGAAAGGGCTTGGATATGTGGTTTGAAGGAGAGATCAGCGTCAAGGATTACCCCGAGGCAGCGAGCTTGTGGGACTGGGGAGAGTGGGCAGCCATTTACTGTAATTGATAGGTTCGTTGGGGGGGTCGCGTGAGATGGGGGAAAGATGATGAATTCTGTTTTGTCCATGTTAAGTTTCAAAAATCTAGCGGAGAAGAAGGATGAAATAGTGGACAGACATTGAGGGATTCTGGTTAGAAGGGAGGTGATATCTGGTCCAGAGATGTAGATCTGTGTGTCGTCAGCATAGAGGTGATACTGAAAGCCATGAGATTCTATGAGCTGTCCCAGGCCAAAGGTGTAAATGGAGAAGAGCAAGGGCCCAAGGACTGAACCTTGTGGGACTCCGACAGATAGAGGGCGAGGTGAGGAGGTGGTGTGTGAGTGGGAGACGCTGAATGTCCGGTCTGTTAGGTATGATGAGATCCAGGATAGGGCCAAGTCTGCGATGCCAAGGGATGAGAGGGTTTGTAATAATAGGGAATGGTCCACTGTGTCAAAGGCAGCCGACAGGTCGAGGAGGAGGAGGACAGAGTAGTGTCGCTTGCTCTTGGCGGTTAAGAGGTCATTGGTGACTTTAGTTAGGGCAGTTTCGGTGGAATGGTGTGACCGGAAGCCAGATTGTAGGCGGTCAAAGAGGGAGCAGGAAGAGAGATGGGAGGACAGTTCAAGGTAAACGTGTTGTTCCAGTAGTTTGGAGGCATAGGGGAGAAGTGATATAGGGCGATAGCTAGATACAGAGGATGGGTCAAGAGAGGGCTTTTTGAGGATAGGTGTGATGGAGGCATGTTTAAAGCTTGAGGGGAAAACACCAGTTGTTAGAGATAAGTTGAAGAGATGGGTTACGGTTGGGATGAAGATTGTGGTGAGGTTTGGGATGAGGTGGGATGGGAGTGGGTCAAGTGCACAGGTGGTGAGATGTGATCTTGAGAGTAGAGTGGAGAGTTGATCTTCTGTAATGGTGGAGAAGTTGGTTTTGGAGGTGGAGGGCTGTGAAATCGGGAGGAAGAGCTCTGGGGGTTGTTGACCAAAACTGTCTCTAATGCTATCAATCTTCTGCTTGAAAAATGAGGCAAAGTCTTCAGCAGAGATAAGTGGGGAGGGAGGAAGTGCTTACTCTCTTTCCTTCCCCATACATATTAATGGACAGGTGTACACAGTTATGTTCCTTCCCATGATAAGAAATAAGGAGAAAATGGAGATTAGAGGAATAGAAGCCCTTGTTGTTCTCCAGCACGGAGATGTCATTGTCACATTATAATTGGCCTGGAGTTTTCCTTTAATTCACATTCTCCTTTTTTTCTGAGCAGAATTCTTGAAAGTGAGAATAATTATGTACATTTAGCAATCTAGGGATGTCATTAAGAGGCAGAGGTCCACTCCAGCATCGAGAAGCCCTCGGGTAATGACATATTATCAGACACTCCGCTGCTCGCGGGCGCGCGTCGAGGCGCCGGGCCTCATCCTCACCGCGCACTCAGTATTTACCTGGTTCATTCTCTCAAAGCAGAAATAGTCATTAGAGTCATTCTGCTTGTTTCCAGGGAAAGGAAAATTACAATAATCATTCTATCAATCAGGGAACTCTGCCTGTGGCTCAAATACTGCAAAAAGCACATTACAGAGGTATTTAGAATAGGGAGAAAAGCCAATGTCGGTAATGCACTGCATTACTCCAGGAGCCGAGCAACAGTCTCTGCGCAAAGGCTTCATATCTGTGACAGTGTCTGATGTCCGAGCACAATGCAACGACAAACTGGAAACTATGACATTTACTACAGGATATGTAATGTGTGTGCATAGTGACTGCACCAGCAGAATAGTGAGTGCAGCTCTGGGGTATAATACAGGAGGTAACTCAGGATCAGTAATGTAATGTATGTACACAGTGACTGCACCAGCAGAATAGTGAGTGCAGCTCTGGAGTATAATGCAGGGTGTAACTCAGGATCAGTATTGTAATGTATGTACACAGTGACTGCACCAGCAGAATAGTGAGTGCAGCTCTGGGGTATAATACAGGATGTAACTCAGGATCAGTAATGTAATGTATGTACACAGTGACTGCACCAGCAGAATAGTGAGTGCAGCTCTGGGGTATAATACAGGGTGTAACTCAGGATCAGTAATGTAATGTATGTACACAATGACTGCACCAGCAGAATAGTGAGTGCAGCTCTGGGGTATAATACAGGGTGTAACTGTTATGATCTGGTGGTTTAGGAGCAACATGGGACGAGCTCTGAAGGAAGTGGTACCTGTACTGACCACAGTCCCTAAGCTCAACACAACACTAGAAGTAGCCGTGGAATGCTCCTAACTCTCCCTAGGCACCTCGTCACAGCCTGAGAACTAACTACCCCTAAAGATAGAAACAGGAAAACTATCTTGCCTCAGAGAAAATCCCCAAAGGATAGATTAGCCCCCCACAAGTAATGACTGTGAGTGGAGAGGGAAAAGACATACACAGAATGAAACCAGGATGATCACAGGAGGCCAGTCTAGCTAGATAGATAGGACAGGATGGAATACTGTGCGGTCAGTATTAAACACTACAAAAAATCCACACAGAGTTTACAAAAATCTCCACACCTGACTAAAGGTGTGGAGGGTAAATCTGCTTCCCAGAGCTTCCAGCTACACAGAATTAATTCATACTGACAAGCTGGACAAACATAGAAAGCACAGAACGGATAAGTCCACAACCTGTGGACAGAAAAGAGCAAGCAAGGACTTAGCTTTGGTGAACTGGTCAGGATAACAGGGAAATCCAAAGAGATGTGAATCCAACCAGGAACCATTGACAAGTGGCATAAGCTGAAGGAAAGAGCCAGGCTAAATAGCCGAGCAGAATAGACAATCAGTGGAAGCAGCTGCTGACTGCTAAATCCAAGGAGCAGCCATACTACTTAAAACCACTGGAGGGAGCCCAAGGGCAGAACTCACAAAAGTGCCACTTACAACCACCGGAGGGAGCCCAAGAGCGGAATTCACAACAGTAACTCAGGATCAGTAATGTAATGTATGTACACAATGACTGCACCAGCAGAATAGTGAGTGCAGCTCTGGGGTATAATACAGGATGTAACTCAGGATCAGTAATGTAATGTATGTACACAATGATTGCACCAGCAGAATAGTGAGTGCAGCTCTGGGGTATAATACAGGGCAGGGGCGGATTATCAGAGGGTCAATATGGGCGGTAGCCCAGGGCCCAGTGGTCTGGGGGGGCCCTGGACTACCGCTCAGATTGACCCTCCACTAATTGTCTGAATGCCCGCCGGCATTTGTGTGCCCCCGGACCCGGTGGTCAGAGAGAGGGGGCCCGCATTGGTTGGGAGGTGTGTGTATCAGCCGGTCAGCTGAGAGCTCCGAGTCCCTGCACCAGGCCTGCACAGCAGCACACCACATAATGGCTGCTCTGTGTGTGCACAGGACCTGTGATGAGGTCACAGGATGGGAGGAGTCAGGGGTCACATGATCGGGAGGAGGACCTCCGTGTACAGGACTTTGCTGGTTGCCATGGCGCCGGAGGAGGGTAAGGCAGCGTATGTGTGAGGTCAGGAGGTGTTTACAGGGTGGATGTAGCAGAGCCGTGTGTGTACGAGGTGTATGGATCAGAGCAGCGTGTGAAAGGTCTATGGAGCAGAGTCGTGTGTGTACGATGTGTACGGAGCCGTGTGCATGAGGTGTACGGAGCGCAGCCGCGTGTGTACGGAGCGCAGCCGCGTGTGTACGAGGTGTACGGAGCTGAGTCGTGTGTACAAGGTGTACGGAGCACAGCCGCATGTGTACAAGGTGTACGGAGCGGAGTCGTGTGTAAGAGGTGTACGGAGCCATGTGTACGAGGTGTACGGAGCACAGCCGCGTGTGTACGAGGTGTACGGAGCGGAGCTGTGTGTACGAGGTGTACGGAGCACAGCCGCGTGTGTATGAGGTATGCGGAGCGGAGCAGCATGTGAAAGGTGTACGGAGTGAAGTCGTGTGTACGAGGTGTACGGAGCACAGCCGCGTGTGTATGAGGTGTACGGAGCACAGCCGCGTGTGTACGAGGTGTACGGAGCACAGCCGCGTGTGTACGAGGTGTACGGAGCACAGCCGCGTGTGTACGAGGTGTACGGAGCGGAGCAGCATGTGAAAGGTGTACGGAGTGGAGTCGTGTGTACGAGGTGTACGGAGCACAGCCGCGTGTGTACGAGGTGTACGGAGCACAGCCGCGTGTGTACGAGGTGTACGGAGCGCAGCCGCGTGTGTACGAGGTGTACGGAGCGGAGTCGTGTGTAAGAGGTGTACGGAGCCATGTGTACAAGGTGTACGGAGCACAGCCGCATGTGTACAAGGTGTACGGAGCGGAGTCGTGTGTAAGAGGTGTACGGAGCCATGTGTACGAGGTGTACGGAGCGGAGCCGTGTGTAAGAGGTGTACGGAGCCATGTGTACAAGGTGTACGGAGCACAGCCGCATGTGTACAAGGTGTACGGAGCGGAGTCGTGTGTAAGAGGTGTACGGAGCCATATGTACGAGGTGTACGGAGCACAGCCGCGTGTGTACAAGGTGAACGGAGCACTGCCGCGTGTGTACGAGGTGTACGGAGCACAGCCGCGTGTGTATGAGGTGTACGGAGTAGTGCCGTGTGTGTACGAGATGTATGGAGAGG
This sequence comes from Ranitomeya imitator, assembly GCF_032444005.1. Taxonomy (NCBI): domain Eukaryota; kingdom Metazoa; phylum Chordata; class Amphibia; order Anura; family Dendrobatidae; genus Ranitomeya; species Ranitomeya imitator. Next base: position 184,503,811 of record NC_091289.1, on the reverse strand, counting down.
AGCCATATGTGTATGAGGTGTACGCAGCGGAGCTGTGTGTGTGCAAGGTATGCGGAGCAGTGTGTGCAATGTGTATGGAGCGGAGCGGTGTGTGTATGAGGTGTACGGAGTAGTGCCGTGTGTACGAGATGTATGGAGCGGAGCCGTGTGTGTATGAGGTGTATGGAGCGGAGCCGTGTATGACGTGTATGGAGCAGAGCCGTGTGTGTATGAGGTGTATGGAGCGGAGCTGAATGTGTACGGAGCGGAGCCGTGTGTGTATGAGATGTATGGAGTGGAGCCGTGTGTACGGAGCGGAGCCGTGTATGCAAAGTTTACGGAGCGCAGCCGCGTGTGTAGGAGTAGCTATGTGTGGCCATTATAATGTGCGGCCAATATACTGTATAGAGCATCATGTGTGGCCATTATACAGTATGGAGCATCATGTGCGGTCATTATACAGTATTATTGAGCATCATGTGCGGTCATTATACAGTATGGAGAATCATGTGTGGCCATTATACAGTATGGAGCATCATGTGCGGTCATTATACAGTATGGAGCATCATGTGCGGTCATTATACACTATGGAGCATCATGTGTGGTCATTATACAGTATGGAGCATCATGTGCGGTCATTATACAGTATGGAGCATCATGTGCGGTCATTATACAGTATTGAGCATCATGTGCGGCTATTATACAGTATGGAACATCATGTGCGGTCATTATACAGTATGGAGCCTCATGTGCGGTCATTATAAAGTATGGAGCCTCATGTGCGGTCATTATACAGTATGGAGCATCATGTGCGGCTATTATACAGTATGGAACATCATGTGCGGTCATTATACAGTATGGAGCATCATGTGTGGCCATTATACAGTATGGAGCATCATGTGCGGTCATTATACAGTATGGAGCATCATGTGCGGTCATTATACAGTATGGAGCATCATGTGTGGCCATTATACAGTATGGAGCATCATGTGCTGTCATTATACAGTATGGAGCATCATGTGCTGTCATTATACAGTATGGAGCATCATGTGCAGTCATTATACAGTATGGAGCATCATGTGCTGTCATACAGTATGGAGCATCATGTGCAGTCATTATACAGTATGGAGCATCATGTGCGGCTATTATACAGTATGGAGCATCATATGCGGTCATTATACAGTATGGAGCATCATGTGTGGCCATTATGGAGCATCATGTGCGGTCATTATACAATATGGAGCATCATGTGTGGTCATTATACAGTATAGAGCATCATGTGCGGTCATTATACAGTATGGAGCATCATGTGTGGCCATTATACAGTATGGAGCATCATGTGTGGCCATTATACAGTATTGAGCATCATGTGCGGTCATTATACAGTATGGAGCATCATGTGCAGTCACTATACAGTATGGAGCATCATGTGTGGCCATTATACAGTATTGAGCATCATGTGGAGCCATTATACAGTATTGAGCATCATGTGGGGTCATTATACAGTATTGAGCATCATGTGGGGCCATTATACAATATTGAGCATCATGTGGGGTCATTATATAGTATTGAGCATCACGTGGGGCCATTATACAGTATTGAGCATCACGTGGGGTCATTATACAGTATTGAGCATCATGTGGGGCCATTATACAGTATGGAGCATCATGTGTGGCCATTATACAGTATGGAGCATCATGTGTGGCCATTATACAGTATTGAGCATCATGTGGGGTCATTATACAGTATTGAGCATCATGTGGGGCCATTATACAGTATTGAGCATCATGTGGGGTCATTATACAGTATTGAGCATCATGTGTGGCCATTATACAGTATTGAGCATCACGTGGGGTCATTATACAGTATTGAGCATCACGTGGGGTCATTATACAGTATTGAGCATCATGTGGGGCCATTATACAGTATGGAGCATCATGTGTGGCCATTATACAGTATGGAGCATCATGTGTGGCCATTATACAGTATTGAGCATCATGGGGGTCATTATACAGTATTGAACATCATGTGTGGCCATTATACAGTATTGAGCATCATGTGGTCATGTGGGGTCATTATACAGTATAGAGCACTGTGTGGCCATTATACAGTATCGAGCACTGTGTGGCCATTATACAGTATCGAGCACTGTGTGGCCATATTTTTTTTTTATAATTATTCTTTATGAACAGTGATCAGCAGTGCTAAATGGGTGTGGTTGAGACATGGATATGGGTGTGACTAGTGAATGGGTGTGGTCAGAGGTGTGGCCTAAAGTTTGCTTTGTCCCTCTTTCCCAACTTCAAAAGTTGGGAGGTATGGTAATATGTGGTCTGGAAATGGTGCGGTGGTATTTGTCCCTTGTATGTGATATTATTGGTCAAGATATACCTAAATTGTATTGCAGATTTTAACAAATATTTCCTAGGTTACAGTAGAGTAGGGCCCGGCCCTTTTTCTGGAATAATCTGGTTCGGGTATAACGTGACCCCCGTCACGTGACCCCCGTCACGTGACCGGGGGGGCCCACAGTGTGTGAACAGCCCGGGGCCCTGGCTACCCTTAATCCACCCGAGATACAGGGTGTAACTCAGGATCAGTAATGTAATGTATGTACACAGTGACTGCACCAGCAGAATAGTGAGTGCAGCTCTGGGGTATAATACAGGATGGAACTCAGGATCAGTAATGTAATGTATGTACACAATGATTGCACCAGCAGAATAGTGAGTGCAGCTCTGGGGTATAAGGGTGTAACTCAGGATCAGTAACGTAATGTATGTACACAGTGACTGCACCAGCAGAATAGTGAGTGCAGCTCTGGAGTATAATACAGGATGTAACTCAGGATCAGTAATGTATGTACACAGTGACTGCACCTTCAGAGTAGTGAGTGCAGCTCAGCTGCTGCTCATTGTGTTGATTGTGGGTGCGGTCGCTGCTGAACCTGCAGTGTGCTCCTGAGCTCCAGAGAACCACCATCTCTCCACCCGGGGACCTGCTCTCTCTCTTACCCAGGGAGGGAGTGGGTTTCCTGGGATGAGTGAAGGAGCCAAGTCCCAGGCTTCTGCTTCCCGGACCAGGCTGGCGGGGGGCAGAAGGAACCAGCAACCAGCCTGCACATCAGAGGATTCGGGGGTGAGACGCTCCACCAGGAGTCGCAGCAATGTGGCTCCTACTCCCCCCAGGTCTGCAGAGACCCAGAGAAGCCGCAAGGCTTCCATGGAGGAGAAGCCTGCTAGCGTGCAAGATGGCAGCCCTTCCGGAGGAAAGCTGAGTGCTCACGGAGGTGAGGCTGACCTCACTGAGGAGGGTTGGGCGCTGCAGAGACCCCGGGAGTCTGTGTCCACCTATGCCTCCCGGGTCATGAGCCACCTTCGTGAGTATGAAGATGCTAGCAAGACCTTGAGAAGGCTCCGGGAGGAGCTGCGCTGCACAAGCGCTAAAGCTGCAGGCGCCTCCAGACCCAGGAAGACGCAATTCCAGGCGGAGGTAAAGATTCTGAAGCTTGAAATTAATGACCTGGAGGTAAGAAAAGCATTTATTCGAGAAAAAAGTGGACCATTTAAAGAAAAGCTTATAAATGAAGACAGATTCAGAGAAATGGCTGATAACAGAGAGCAAAGGCAGATGGGGCTGCAGCCTGAGTGCCAGGTGGATGATGATGATGATGAGGAGGAGGATGACCAGCAGAAAGCTCCACCTGGCAGCCCTCTTAGCCACTCAGAGGCCACGTGCAGCGAGCTCCCTGCTGGACAGGCGACAATGACATCTCGTCGCAGTTCTGCTGGCTCTGGGGAGGACAGTGACATCGGCCAGGGAGGGGCGCTAATGGCAGAGATCAAGCTGCTGGAGTCCCCAGTGTGCCTTCAGAACTTCCATCTTGGTGATGATTTACCAGAGGAGGCACCTGGGGGCCAGAAGAAAAAGGCAAAGAAAACCACTAAGCCAAAGCTGCAGGAAGCGGTAAGCTATGTATATGCCCCCCTCCCTGTACCCCCTGAGTCGGCTGCAGGGTCAGCTCGCTGTATAAGCCCCGTTGCCCAGCCCAGCCCGGGTTCTGCTGTGGATCCGGTGCAAAGGCGCGGGGAGATTACAGAGCACGGTAATGAGGCGCAGAGCTCCGTCTCTGCTTGTAGTAGCGGGGACGTAGCAGCAGGTGCATCAGCCGAAAGGCTGGACAGTGAGGGCGGCCCGGCGGCGGGCATACGATCAGGCCACGATACTGTGGTCCGCTCCTCAGTGGGAGGGGGGAGCGGCCCGGTGTCGGGGGCAGCTCCGGTAGCCTCGGTGCCCCTGAATACTGTTGCCGCTGATCACTTAGTTGAGGGGCGGCGGCAGTGTGAGGGGGTTACCGGGGCTGGGAGTTCCGGTCTTCCCAAAGTCCTATTTTGTGTTGGTGCCGCTGGTCAACAAGATCCTGATGCTAAGGATCAGCGGTGCCCCACAGCAGCTAAAGATCAACGACGCCTGGTAGCAACCATGAAGCAGCGGAAAATATTAACTAATGATGCGGAGGGCACACAAAAAACCAGGGGTGAGGTCACCTCCAGTTCTGTGGAGGAGACTCAGCCCCTTGTGCCTGATGATGCGGAGGCTAAAGTGTCACCCCCTGTTGTCACTGGTCCAGCAGGAGTGAATGTGGTGGTGGGTATGGATGCAGAAAACTCTTTGTCTAGTGGTGTGGTTGCTGGTTTGGTAGAGGGTGAGGGGGTTATGGAGGTGGGTAATGGTGATGCTGATGATGTGGATGTGGTCACTGGTCCGGTTGCCCCCCCGGTGGTGGCAGCGCCTGTCAGGAGTTATGCCGCTGTCACCTCCGGGGGAAATAGGGCATCCTCCTCGTCTCCGGGCTCTGGGGACGGCATGTTGCAACAGCGTCTCCTGGAGGCTCTAAAGAGGGGGGAGAGATCACTAATAGTAGAGGGTCGAGAGGTTGATCTATCCTTCTGGATAGAGAGGCATGGCCTCGGGGCCTTCCGAGAGCAAAGAGGGGGGGATACAGTGTGGTCCCTCCCAACAGCCGGGCCGGGTAGTGTGCGTAGGAATGTGGTCCGTCTTCAGTGGAGGGGCAATGATGCGTGTCCTCCAAGGTCTAAAGTTGTGGAGCTCCTGCTGAGGATGGGCTTTAGTGCGATTGACATCTACGCCTTGATACATCCCTATTCCACACCTAATTTTGATGTCAGCTTTGTTCGGCCGGAGGGGCTTGAGCTCTTCTGGTCGAACTATGAGTTGACAAAAAATGAGCCCGGCTGGCGAGACTTTGCCGTTCAGGTGGTGTCTCGCCAAAACCAAGTCAAGAAAGTGACCGTGATGACTTGTAACGAGTCACTTTCTTGTTATGACATCATGACGTGGCTTGGCCGGTATGGAGAGGTGGTAGAAATGCCAAAGAAAAACCGTGACGAGTTTGGTATCTGGTCAGGGGCCTGGACGTTTATGGTAAAACTTAAGCGTTCAGGTGGTACGGTTGCCCACATACCATCATCTGCCTTCCTGGGTAGGGATCGTATCCTGGTCTTCTACCAGGGGCAACCGAAGCTCTGTCACAAGTGCGGCGACCCCACACACTTCAGCGCAAACTGCACTGTGCAGAAGTGTGCATTGTGTGGGGATATCGGCCATCTTGCTGCATCTTGTGTGGAGATTAGGTGTCACCTGTGTGGTGAGTTAGGTCACCCATTCAGCCGTTGTCCTCGCTCCTTCGCTAATGCAGTCCTGACCCCGGTGGGAGAAAGCCGTGAGGCTGATTCTGCTGGGGAAGGGACTAGCAGGGGTGAGGGAGCTGAGGGGCCAAGGAAGAAAAGCAATAAAAAGACGCCTGCACAGCTAAGGCGTCTAGACAAGCGCAGACAGGATAGGGAGCTGGGCGAGCCTCGTACTACTGGGGCGGCCCCTGTCCTGGATGCCAGTCTTGCTGCTGAGGCCCCGAGGGATGATGAGTTGGATGAGGAGGTCAGGAGGATCCACAGGGAGGAAAGTGCCACTGCCTCAGAGTCCTCCCATTATGAAAGTATGGATGAGGATAATAGGCAGTGGCTAGAGGACAAGCGTAAGCTCGGCACCAAAAAGAAGAGAAAGAAGGGAGATAAAACATCTTCTCCCGCTCTGACCAAGGTACCTAAGGAAGGAAAAACTGACTCCCCTCTGGTTGGTCTTTCTAACCGGTGCCAAGCCCTTGAAAACATCTCTTCCTCTGAGGAGGAAGCTGAGGGTGAGGTTCTGGCTTCGGCGGGGCTCACAGGGGACGCCGAGTCTCCTCCTTCTGGGAATGTAAGATCCTTGGAAGGAGGGACTGGCCCAGAGTCCGGAGACGAGGACGAAAAAAAATAAAAAACACGTGGGTATGGATACCTCATTGTCATTAAAGAGGGGGAAGGATTCCTCCTCTGAGGCAGAGGATAAGGGGAGTGGGAAAAAGAAAGCCATCTAACTCAATCACCAGTGATGGCGGTACCCACTCCGTTGACGCTGGCGTCCATTAATGTCGCCAGCATAAAGTCAAATACAGCTAGATTTGCGGCCTTTGATTTTCTCAGCCGGGTTGAAGCTGACATTTTCTTTTTGCAAGAGACCAGGCTGCCAAACATGGCAGATGTGTTTAAAGCTAAGAGGGAGTGGAGACTCGGGTCCTCCTATTGGTCTCTTGCGGCCGAGCCGTATAGCGGAGTGGCGGTCCTTTTTACCGCACCGGTGGAATGCCGACGGGTTATTGAGTTAGAAATGGGGAGGTGCCTGATCTTAGATGTCCTCATGAAGGGACAAGAGCTCCGGCTCATCAACATTTATGGTCCCCAATCTAAGTGGGACCGGAAGTGTCTCTTTATGAGGATCAAGCCCTACCTTTTTACAAGTCGGCAGGTTGTCTTTGGAGGGGACTTCAATGCTGTCACGAAGCCCCGAGATAGAGGAGGTTCCAGAGACAAGCTGACTTATGATAGCGTCGCCCTTAATAGTATAGCTAGTGAGGCTCGCCTGGTGGATGTCCACATTCGGCACACCCCAGGCCACGAGGGGTTCACCTATCATAGAGGTAACTGTAGGTCCAGAATAGATAGGTTTTATTTAAAGGAGGAAGCTGTCTCTTCAGCAGTATCTGTTGTTGAGGTGGAGTTCTCCGACCACTGTTTAATTTTGTTTTCTCTGAATGTTACAGAGACCCTCCGGATGGGAAGAGGCTTTTGGAGGCTCAATTCGTCTCTCTTGGAAGAAGCGGAGATAAGACAGTCCTTTGAGGAATTTCTTCAGAGCCAGGTACCATTACTGGATCTTTGTAGTAGTAAGTCAGAGTGGTGGGAGATGTTTAAGGAAAGGGTGGCGAGATTCTTCCGCCAGCTCTCGAGCCTCAGGAGTCTGAACAGGTACCGTCTGTATCAGGGTCTGAGGAGGAAACTCGAGCATCTTGTCTCAACTGGAGGTAGCCGCGAGGAGATCTCCAGAGTGAAATCTTTGCTTATGAGGTGTCAGTACGATAGACACGCATCTTTGGTTTTTGAGAGGGATTACGGGAAGTACCGCTCGCCCGACCCTTACCGAAACTGCAGGATGTCAGTGAATAGTAAAGTGGTTACAGGACTGGTCGACACTGCGGGGTCCCTGAGACGATCCAGATCAGGGATCCTGGAGGTTGTCAGATCCTTCTACTCGCACCTCTTGGGGAAGAGGGATCTTGATTGGGATGAGATGTCGGCTTTCCTGGCTGAAGCTGTCCCCGAACCAGGGGTAGACCCCTCTCTTGACGTTCTGACAGAAATGATCAGGGAAGAGGAAGTTCAGTTGGCGATTGAAGGGCTTGCCCCCAAAAAATCGCCTGGTCCAGATGGCTTAACATCTGAATTCTATAAGACCTTTAAGGACGTTTTGGTTCCCCTCTTGACTGAGGTATTCAATGAGTGTCTTTCCTCGGGCACTCTGCCGAAGTCAATGAGGAGGTCTGCTCTGATCATCTTGTCAAAGGGTAAGGACCCGTCTTGCATTGGGAACTGGCATCCCATAGCGCTTCTCAATGCAGACAGGAAGGTTCTGGCAAAGGTGCTGTTTAATCGGCTGGTGAAATTTGCACCCCGACTCCTTTCGGGGGCCCAGCATTGCTCTGTTCCAGGCCGCAGCACATTTAGTGCTGTGCTCAGTGTCCGAGAGGCAGTGGAGCAGGGTAGGGCTGGTCACTGGAAGGGGTACATGCTGTCACTGGACCAGGCAAAAGCGTTTGATCGGGTTAATCATGAGTACCTCTGGTCCGTCCTTCTGAGATATGGCCTGCCCGGGGGGTTTGTTGATTGGCTTAAGACCTTGTACAGTGGGGCAGAGAGTTTCCCGCTTGTGAATGGTTGGATTGGCAGCTCTTTTGAGGTTGGGTCCGGTGTTCGCCAGGGTTGTCCCTTGAGCCCGCTGCTGTACGTGTTTGCGATTGACCCTCTTCTTAGGAGGGTGGAGCGTGGACCGTTGGCCGGGATCGGGATGGACCGGGCAGCACCGGAGGCCACTCTGAGGGTGGTGGCGTATGCCGATGATGTCACTGTGTTTGTTTCCTCTCATGAGGAGGCTGATGTCAGAGGTAGATCGCTACTCGGAGGCATCCGGGTCCAAGATCAACCGGGATAAGTGTGAGAGTCTCTGGCTGGGAGGAGGAGATCCTGGTTTTGATCTCCCGGACACCCTTCCAGGACCCAAAGTCTCTGCAAAAGTCCTTGGCATCGAATTTGGCCAGGGGGATTACCCCAAACAAAATTGGGACAGCAGGCTAGAGATCGCCACTCAGAAGGTGAACCAATGGAAGGGTTGGTCTTTGACCCTAAGGGAAAGGGTAAACCTGATCAAAACTTACCTGCTCCCTTTACTGATTTATCTGGGCAGTGTATGCATCTTGCCGGAATCTCTCTGGACTCGGGTCTACAGTTTGTTCTTCCAACTGTTATGGGGGAATAGACTGAACCTGGTCAAGAGGGAGGTTACTTACCGTACGAGGAGACTAGGAGGGTTGGGTATGGTCAACCCTGTGGTATTCCTTGTGGATACCTTCATTAAGATCAATATCGCAAACCTCTGGAAAGAGAGGGCTCCTCCGTGGGTATTCTCCTGTAGGGGATGGTTTCAGCCTTTCTTCCAGGAATGGGAGACAGGAGGGCAAGTGAAGGATCTTCGCACATCGCATGGACATCTTCCGGCTTACGCTACCTTGGTTCTGAAGGTAATTCGTCGGTGGGGTCTGGGAATGTGGGAGATCAGGACTCTGCCAAGGAAACTCCTTGACAATAGGGTTCTGTTGACCCATTTCCAGAGGCCTCTGGCGCTCAGGGACTGCCCAAGTCGGGATCTTGGGGTGGGTTTGCATCTTTTGAATTCTATCAGGATCCCCTCGAAGTTTTGGGACTTGGCTTGGCGCTGCTTCCATGGGAAACTGTGTGTGAGGGACAATCTGAAGTGTAGGAGCTCTGAGGACAGGAATTGTCCTCGGGAGCATTGTGGTACCTTGCTGGAAAGCATGGACCACTTCCTGCTTCATTGTCCCTTCAACACAGAGGTGTACAACAGGGTGGGCGCCTTCATTGGCTGGTCTCGGCTGGCCGGTCTCTCCTATGCGGAATGGGCCTATGGAGCATTCGGAGACCTTGGTGGTCGGGACCGCTGCACCTTATTTCTAGTTAGCGCAGTGGTTAGGTATCACACGTGGAACGCACGGTGCTTAGTATCGACGCAACGAAAAATCCTCCCAGTGGAAGATGTGTTTAGGACCATACTCGGTGACCTGGTGAAGGTGCGCTCTCTGGAGTATGGGAGACTGGGCGCACGGAGGGCCGCTCTCCTCTGGAGGGGTTTTTCTTTTAGTGTGCCCTAGTCTGGTCATCTCCTTTCCTGGTGGTGGGCTGCTGCTGACACTGTAGATTTTTGTTTTGTTTGATCATTATACAGTGATGTAGGGCTGCAGGCGCCGAACTTGGGCTTCGTGATTTGTAATTATTGTGGTGTGTGCTGCTGTATATAATGTATATATTGTATATAGGGATATAGATTTGGGTGTAGCTGTTAGGTTGGGTGGTGGGAAAAGGGGGGAGGTGGGATTATCTTGTGGGACTATGGGACACTGGGTTGTTTGGGGGAAAACTGGCACTGCCTGATCTGGCCTATGGACGTTGGACCTGGACTGAGGCATGAGACGCAGGACCAGCTCTCAGGTCAGTGCGGGGTTTTGGGAATGGAGGATATCTTAGTATTGTATATATTTGTAGTTATTTTATTTTAAAAAAAAAAGTTCATGTATATAGTTTTTGTTTGCCATTGTTTATTTTATTTGTTATTATTATTTTTGTTTGGTGACCGGACCAGAAGGTCAAAGTAGTTATTCTGTATATACTGTATATACTGTGTGAGAGGAGAGAATGAGCGGCTGGACCAGTGTTCAGTATACTGTTTATTTTCTGGCTAATATTTTTGTTATGTTTTCTGCTATTATTATTGTTATGTTTTTCATTTTTATAATAAAAGATCTACAGGATGTAACTCAGGATCAGTAATGAAATGTATGTACACAGTGACTGCACCAGCAGAATAGTGAGTGCAGCTCTGGGGTATAATACAGGAGGTAACTCAGGATCAGTAATGTAATGTATGTACACAGTGACTGCATCAGCAGAATAGTGAGTGCAGCTCTGGAGTATAATACAGGATGTAACTCAGGATCAGTAATGTAATGTATGTACACAGTGACTGCACCAGCAGAATAGTGAGTGCAGCTCTGGAGTATAATACAGGAGGTAACTCAGGATCAGTAATGTAATGTATGTACACAGTGACTGCATCAGCAGAATAGTGAGTGCAGCTCTGGAGTATAATACAGGATGTAACTCAGGATCAGTAATGTAATGTATGTACACAATGACTGCACCAGCAGAATAGTGAGTGCAGCTCTGGGGTATAATACAGGATGTAACTCAGGATCAGTAATGTAATGTATGTACACAGTGACTCCACCAGCAGAATAGTGAGTGCAGCTCTGAGGTATAATACAGGAGGTAACTCAGGATCAGTAATGTAATGTATGTACACAGTGACTGCATCAGCAGAATAGTGAGTGCAGCTCTGGAGTATAATACAGGATGTAACTCAGGATCAGTAATGTAATGTATGTACACAATGACTGCACCAGCAGAATAGTGAGTGCAGCTCTGGGGTATAATACAGGATGTAACTCAGGATCAGTAATGTAATGTATGTACACAGTGACTGCACCAGCAGAATAGTGAGTGCAGCTCTGGGGTATAATACAGGATGAAACTCAGGATCAGTAATGTAATGTATGTACACAATGACTGCACCAGCAGAATAGTGAGTGCAGCTCTGGGGTATAATACAGGATGTAACTCAGGATCAGTAATGTAATGTATGTACACAGTGACTGCACCAGCAGAATAGTGAGTGCAGCTCTGGGGTATAATACAGGAGGTAACTTAGGATCAGTAATGTAATGTATGTACACAGTGACTGCATCAGCAGAATAGTGAGTGCAGCTCTGGAGTATAATACAGGATGTAACTCAGGATCAGTAATGTAATGTATGTACACAGTGACTGCACCAGCAGAATGAGTGCAGCTCTGAAGTATGTTCTGGGTGAATAGTAGCCATTAGTACATCACTTTTCCACCTTAGCTTTGCCTGCGGCTGCCGGACTGCTGTGATTGTGAATTACTGTGTAATGTCAGTTATTACTTGGTACTTTTTGGGTGAAATAATTAGGTTAATAGAAGATCTTTTCACTGACGTTTGAATACAGAGAACACAATATATGTGCGGAGTTGACAAATCATTCGGGTGATGGAGCTTTTCAGCGGAGTCGTTGATACGTTTCAGCAACACTAAATGCTCCATCTGTAATCAGACAATTTATTACCGGCAATGAAATAAAGTTAATAGCTCTCTGCTGATTAGTTCCATAAACTATTTTAATAGGGATCTGAATGCCATTTCATTTTTCTGGTGCAGAGCACCAAATCCCCTGCACAGTCATGGAAAGAAATAGAAACAAACGGATCATACCAACTAGACTTGTGCAGCCTCGCTCAATACACTTGCATTCAAAAATCCATGTCCTGTTGGAATGTGGCCGGAAGTTTGCACATCACATACTTGCAGTCACATGACCGCCCACTCCCGACAGCAGCATCGTGGAATCCTCACAGTCGCAGTATGCTCATAAAATGACTGCAGACTTGTATCGGAAAGTCAGACAACCCCTTTAAGTGCCGGCCACATGAGTGTGAACTGCGAAGATTGGAGAGGGCAGGTGAAATGAGCAATGTCCCGATCTCCCCCAAAAATGAACAGAAGTTACGGAAACAGCGTTTGTTTTTATTGTTCCAATGTATGTACAGCAAAAGTAACATCCAGTAACTTTGCAGAAAGTCTTGAGTAAATACCTCCTGTTTTGTGTCTGCAGATACCATGCAAAATGATGTGTCTCTACGGTCACAGGCTCCGAACCAGCCCTGTGTAATCTGATCTATTACTAGTGAACCTAAAGGAGGCAGATGAGAGGTTATCAAGAGAAGAAGTGTAGGGAGTGGAGTACCACCTGACTGCTGGTTCTGAATACATAGGATGTGTTTGTAGTCTGTAACCATGGAGACACATAGTTCTGCAGAAGAGAGGCATGCAAAAAATGTTTTCTTTTAATGAAGACTATTAGCACAGCTGCTATTTTTTTTAAAGGTGATTTAAACATTGTTGCAAATGTACGGTATTTCTAAATGTTCGTTGCAAGAGTTTAGTAACTCGTCCCTGATAGTCTTTAATGCAGAATTTTTGTATTTTTGCATTCCATGTCAGATTGACAGCAGCCATTCTCACTTCGGATCGGCAGCAGCCTGTGCAGTCACCCGTGGGCAGTCATCTGTGAGGAGTCTCCTGTGGGCATTTCCCCGTGGGCAGTCACCACTGGGCATTGTCCTGTGGGCAGTGTCCTGTGGGCAGTCACCCCTGGGCAGTGTCCTGTGGGCAGTGTCCTGTGGGCAGTCACCTGTGGGCAGTCACCTGTGGGCAGTCTCCTGTGGACAGTCACCTGTGGGCAGTCACCTGTGGGCAGTGTCCTGTGGGCAGTGTCTTGTGGGCAGACACCTGTGGGCAGTCTCCTGTGGGCAGTCACCTGTGGGAAGTCACCTGTGGGCAGTGTGCTGTGGGCAGTCACCTGTGGGCAGTCACCTGTGGGCAGTGTCTTGTGGGCAGTCACCTGTGGGCAGTGTCCTGTGGGCAGTGTCCTGTGGGCAGTCACCTGTGGGCAGTCACCTGTGGGCAGTGTCCTGTGGGCAGTCACCTGTGGGCAGTGTCCTGTGGGCAGTCACCTTGGGGCAGTCACCTGTGGGTGGTGTCCTGTGGGCAGTCACCTGTGGGCAGTGTCCTGTGGGCAGTCACCTGTGGGAAGTCACCTGTGGGCAGTGTCCTGTGGACAGTCACCTGTGGGCAGTCACCTGTGGGAAGTCACCTGTGGGCAGTGTCCTGTGGACAGTCACCTGTGGGCAGTCACCTGTGGGCAGTGTCCTGTGGGCAGTCTCCTGTGGGCAGTTACCCCTGGGCAGTGTCCTGTGGGCAGTCACCTGTGGCCAGTGTCCTGTGGGCAGTGTCCTGTGGGCAGTCACCCGTGGGCTGTCTCCTGTGGGCAGTGTCCTGTGGGCAGTTACCCCTGGGCAGTGTCCTGTGGGCAGTCTCTTGTGGCCAGTGTCCTGTGGCCAGTGTCCTGTGGGCAGTCACCCGTGGGCAGTGTCCTGTGGGCAGTGTCCTGTGGGCAGTGTCCTGTGGGCAGTTACCCCTGGGCAGTGTCCTGTGGGCAGTCTCCTGTGGCCAGTGTCCTGTGGGCAGTGTCCTGTGGCCAGTGTCCTGTGGGCAGTCACCCGTGGGCAGTGTCCTGTGGGCAGTGTCCTGTGGGCAGTTACCCCTGGGCAGTGTCCTGTGGCCAGTGTCCTGTGGCCAGTGTCCTGTGGGCAGTCACCCGTGGGCAGTGTCCTGTGGGCAGTTACCCCTGGGCAGTGTCCTGTGGGCAGTTACCCCTGGGCAGTCTCCTGTGGCCAGTGTCCTGTGGGCAGTGTCCTGTGGCCAGTGTCCTGTGGCCAGTGTCCTGTGGGCAGTGTCCTGTGGGCAGTCACCCCTGGGCAGTTTCCTGTAAGCAGTGTCCTGTGGCCAGTATCCTGTGGCCAGTGTCCTGTGGGCAGTGTCCTGTGGGCAGTCACCCCTGGGCAGTCTCCTGTGGGCAGTCACCCCTGGGCAGTCTCCTGTGGGCAGTCACCCCTGGGCAGTCTCCTGTGGGCAGTCACCCCTGGGCAGTCTCCTGTGGGCAGTCACCCCTGGGCAGTGTCCTGTGGGCAGTCACCCCTGGGCAGTCACCCCTGGGCAGTGTCCTGTGGGCAGTCTCCTGTGGGCAGTCACCCCTGGGCAGTGTCCTGTGGGCAGTGTCCTGTGGGCAGTCACCCCTGGGCAGTGTCCTGTGGGCAGTCACCCCTGGGCAGTCTCCTGTGGGCAGTCACCCCTGGGCAGTCACCCCTGGGCAGTGTCCTGTGGGCAATCACTCCTGGGCATTCTCCTGTGGCCAGTGTCCTGTGGCCAGTGCCCTGTGGGCAGTTTCCTGTGGGCAGTGTCCTGTGGGCAGTCACCCCTGGGCAGTGTCCTGTGGGCAGTCACCCCTGGCCAGTGCCCTGTGGGCAGTTTCCTGTGGGCAGTGTCCTGTGGGCAGTCACCCCTGGGCAGTGTCCTGTGGGCAGTCACCCCTGGGCAGTCTCCTGTGGGCAGTCACCCCTGGGCAGTGTCCTGTGGGCAGTCACCCCTGGGCAGCCCCCTCAGTCCCTGCTCTTTGCTTTTTTCTTGCACGCTGCGTTCTGCTCCAGAACTTTGCTATTCCCCCATTGTCTCCCAGTGCAGATTGCGGCCATTACTGGCGGATCCCTTGCTGTTTCCCATCACTTGTAGTCCCTGTGATTGAGGATTCCGGTCACAGGCTGCTCCGTCCTGCTCCTCCGCTGCCTCTATAGACTCCGCGCCATGTATGAGCCTCGCATGATGCAGCGGCTCCACACACCGCCCGACTCACAGCCTGAACCTGCTTGTCTTCCAGGGTCTGCAGCTCCAGTGACCTCACCATGAGCCAAAGAAGAAAGTGAGCGACAACCGTCAGCATCACCGCCTCATCAGACACCATGAGCCACTATGGGGAAGGTAAGAGGAGAGGAGGCGGCTGTGCTGTAGGGCAGAAGGTCAGAGCTGGAGACATGCTGGCAAATCACCCACTGGGGGCAAATCACCCACTGGGGGCAGAGTCTGCGGACTTCCTCCACTTGTGCAGGGGCAGAAAGAGGAATGATTGACACTTCTGATGGGTGGAAGAAAAAATGTCACTTGTCACAGAAATATCAGAAAGCGGTTTATTCTACAGCAGAAGCATCAATCTGTGCAAAAGCAACCAGCTGGGGAGAATATCTATCTATCTATTATCTATATATCTCTCTATTATCTATCTGTCATCTATGTATCTATATATTATCTATCGTCTATCTATCTATTATCTATCTATCATCTATGTATTATCTATATATCTATCTTTTATCTATCTTTTATCTATCTGTTATCTATCTATCTATCATCTATCTATCTATTATCTATCTATCATCTATCTATCTATCTATCTGTCATCTATGTATTATCTATCTATCTTTTATCTATCTATATTTTATCTATCTATCTTTTATCTATCTATTATCTATCTATTATCTATCTATCATCTATCTATCTATCTGTCATCTATGTATTATCTATCATCTATCTATCTATCATCTATCTATCATCTATCTATCATCTATCTATCTATCTATTATCTATCATCTATCTGTTATTTATTATCTATCTATCTATTATCTATCTATTATATATCATCTATCTGTTATCTATTATCTATCTATCTATCTATCTATCTATCTATCTATCTATCTATTATCTATCATCTATCTATTATCTATCATCTATCTGTTATCTATTATCTATCTATCTATTATCTATCTATTATCTATCTATTATCTATCTATTATCTATCTATTATCTATCTATCTATTATCTATCATCTATCTGTTATCTATTATCTATCTATCTATTATCTATCTATTATCTATCTATTATCTATCTATCTATTATCTATCATCTATCTGTTATCTATTATCTATCTATCTATTATCTATCTATCTATCTATCTACCTCGCCGCCTTCTTTAGCTTTCTTGTGCTGCACCTCTAGATACAGGTGGCGTAAAACAATTGTGTTCCGTTTATTACTTTGTGCATAGTTTGGATGCCTAGTAACTGTTATAATGGCCGCAGCACATGTACGAGGGATCACAGCGCGTAACGAATGTTTGGTTTGTGAATCAAACATTTGGTGTTTTCTACATATCTATCTATTATCTATCTCTATCTACAAATTACATATCCATCCATCTATGTGCAATGCATTATTTTGGCTCATGCACGATGAGCTTTTCACAACCTTTTTGCACCTTAACCATTGGAGTGCCGCTCTTCTTTTTGGGGTGCAGTCGGACAGCCGTATAAATCAGAGCCAGATCCCAGCACAGTGCACGTTTTGGTCGGCGGCTCTCCCGAACTAAGAGTGACCGCTGCTTAGAAATGCGCCATCACGCTTGAGTTGAGAAAGCCGCCAGCCAATCCTCTGCGTTCCGATCTTGCTTCAACTTATACGACCATCTGACTGCACCTTTTTGTAAGTTTTTTGAGTGTTTTGGTAATCATCTGAAGGTGAGCGCCTGGCAATATTCTGCTACTCTTTTCTACTATACTACTGGTGTTTCTTAACTTTTTCATCTATGTCAAGAAAGCAGGAGGTCCTGGGTGGCAGGTATGTGCCACCGAGGTGGTTGGCCTCAGAAATCTACAGTCTGTACCAGCAGTACTAGGTTATTGAGAGGGTTTTCCTCTGATTGGATTTTGGGTCCGGAATTTAGGAGTAACCAAAAGAGCCTGGGTGGGAAAGGTCGTTCCTATACCCCAGGCTGGGTCTAATGGACATAATAACAGGCAGCTGGGTTAGTTTAGCAGCGTGTGCTGTGTTGGAGCTAGAGAAAGACCATTCATAGTGAACAGTCTACTCTAGAGGCAGAGAAGTGTCTGTAATAAAAAGCTGGTGAGACTGTTTGCCTTCCGCAGACCAAGGACGGTTTGTTATTTTGTTTGTGCTGAAGAAAGGACTGTTTTCAGTTTGGAGATGGAAAGTTTATGAAGGACAATAAACTTTATTCTGTTTTGATAGAACCAAGCAGAAACCCCTACACTATCCACCTGTCTATCAATATTCCACAGATGTAACAAACACCAATATGGCAGGTGCTATTTACTATGACGATGGCACAGCGCATCTTCAATAGTTATACCATGAGTTAAAGGGGTTGTCGAGGCTTAAAGGTAACGATGGCAGTCACTGTATGACTGCAGACTCTTGAATCATCACAGCGCCAAAAGTATGGAAAATAAATACTTGTGGTCACATGACCGCCCGCTCTTGGCGCCGACATGGGAGAATCATGACATTGTGCCCTCCTTTTGACCACTAGTTTTTATTTTCTTTACTCAAACTCTTGCATTTTCTCCATGTACGTGGAAGATCAGGGTGAACGTGGCTGGAGCTGCCGTGTCTACAGGACGCGTAAAGAAATGAGCCTAAAGTCAAATATGCGATTAGAATCAGTAAACTTTTATTTTTTTATAAACTCCATTTGGCAAATGTCTGATCTGATTGCACAAAATATCCCAAACAATGTAGAATGGGAAACATTGGAATTGACAGGTGATACAGTCCATTTAGTCTGCGGAGTCTGCCAATTCCTGGTAATTACTCTGATCACACACCGGTACTTGTTAAATCACAGAGGACTCCCGGGCGCTACTTCATTTTTCTCCGAAAACACAAGGACTCGGATTGTGCAGCGTCAATGACAGCGACAAACAGCAGGGAAATAATGTTTCTATTGTGCAGTAACATCGCCCTGTAACGAGCGCCACTGGCCTGTGATACATGGCGCCATCTCTCCCACATCCCACATTTAAAGGGGACTATGATGTCAGAGCGGTGATGTCATCATGTAACAGATAGTAACTTTGCCAATAATTGTGATTAAAAATCTCTCCTATTGTTCTTTGTTTAAAACTTCTACATTGATTATTTATTATGATTACTTATACTTATCATATTCTGCAACACATTTATGGAAATCACTGTCCTTATTGGGGCTCACAATCCAATTTCCCTATCAGTATGTCTTTGGAGTGTGGGAGGAAACCGGAAAACATGGAGGAAACCCACGCAAACACGGGGAAAACATACAAACTCTTTGCAGATGTTGTCCTTGGTGGGATTTGAACCCAGGACCCCAGCTCTGCAAAGCAACAATGCTAACCACTGAGCCACCATACCTTGATAACCACTGAGCCACCGTACAGGGATAAGCACTGATCCGCCATACAGTCATACAGGGATAACCTCTGAGCTACCGTACAGCTGTTTAAGGATAACCTCTGAGCTGCCACCATGCTGATTGTCCTCCTGACTACAAACAAACCATATGTAGTCTGATCCGCCCCCTCATTTTGATAATCTGGTAGAAGAGTTATATGGAAGTGAGAAACCAGGGATAAGACCACACAGGGTTTGTTTGAATTCAAGGAGACACATAGGTCTTCAAAGGAGCTGTGTACACAAAATGGTAGCAGATTATTTTATATCAATGCAATTTACAGATTTGATTTTTGATACATTGCAACAATGTAAAGTTAGATGTATCCTTAATTCTTCTTGCCACAAGACACAATCTCAGGGAGATTTGATATCCCACCCTGATCAGCTATATGACCTAGATTTGTCTAAAACATCCAGGTGATCCTGGACACAGCTCGTTAGATGTCATCTATGGTTCTAACTCTACTAAAGATGAGAGAAATCTAGAAATGTGAAGTAGATTCCATAAAGTCCAAATAAAATCGGCCCCGAAGTATAAAAAATAAGTGTCAGGAAGGGGTTAGAAATAACAGAATATTATACTCACCTCTTCTGCCTTCTGTCTGGTGGTCTACCACTTGCTTCGGATCAGTCTTTGGATTGGTCTGCGATCCTCATCTTCATCAGAAGATTCGGACTAAAGAGCATTTTGAAGAATGATCCAAAGTGAGCAGAGGACCAGCTAGGGCTCTCATAGGACAGGTGAATATAATCTTTTATTATCTTTTAACCCTTTTTTTTAGGCCCTCCAAAAAAATCTTGCAAAATTTAGGCCAGCTGTCTAGTATTCTGCTTTTTATTTATGAAAATCTTATCCCTAAAAATATCAAATTCCAGTAAATACGAAATCTTCTGGAAAATAGTAACTAACGAAATTGTTAATTATCTTTAAACCCTGCTGTTTATAAAGTCATTGTAAACAATGTATCAAAATGTATTGAAAAACAATATTTTCTAAATAAGACTCCATGTATAAAGATACAGGAAAGATAAATATCTTGGTACCGTATGAGCCAGTAGATAGAAAAATATTTAGAATTGAGAGTCCTCAGTGGTTGATACCTTTTAATGGCCAACTGAAAAGATGGGAGCAAATTGCAAGCTTTCGAGACTACACAGGTCTCTACTCTGCCTGATGAAGAGACCTGTGTAGTCTCGAAAGCTTGCAATTTGTTACCATCTTTTCAGTTGGCCATTAAAAGGTATCAACCACCTAGGCCTCTCAATTCTAAATATTTTTGTATAAAGATAGTCTTTTCACAGAGCAGTGGTTGCATCATGGCAGTGGCAGCATTAATAAAGAAGAAGGAATTAATGGAATGATGTCACGTCCATATTAGATCAGGGCTAAACACGCAGCGCAGCGTATGCGGCACGGCTGCAATCTGCCCCTGCACATACACCAGACCATTCTATGACTGCAGTTAGAGCAGCACAGATGACCGGAGTGGGAACTGCCTGAGAAATTTACTGCAAGTGCGGAATAATTTAACTTTGGGCACTTAGCAACCAATTATAAAGTTGACGGCACACAGACATTTTCCACTAGTGAGGTAATTCCAGGCTGTGAATGTGAAGCCCCTTCCCTTTCCCACCAAAGGATTTTCTTTTTTCTTACAAATATCTCTTTAGAGCTGAGCAAATGAAGTGGATCAGCCTGCAGGCAAGTAAGCAGTGCGAGGAGGAACAGGGAGAACGCCCAGGACTGATGGCAGCTTCCCTTTCCAGCCTGTTACCCTGACTGTGGAAGCCAATTTAGAAAAGTTTTATACTTGACTCGAAGACTGGAGAGTGGAGAACATTACATGACATATTCCAGTGTTACTACAGTCACAGAAACGTTACTTATAACCTCACGGGCTTCATACCTACAGTGAATGAGTATAACAGATGTATTATTTATCAGGGAGGAGCAGTATTATAGTAGTTATATTCCTGTACATAGCAGCAGTGTTATAGTGGTTATATTCTTGTACATAGGAGCAGTATTATAGTAGTTATATTCTTGTACATAGTGGCAGTATTATAGTAGTTATATTCCTGTACATAGCAGCAGTGTTATAGTAGTTATATTCTTGTACAAAGGAGCAGTATTATAGTAGTTATATTCCTGTACATAGAGGGCAGTATTATAGTAGTTATATTCTTGTACATAGGGGCAGTATTATAGTAGTTATATTCTTGTACATAGGAGCAGTATTATAGTAGTTATATTCTTGTACAAAGGAGCAGTATTATAGTAGTTATATTCCTGTACATAGAGGGCAGTATTATAGTAGTTATATTCTTGTACATAGGAGCAGTATTATAGTAGTTATATTCTTGTACATAGAAGCAGTATTATAGTAGTTATATTCTTGTACATAGAAGCAGTATTATAGTAGTTATATTCTTGTACATAGGAGCAGTATTATAGTAGTTATATTCTTGTACATAGCAGCAGTATTATAGTAGTTATATTCTTGTACATAGAAGCAGTATTATAGTAGTTATATTCTTGTACATAGGGACAGTATTATAGTAGTTATATTCTTGTACATAGAAGCAGTATTATAGTAGTTATATTCTTGTACATAGGAGCAGTATTATAGTAGTTATACTCTTGTACATAGGGGCAGTATTATAGTAGTTATATTCTCGTACATAGGGGACAGTATTATAGTAGTTATATTCTTGTACATAGGAGCAGTATTATAGTAGTTATATTCTTGTACATAGCAGCAGTATTATAGTAGTTATATTCTTGTACATAGGGGCAGTATTATAGTAGTTATATTCTTGTACATAGAAGCAGTATTATAGTAGTTATATTCTTGTACATAGGAGCAGTATTATAGTAGTTATACTCTTGTACATAGGGGCAGTATTATAGTAGTTATATTCTCGTACATAGGGGACAGTATTATAGTAGTTATATTCTTGTACATAGGAGCAGTATTATAGTAGTTATACTCTTGTACATAGGGGCAGTATTATAGTAGTTATATTCTCGTACATAGGGGACAGTATTATAGTAGTTATATTCTTGTACATAGCAGCAGTATTATAGTAGTTATATTCTTGTACATAGGAGCAGTATTATAGTAGTTATACTCTTGTACATAGGGGCAGTATTATAGTAGTTATATTCTTGTATATAGGAGCAGTATTATAGTAGTTATATTCTCGTACATAGGGGACAGTATTATAGTAGTTATATTCTTGTACATAGGAGCAGTATTATAGTAGTTATATTCTTGTATATAGGAGCAGTATTATAGTAGTTATATTCTTGTACATATGGGGCAGTATTATAGTAGTTATATTCTTGTACATAGAAGCAGTATTATAGTAGTTATATTCTTGTACATAGGGGCAATTTTTATTATAAAAACCAAACATAAATACAATTATAATAAAAACAAAAATCACCCAGAATTACAAGAATTACAAAACACAATTCACTTTGGTCATATATACACAAGTACTAAATAATCAGATCATATTGATACATAAATTAAAGTGTCCACACCTGGAGGTAGAAGAAAATTAAACAAAAAAAAAAAAACAAAAAAAAGTCATATCATATTTTCTAACTGAATTTAACATTCCTCCATAGCTTAATATTTCTCGTACTCCTTCCAACTTCTAGCGATTTTATCCACCGGAGTTCTGACATTACCTGACCAGCCGCAGCGGTGTGATCGAACAGCTCATTGTGCAGTGACACCCGGGTTCTCATGTGCCAATGATAGTATTTAATGACGCTTATTATAATGTACATCGTCTCTCTGTCGATGTTACTAACAGTGGAGGGGACACCATAGATTATGTCAGAATACTTTAGAGTCCGCAGTCTGGGGATTCTTAGATTATCAGACACTTCCTCCCAGATCTTCCTCCCTCCCCAGCAATCACATATAAAGTGCTCCATAGTCTCCTCCTGCTGACAACCAAGGGGACAATTCCGATCGGCGACACTCAAGTGTTTCAGGTTCCCCCTGACAAAGAGCCGACTATGCAGTGAAAGCCAAGTGACATCAAACAGTTTAGGAGGAAGTCTTTTCCCGTTTAGGAACCTAAGGCTTTCCTGCAGGGTGGTGGTGACATAATCTCTCAGGGCCAGTGGAGAGTAGAAGAAAGTCCTACATACATGAGCATACAGGTCTCTTCTCGTACTGCTCTCAATGTAAGACTTCTCCAGTCCCCACCTCCTAACACACTTCAGACCATAGTCCAGATACTGGGGGAGGTGGTCACCTGTCCATCTCCTCCTCTTGAGACTGCCGCCTCGCACCCAAGATTCTGCAAAAGGCAATATCCAGTACCTGATACTATTTACCCACAGGGAGCTACTGTTTGAGTCCATGTTCCCAAAATTTACCTTTAGAAACAAGGAGTCAAAGAAAACCCTTGGATTCAACATATCCAGCCCACCCTCTCTCCGCCGTAGGTACGTTATTCCCCTCTTTATTAGATTCAACCTATTCCCCCACAAGAGCTGGAAGAACAGGCTGAAGAGCCTCGCTGAGAAAGATTCTGGCAAAGGGAAAATGACAGAGACATACAAGAAAACAGGGACCAGATAAGTCTTCAACATTGCGACCCTTTCTCTGTAGGTCAGCCTCCAGTTCTTCCATCGCTGAACCTTTGCATTTCCGGTTTCCAATTTCTCCTCCCAATTTAGCGTGGCATTATCATCCCTTCCAAATTTAACCCCTAGGATCTTAATATGGGTGGAGGCTTTGGCAAACTGCCGCAGATCATAGCTGGGATCAGTATCTAATGTCCACAGAGCTTGACTCTTCTCAAGGTTGACCAGAGACCCGGAGGCCTCTGAGTAACTTCTGATAGACGCAGATAACATCTGCACCTCTCGAGGATTAGAGATCACCAACTTCACATCATCCGCATAGGCAACAACATTCAGAGGCTGGCAATGGGGGACCGGCACCCCCTGAAAATCACACTCCTGCAGTGACCTCAGAAATGGGTCTAGGGCAAAAACGTAGAGGAGGGGACTCAGTGGGCAACCCTGTCTCACCCCTGCCCCAACTCCAAAACTGTCACCCTGCCAACCATTAATCAGAGGAAAGCTCACTGCCTCTCTGTACAATGTCTTCAGCCAATCCACAAATTGTCCCGGAATACCGTACTTTGACAAAGTGGCCCACAGATAGTCATGATCAACCCTGTCAAAGGCTTTAGCCTGGTCCAGACTAACAATATATTTCCCACACCGCAGAGCTTTACATCTCTCAAACATCTCCCGTATCGAGATGACTGCTCCAGAGATGTTCCGCCCTTTTACTGTGCCAAACTGAGAGCCTGCCAACAGTGCTGGGGACAAACAGACTAATCTAGAAAACAGGATCTTTGCTAGAATCTTCCTGTCCACATTCAAGAGGGCAATCGGCCTCCAGTTCTTGATGTCGCTCGGCTCTTTACCTTTAGACAGCAGAATCAACGAAGACACTCTCATGGATGGAGGCATCAGGTGATTTTCTAGACAACTTTTATACACATCCACGAGGATTGGAGCCAGGAGGTCTCTGAATTTCCTATAAAATTCTGCTGTTATGCCATCTGGACCTGGTGCCTTCTTCAGATGTAATTTATCAATAGCCTCCTTAACTTCCTCCACCGATAACTCTGCTGTCAAAGGAGAAAAGTCCAGATCATTAGTATCAGGCGCAGGAGTTGCCTCCAAGAATTGAGCCATCTTATCTTTATCCAAAACTTTCCTCTGAAACAAGTCAGCATAGTAAGATCTCACCACCTCCAGGATACCCTCCCGTGAATCCTGCAATACACCCTGGAAGTCAGTGAGACCCGTGACCATCTTTTTTACTACCCTCTCCCTGCAATTCTCAAAGGGATCAGGGGCCCCTAAGGACCCATAATCCCGTTCAAGAACCAGGGAGGTATACCTACTATACTGATACTGACTTATCTCAGATTTCAGTCGGTCGATCTTCACTTTGTCATCCCCGCCCGCCGAATATAGTGACTCCAATTCTTTACGCAGCTTTAGGTACTGGCTGTACTTATTCCTCCCTTTATTAACTGACAGTCTCTTTAAGAGGGATCTGATATCCTCCTTGACGTCCTCCCACCAGTCGGTCATGTTGTCATAGAAGTCAACCCTATCTAGATGAAGCTGGATAAGGGAGTAGACACGACTCTGAACATAAGCATCATCCAGGAGACTGGAATTGAGCTTCCACAACCCTCTACCGATCTCCGGACGGTTAGAGGTCCCCAGACAGAAGCACAAGGCGAGATGATCAGAGTAAGGGACGACCTTCTCACTCAGGGTGTCAACAGCCTCAGTAGGACTCACAAAAGCAAAATCTATCCTACTGCTCCTGTTGGAACATGTATATGTGAATTTTGGCTGTCGACCTCCCTGTGCGAAAATGTCAGTCAGTCCAGACTGCATTATAATGTTATGTAGGACCTTCCCGTCCCTGGTCACTGTCCTGCCCGAGGAACTGTCACCTGACGTCAGTATGGCGTTAAAGTCCCCTGCCATCACCACCGGAAGAGAAGTGAAGAGGTAAGGCTTAACGTTATTAAACAGCTGGATCCTGTCAGTCACTGTCTGTGGCCCATAGATGTTAATAAGCCGGAGTCGCCTCCCATGAATAGTGACTTCCAGGACCAAACATCTTCCCATGACCACCTCCGTCATCCTATGCACAGTCACATCATTGGTGTTAAACAGGACAGCGACTCCGGCGTAAGGCTCCACAGCCAGTGACCAGAAAGAAGGACCGCACCGCCATTCCCTCTCAGCCTCTCTCATAAGCCCCTGAGATGTCAGTCGTGTCTCCTGCAGGAAAATAACATCGGTGTCCAGATGTGTGAGATGTTCATACACCACATGTCTCGTCCTCCTTGCCTTAATACTGTTAACATTACTTGATGTTAGTGTTAATGAGAACCCCGCCATCACAACACAATAGAGAAGGAGCACAGTAACTGCCATCATCATGAGTCAGGGATGTTCTGTCCACCACCGGTGTCCATGTCAGACTCTACCTGAGGGTCCACAGATAAGGGCTTCCGCTTTGACGGAGGGTGGTCCTCTACGTCCCTGTCACACTCTGCATCAACTTTCCTCAACTCTGTCTCATAATTGTCATCATTAGACTCAGATAAAACCCCATACTTGTTGGACACAACCATCACTCCTGCAGAATTCTGAACCTTCTTAGTAGCACTCTGACGGGCGTCATATTCTGCCTCAGGTTTACGGGAGGACGTGCTCTTTTTCTTCCTTTTATTATGATTAACACTCCAGTCATCAGATTCAGACAGTGATGCTGAAGGGGGGGCTACCTGAGGCCGCTGGACCTGAGGAGCGACCTCCAAGTTCCCCTCTGCACCCTCTATACCCTGCTTATGAGTGGACTCCTGTTGGGCATCTGGGCTGGTCACCATCTCTCCTGACATTAAATCCTCCCCCTCATGCGCCCCTGCCACCGCATCCTCATCCTCCTGAGCCTCTGCCCCTGCTAGTACAGCCTCATCAGGGAAGACTCTGCAGATATTATGCCAGGCGTCTGGACAGTCCCTGTGAGGGTGGCCCATCTTACCGCAGAGGTTGCACCTAACATCCCGGCAATCCACAGCGACATGGCCGATATCCCCGCACAGGCTGCACTTCACCACAGTACAGGCGTTGGCCAGATGACCTTTCTCACCACATTTGAAGCATTTCCTGGGCTGCCCGGGGGTAATAACATCTTCCCTTCTCCCTCCCAATGAAGAAGGAGTTAGGTAAATGGGCAGTAATGTTATTAAGTTGCCGCAGTTTAACCACAGCTTTCCACCCCATTGTCCAGATACCATCCTCATCTCTGACCTTGGAGAGTCCAGAGGCGAGGTCACAGTGTCTCCGGAGCCAAACCTCGATGTCCTGTGGGGGAACGGCCTCATTCCAGAAGGTGATATTTACCGTGACAGTGTCCGGCCTGGAGATAGGAACCAATATAAACTTATTCCAGCCTTCAGCGTCTCTGAACCTGGGGTAATTGGCCCAGAACCTGTCCAGGTCACACTGCAGCTTGAAGCTGACCTCGTAGCCCTGTCTGTCCAGAAAATTGGACACCGCCAGTATCTCATTTACCACAAACCCCATCTGGCCGCATAGCAGCTCTCTCACCACATACCTGCGCTGTGGCAGATCCTCCTTGGCACCTATGTACTTAAACCGCACCACATTAATGCGCTTAAAAGTCTGGCCGGTATACCTGGCGCTGGAAGTGAAGGATGGGGCGCCGCGGCTCCAGGCATTCCTGGGGGGCACCTGCCGGGTCACACTGGGCCGACTGACAGGGAGAGGGTCTGCAGCAGGGGGGGCTGCCACACCTTGTGGACTAGATGGTAATGGGGGATAGTCACACATATCATGCATATTATTATTAGCAGCATCATTATCAGACAGTGCCACGTCCATGACAGAATGTGAAACCTCCCCAACCCCCGACCCCATGGGCACAACATCACCAGCCCCAGTCTGTGCCTCAGCCTCGGCCTCATAAGCACAAACAGTCTCACAAACACTGTCCTGCTCCTGCATGGGGCATTCTGGGACCTGTGGTGCCTCTGCTGGAGTCTGAAGTGTATGATCTTGTTCACACTCAGCTGCCTCAGCAGCACAAACAGTCTCACAAATACAGTCCGGCTCCTGCGTGGGGCATTCTGGGACCTGTGGTGCCTCTGTTGGAGTCTGAAGTGCATGCTCCTGTTCACACTCAGCTGCTTGCTGCTGCAGTTTTTTTCCTTCCTGGAAGCAGAAGCGGGCAGCCTGTAACACTGGCCGTGTCCGCTGCTGGGGGGTCCCGGTCTCTACAGCACAGTCCTGCTTATAGGAGGCGAACCGCTCCCGGTTCCTGTAGGTCTCCGCCAGGGGCCCCATGCCCTCCAGCACAGATTCAATGTCCTGCACCACACTTGCCAGCTGCACCCCCAGTGTGTTCAGCCTCAGGTCATACACATCATTACTGGCAGGATTAGTGGTCTTTAGACTATAGATGAAGTCTACCTCCATTTGCAGCGCTTTTTTTTGCTGCTGTAACTCACCCAGTTTCCTGACAAGTACCGGTATCTCGTCCGCTAGCTGCAGCTCGGGTGCACGCGCCGGCTGCACAGGTTTTGTCTTCACCACGGGTACAGGGGTTTTGAATACAGACTTGTGCGGTTCCACCACAGATGGCTTTGTGGCTCCTCGGCTGGATGCCGGCTCTGCAGCAGGTTTATCGCTGCCACCTGACTGTGACCGGGTGCGTCCTGACAGCGCCACACTGCCATGTTGCTGTAAGTTCTCCTGGATGGTCTGTCTTTCCAAAGACGTCCGTCTCTGCCTGGAAGCAGGAGAGGTGATTGGTACAGCTGAGACCGATCTCACCTGAGCCTCAGGCAGGGGCTGCTGACTGACCGGGGAGTTACAGGACTTCATACTGTGCTGTGGAACATCACTCACCAACACTTTACCTTCTGGCTTCTTTGCTGGACTTGGAGTAGATTTTCCTCCCAAAACTTTACTTGCTGGTTTTTCTTCCTTCACAGAACGGCTGCAGCTTTGGCCGCTGCATTCACTGGTCTCACAGAGGCTTTGGGATTAATATTCCCATTCAGAGAGGTCTGGGAGCCTTGTCCCAGTGTAGGCCGAGAAGCCTGGGCCTTGCCTGGGGAGCTTCCCCGCCCAGGGTGGCCCCTCCCTGGGCTTGCTCCAGACATCAGGAGAGCTACCAACACACAACCTCACAGCTAGGAGGCAGTATTATAGTAGTTATATTCCTGTACATAGGAGCAGTATTATAGTAGTTATATTCTTGTACATAGGAGCAGTATTATAGTAGTTATATTCTTGTACATAGTGGCAGTATTATAGTAGTTATATTCTTGTACATAGGGGGCAGTATTATAGTAGTTATATTCTTGTATATAGGGGGCAGTATTATAGTAGTTATATTCTTGTACATAGGAGGCAGTATTATAGTAGTTATATTCTTGTACATAGGAGCAGTATTATAGTAGTTATATTCTTGTACATAGGAGCAGTATTATAGTAGTTATATTCTTGTACATAGGAGCAGTATTATAGTAGTTATATTCTTGTACATAGTGGCAGTATTATAGTAGTTATATTCTTGTACATAGGGGGCAGTATTATAGTAGTTATATTCTTGTACATAGGAGCAGTATTATAGTAGTTATATTCTTGTACATAGGAGCAGTATTATAGTAGTTATATTCTTGTACATAGGAGCAGTATTATAGTAGTTATATTCTTGTACATAGTGGCAGTATTATAGTAGTTATATTCTTGTACATAGTGGCAGTATTATAGTAGTTATATTCTTGTACATAGGGGCAGTATTATAGTAGTTATATTCTTGTACATAGTGGCAGTATTATAGTAGTTATATTCTTGTACATAGGGGCAGTATTATAGTAGCTATATTCTTGTACATAGGAGGCAGTAGTATAGTAGTTATATTCTTGTACATAGGGGCAGTATTATAGTAGTTATATTCTTGTACATAGGAGGCAGTAGTATAGTAGTTATATTCTTGTACATAGGAGGCAGTATTATAGTAGTTATATTCTTGTACATAGGGGCAGTATTATAGTAGTTATATTCTTGTACATAGGAGGCAGTAGTATAGTAGTTATATTCTTGTACATAGGGGCAGTATTATAGTAGTTATATTCTTGTACATAGGAGGCAGTAGTATAGTAGTTATATTCTTGTACATAGGAGGCAGTATTATAGTAGTTATATTCTTGTACATAGGGGGCAGTATTATAGTATTTATATTCTTGTACATAGGGGTAGTATTATAGTAGTTATATTCTTGTACATAGGAGCAGTATTATAGTAGTTATATTCTTGTATATAGGAGCACTATTATAGTAGTTATATTCTTGTATATAGGGGTAATAGTATAGTAGTTATATTCTTGTACATAGGGACAGTATTATAGTAGTTATATTCTTGTATATAGGGGTAATATTATAGTAGTTATATTCTTGTACATAGGAGCAGTATTATAGTAGTTATATTCTTGTACATAGAGGCAGTATTATAGTAGTTATATTCTTGAACATAGGGGCAGTATTATAGTAGTTATATTCTTGTACATAGGAGCAGTATTATAGTAGTTATATTCTTGTACATAGGGACAGTATTATAGTAGTTATATTCTTGAACATAGGGACAGTATTATAGTAGTTATATTCTTGTACATAGGAGCAGTATTATAGTAGTTATATTCTTGTACATAGGAGCAGTATTATAGTAGTTATATTCTTGAACATAGGGACAGTATTATAGTAGTTATATTCTTGTACATAGGAGCAGTATTATAGTAGTTATATTCTTGTACATAGGGGCAGTATTATAGTAGTTATATTCTTGTACATAGGGGCAGTATTATAGTAGTTATATTCTTGTACATAGGGGCAGTATTATAGTAGTTATATTCTTGTACATAGGGGCAGTATTATAGTAGTTATATTCTTGTACATAGGGGCAGTATTATAGTAGTTATATTCTTGTACATAGGAGCAGTATTATAGTAGTTATATTCTTGAACATAGGGACAGTATTATAGTAGTTATATTCTTGTACATAGGGGCAGTATTATAGTAGTTATATTCTTGTACATAGGGGCAGTATTATAGCAGTTATATTCTTGTACATAGGAGCAGTATTATAGTAGTTAAATTCTTGTACATAGGGGCAGTATTATAGTAGTTATATTCTTGTACATAGGAGCAGTATTATAGTAGTTATATTCTTGTACATAGGGGCAGTATTATAGTAGTTATATTCTTGTACATAGGGGCAGTATTATAGTAGTTATATTCTTGTACATAGGGGCAGTATTATAGTAGTTAAATTCTTGTACATAGGGGCAGTATTATAGTAGTTATATTCTTGTACATAGGGGCAGTATTATAGTAGTTATATTCTTGTACATAGGGGCAGTATTATATTTTTATTTCTGTACTGCAGATAAACATTATGCTTCGCTCTTTTACAATTTACTTTCATGTTTACTACTTATTTATTGGAAACTTTACTGCTTGATGTTATATATAGAGAGTACATACCGTATGTCTCTTACTGCTAACAATGTCCACTTTCTTCCTCACTTAGACACTAGGCTTAGGTGTGTCTATCATCAGACATATTGAAGACAAGGATGAAAACGCTGTTCATTCCTTCCATAAAGTCTTTATTGATTGAGTTTTAATAAGCTCCACAATGGTGTTTCTAGTGAAATGGTAATTATTTACCCATTTTTCCACTTCAGAGCAGCGCTCCTTCATCCTCTGTCAGTAGGCCCCGTTATTAGATACTGCTACATTTCTTCTCAGATACATCATTGCGGAGTTCTCACATCATTGTCCTTCCACAGGCTCAGAAGCCACAAGTTACTTTTGTCACTTCTTTTGCAAATGAAGAATTTTAAATCCACTACAATAAAGCAACACTATTACCACATAAAGAAATGTAGAAAACAATATAAAATAATAAATATTTTCCAAATTTAATTTGATTATCATTCTAAAATAACAAAGACCAGATTATAGAATTAAGAATATACCAGCTGTACATATATAATTATATACAGGAGATGCCCAGGCTATACCAGCTGTACCTATATAATTATATACAGGAGATGCCCAGGCTATACCAGCTGTACATATATAATTATATACAGGAGATGCCCAGGCTATACCAGCTGTACATATATATTTATATACAGGAGATGCCCAGGCTATACCAGCTGTACATATATAATTATATACAGGAGATGCCCAGGCTATACCAGCTGTACATATATATTTATATACAGGAGATGCCCAGGCTATACCAGCTGTACATATATAATTATATACAGGAGATGCCCAGGCTATACCAGCTGTACATATATAATTATATACAGGAGATGTCCAGGTTATACCAGCTGTACATATATAATTATATACAGGAGATGCCCAGGCTATACCAGCTGTACCTATATAATTATATACAGGAGATGCCCAGGCTATACCAGCTGTACATATATAATTATATACAGGAGATGCCCAGGCTATACCAGCTGTACATATATATTTATATACAGGAGATGCCCAGGCTATACCAGCTGTACATATATAATTATATACAGGAGATGCCCAGGCTATACCAGCTGTACATATATAATTATATACAGGAGATGCCCAGGCTATACCAGCTGTACATATATATTTATATACAGGAGATGGCCAGGTTATACCAGCTGTACATGTATAATTATATACAGGAGATACCCAGGTTATACCAGCTGTACATGTATAATTATATACAGGAGATGCCCAGGTTATACCAGCTGTACATATATAATTACATACAGGAGATGCCCAGATTATACCAGCTGTACATATATAATTATATACAGAGGATACCCAGGTTATACCAGCTGTACATATATAATTATATACAGGAGATGCCCAGGTTATACCAGCTGTACATATATAATTATATACAGGAGATACCCAGGTTATACCAGTTGTACATGTATAATTATATACAGGAGATGCCCAGGTTATACCAGCTGTACATATATAATTACATACAGGAGATACTTAGGTTATACCAGCTGTACATATATAATTACATACAGGAGATACTTAGGTTATACCATCTGTACATATATAATTACATACAGGAGATGCCCAGGTTATGCCAGCTGTACATATATAATTATATACAGGAGATGCCCAGGTTATACCAGCTGTACATATATAATTATATACAGGAGATGCCCAGGTTATACCAGCTGTACATATAATAATTATATACAGGAGATACCCAGGTTATACCAGTTGTACATGTATAATTATATACAGGAGATGCCCAGGTTATACCAGCTGTACATATATAATTACATACAGGAGATACCTAGGTTATACCAGCTGTACATGTATAATTATATACAGGAGATGCCCAGGTTATACCAGCTGTACATATATAACTATATACAGAAGATGCCCAGATTATACCAGCCGTACATATTTATAATGCATATTACTTTATGCTCAGGTTATACCAGGTGTACGTATACAGGGGCTTCTCACAAAATTAGAATATCATTAAAAAGTGAATTTATTTCAGTTCTTCAATACAAAAAGTGAATCTCATATATTATATAGTCATTACACATAGAGTGATCTATTTCACGTGTTCATTACTGTTAATGTTGATGATTATGGCTTACAGCCAATGAAAACCCAAAAGTCATTATCTCAGTAAATTAGAATACTTCATAACACCAGCTTGAAAAATTATTTGAAAATCCGAAATGTTGTCCTACTGAGATGTATATTCAGTAAATGCACTCAATACTTGGTCGCGGCTCCTTTTGCATCAATTACTGCATCAATGCTGCGTGGCATGGAGGTGATCAGCCTGTGGCACTGCTGAGGTGTTATGGAAGCCCAGGTTGCTTTGATAGCAGCCTTCAGCTCGTCTGCATTGTTGGGTCTGGTGTCTCTCATCTTCCTCTTGACAATATTCCATAGATTCTCTATGGGGTTAAGGTCAGGCGAGTTTTCTGGCCAATCAAGCCCAGTGATACTGTTTTATGTAAACCAGGTATTGGTACTTTTGGCCGTGTGGACAGGGGCCAAGTCCTGCTGGAGAATGACATTTCCATCTCCAAAAAGCTTGCCGGCAGAGGGAAGCATGAAGTGCTCTAACATTTCCTGGTAGACGGCTGCGCTGACTTTGGTCTTGATAAAACACAGCGGACCTGCACCAGCAGATGACATGGCTCCCCAAACCATCACTGATTGTGGAGACTTCACACGAGACCTCCAGCAGCTCGGATTGTGGCCTCCACTCTTCCTCCAGACTCTGGGACCTTGATTTCCAAATGAAATGTAAAATTTACTTTCCTCTGAACACAACACCTTGGACCACTGACAACAGTCCGGTTCTTTTCCTCCTTGGCCCAGGTAAGACGCTTCTGGCGTTGTCTATTGGTCATGAGTGGCCGACACAAGGAATGTGACACTTGTAGCCCATGTCCTGGACACGTCTGTGTGTGGTGAAGCAATGACTCCAGCAGCAGTCCACTCCTTGTGAATCTCGCCCCAATTTTTGAATGGCCTTTTCTTAACAATCCTTTCCAGGCTGCGGTTATCCTGGTTGCTTGTGCACCTTTTTCTACCACTTTTTCCTTCCACTCCACTTTCCATTAATATTCTTGGATACAGCACTGTGTGATCAGCCGGCTTCTCTAGCAATGACCTTTTGTGGCTTCCCCTCCTTGTGGAGTGTTGTGTCAGTGACGCCTTCTGGATATCTGTCAGGTCAGCAGTCTTCCCCATGATTGTGGAGCTACTGAAACAGACTAAGGGACCTTTATAAACACTTCGGAGCCTTTACAGGTGCTTTATATTAACCCTTGTCAGGCTGCATAATTTTACAACCTTAACAGGCTGCATAGGTACAATTGTACCTTCACATATACCTCCACTGTGGGAAGACTTTACTTGGTTTCAGAAACTAAAGTTCATTCAGCTACAAATGTTATGCTGATATCTATTGTTCAGTGTTGTTACTGGTCACTTATGTTGCTGTCAATTAAGTTAATTCAAACTGGGAGTGGCTTCTACTTGTCTTCCTGCCTCCCTCCTCTCATTAGCCATTTTGCTGTTCATCTCATTGCTGTGAGCACACATTTCTAGGCTTGTGAAGTCTTCAATTTCTTGGAAACGAAGGTAGGAAAGTCTCACAGCATCTAACAGCCAGTTATACCTTTATTCTCATTATGTGGGGACAGAACAGTCAAATTGTCTTTCAGCCTGGACTTGGCTTACATATATTTTGTATGAAACTTATCACTATAGGTATAATTTTTATACGAAAAATGGATAATAATTAGTATCTACATATTGTTTTACGATGTTTTATTTATATTCAGCACAAAATACGAAGCCAAAATTCATCTAGCAAGTCATCATGAGTGATAGTAATGCTGGATCTAGTTTCCGCCATAATCCAAGAAAACGTGTTTGCAGGTTAGTATAATTTTGTGAAAAGCCAATAATGTAGTATTTCGGAAAATTATTTATTTTACATTTTTTCATATTTACAGATTTACGTCTGACGAAATAATGCGAATGCTAGAAGAATCTGATTCTGAGCATGAGGATGAACCATATGTTCCATCTGATGATGAAAACTATGTACCACAAGTGGATGTTACTGAAGAAGATTCAGACATTGAACAAGAAATGGTCATAGAGCATGAAAATGAATACGAATCAGACGAAAGTGTTGAGGATGATTCTGTGCCTCAAAGTGCAGGCGACATTTGGACTGCTAAGGATGAAACTCAATGGTGCAGTAATCCACTGCCAAATGCACAAACAAAATCTCGTAATGTCCTACGACAAAGAGGTGGCCCTGCAGCAATCAGCAACCTATATACAGCAAAAGAGCTATTCAAGTCCATCATGACTCCCGAGATGTGTGACATCATATTACGGGAAACGAATCGAAAGGCCAAGAGAGTTTGTGATGCTTACAACAACGAACTGGTACAACGTTTTCCTGATTCTTCCAAACGGCCACCACAAAAAACATTCAAGCAATTTACTGAAACTGAACTTCATGCATTTTTGGGCATACTGATTGCTGCTGGTGTGCACAGAGCCAACAAAGAGAATCTGGAGGAAATGTGGAATGTTGCTGCTCTGCCTCTTATACGTGCAGCCATGTCTCGTGACCGCTTCAAGATGATACTCAGATTTATCAGGTTTGACAACGAAAATACACGTGCAGAACGTGTGCAAACAGATAAAGCTGCACCAATACGGGACATCTGGACAATGCTGAACAGTAATCTGGAGAGAGCCTACAAGCCATATCATTGTATCACCGTCGACGAGCAATTATTTCCATTTAGAGGTCATACTAAATTTACCCAGTATATACCTTCAAAACCAGCTAAATATGGCATAAAGATTTTCTGGGCTTGTGACTCATCAAATGCCTACCCTTTACAAGGTCAGCTCTACACTGGGAAACCAACTGATGGTCCTCGACAAGTAAACATTGGAGAACGAACAGTATTGGACCTAGTGAGCTCGTATAAAGGCTCTGGAAGAAATGTCACCACCGATAACTTCTTTACAACCATGGAACTAGCTAAGGTATTGAACTCCTGGAACATGACACTAGTTGGTACAGTGAGAAAAAACAAAAGGTTCCTACCTAACAACATGCAGCCTGCCAAAGAAAGGCCTGTATACTCGACAAATTTTGCCTACAATCATGATGCAACAGTCTGTTCATATGTACCAAAGAAGAACAAATCAGTCGTGCTTCTATCATCTATGCACATGACGGGAGAAGTTGAAGAGACACTAGCAGCCAAGCCAGAGATAATAAAATACTACAACATAACAAAAGGTGGCGTTGATGTTATGGATAAAATGTTGGGAGAGTACACTGTGAAACGACGAACATCACGTTGGACTTTGGCATTTTTCTACAATATGATTGATGTCAGTGGGTTAGCATCCTACATCATCTACAGAGAACACAATCCAAGCTTCAGGGCAAAGGATCAACGAAGAAAGTTCCTGAAAGATCTCGCAAATCAGCTGTGTATGATTGCAATTGAAGATCGTAGTACAAACAAAATGATAATGAGAAACCATTTTCTTCGAGGTGCAGTAGAAATGGTGCTTGGACGATGCATTGTGGTAGCATCGCAGCCAGCAGCTGGCCCCAAAATACCTCATGGTAGTCGTGGACCCTCCCCTGTTGTTGGTAGTTGCTATGTCTGCAGAGACCTGAGGCGAAAACAACGCAAGACTAGAAAGTCTTGTGTGGTTTGTGTGAAACCCATTTGCGATGAACACTCTGTAGCAAAGCCAACATGCATTACTTGCAAAGAAAATCAATAAAAAAAAGTTTCTTACATTTTCTTTTATAATGTAAATGAACAGTTTTTTACTTGTTTATAATAGTTAAATAGCATTATCATTAAAAAAAAATTTATGCTTTTTCCCTTGCATTATCTTCATTCAAAATATATGAGGTACATTTGTACCTATGCAGCTTGTTATGGATGCAAAAAGATCTCGACCCCTTATCTCGGAAGCGGGTGGAGATATTTTATTGAAATTTGGCCAATATATTCTGGACCAAAAATGTAGAGATGTCACGAAATTTCAGCCCTCTACGTCTTTTCAAAAAAAAGTTATTGCAATTTTAAAACGGAATAGTTACAATTGTACCTATTCAGCCGGATAAGGGTTAATTATTCTAATTTACTGAGATAATGACTTTTGGGTTTTCATTGGCTGTAAGCCATAATCATCAACATTAACAGAAATAAACATGTGAAATAGATCACTCTGTGTGTAATGACTCTATATAATATATGAGATTCACTTTTTGTATTGAAGAACTGAAATAAATTAACTCTTTGATGATATTCTAATTATGGGAGAAGCACCTGTATAATGCTCAGGTTACACCAGTCGTACATACTGTATATAATGCATATTACTCCATTCCCAGGTTATACACTCATGATGATGATCACTCTTTTCTTCTCTATCCTGATCTCTTACATTGCAGTAATGGAGCCTTAGCAGCTGTTTATGCCGTGTAATGTGTCAGGATAGCGCTGTGTTCTCCGTTATCACCAGTCCAGTATTCACATTGTGCAGCACTTTGTGACGCAGCTTTTTGGTGCCTTGTCAGTGGCCAGTAGATCTCGTGCGCAGTGACTGTCGCCGCTGACGCTGAGTGTGATCCGTCGTCTGTTCTCCCTTCTGTCGCTCCATGAGGATTTTTATCATTCCTATGGGACGTTC
The DNA here is from genome assembly GCF_032444005.1 of Ranitomeya imitator. Lineage (NCBI taxonomy): Eukaryota > Metazoa > Chordata > Amphibia > Anura > Dendrobatidae > Ranitomeya > Ranitomeya imitator. The sequence goes on along the minus strand of NC_091289.1, from coordinate 184,466,415 downwards.
TTCTTGCCAAGACAGGACAGTTTGACTGTTCAACAAGTAATGAGCCTCGGCGCATGGAGCAGCCATTTAGCGCTGTCTGATTAATGTGAGATGATCAAATGTGTTCTACAAGATGGAGATTATATCAAGAGCCTGGCACCGTAGAACGGCGGGTCACCTTGACGGCAGTGATTGCGCCGGGCGCCTGTCATCTGTCACCTGTGTTTTCTGGTGGTAAATGTGATGTTTTGATTAGTCAAATGTTAACTTTTGGGTTTAGTGGTGTTTTATTGCTGGAATTTTGGAAATGATAATTTCAATACTTTTCACATCCTGCAGGAGGGGATTTACAAATAAATCATAGGGCCCTAATGGCTCTCCTATCCTGAAAGCTTTCCTTAAGGTGCCAGGTTCTTAGCTTTATTGTATTTTGCTAGTAATAGATCTCTATTGTGGATCTTTGATTTTAGAATTCTTGCTGCATATAACCACCACTAGGGGGAGCTCACTACATATGGATTTACACATCCACCACTAGGGGGAGCTCACTACATATGGATTTACACATCCACCACTAGGGGGAGCTCACTACATGTGGACTTATACATCCACCACTAGAAGAAGCTCACTACATATAGATTTACACATCCACCACTAGGGGGAGCTCACTACATGTGGACTTATACATCCACCACTAGAAGAAGCTCACTACATATGGATTTTTACATCCACCACTAGGGGGAGCTCACTTCATGTGGACTTATACATCCACCACTAGAAGAAGCTCACTACGTATGTATTTATACTTCCACCAATAGGGGGAGCTCACTACATATGGTTTTATACATCCACCAATAGGGGGAGCTCACTACATAGATTTATACATCCACCACTAGGGGGAGCATACTACATACAAATTTATACATCCACCCCTAGGGGGAGCTCACTATAAATGGATTCATACATCCATCACTAGGGGGAGCATACTACATACAGATTTATAGATCCACCACTAGAGGGAGCTCACTACATATGGATTTATACATCCATCACTAGAGGGAGCTCACTACATATGGATTTATACAGCCACCACTAGAGGGAGCACACTACATATGGATTTACATATCCACCACTAGGGGGAGCTCACTACATATGGATTTATACATCCATCACTAGAGGGAGCTGACTACATACAGATTTATACAGCCACCACTAGAGGGAGCTCACTACATATGGATTTACACATCCACCACTAGGGGGAGCTCACTACATGTGGACTTATACATCCACCACTAGAAGAAGCTCACTACATATCGATTTACACATCCACCACTAGGGGGAGCTCACTTCATGTGGACTTATACATCCACCACTAGAAGAAGCTCACTACATATGTATTTATACATCCACCAATAGGGGGAGCTCACTACATATGGTTTTATACATCCACCAATAGGGGGAGCTCACTACATAGATTTATACATCCACCACTAGGAGAAGCTCACTACATATGGATTTATACATCCACCACTAGGGGGAGCTCACTACATACAAATTTATACATCCACCCCTAGGGGGAGCTCACTATAAATGGATTCATACATCCATCACTAGGGGGAGCATACTACATACAGATTTATAGATCCACCACTAGGGGGAGCTCACTACATATGGATTTATACATCCATCACTAGAGGGAGCTCACTACATATGGATTTATACAGCCACCACTAGAGGGAGCTCACTGCATACAGATTTACATATCCACCACTAGGGGGAGCTCACTACATATGGATTTATACATCCATCACTAGAGGGAGCTCACTACATACAGATTTATATAGCCACCACTAGAGGGAGCTCACTGCATACAGATTTATACAGTCACCACTAGGGGGAACTCACTACATACAGATTTATACAGCCACCACTAGAGGGAGCTCACTACATACAGATTTATACAGTCACCACTAGAGGGAGCTCACTACATACAGATATATACAGCCACCACTAGAGGGAGCTCACTACATACAGATTTATACAACCACCACTGGGGGGAGCTCACTACATACAGATTTATACATCCACCACTAGAGGGAGCTCACTACACACAGATGTATGTAGCCATTTCTAGTGGGCACTCATTTCATACAGATTTATGCAACCACTACTAGAGGAAGTCACTACAAAAAACTGTATGTAGCCATCACTAATGGGTGCTCACTGCATGTGTGTTTATAAAGTTTGTACTAAACAAGTGAGGTGTATACTGTTGGCACCACCCTTGTGCACGGCCATTATAGCAGTGGCATGCTCTGCTCCTATGATCAGTAGAGCATTGGTTCACAGCATGTGTCTCGTGACTGTACCGTGACTATATGGACTAGTCTGTAGCGCTTAAATTAAGTTGAACTTTTCTTACTGCTTTTCTCCAACTGACATTGCCAAGCCCTCTGCTGCCACAATTATTGTGAGTGGCCGGGAGGGATTATCATAAGGAAACGCACCATACTCGCCTGTTCTCGGCACGCACCAGACTCCTTACTCCACTTCTGCCATCGCCCGTCCTCCGCACTCGTTACCAACTCTTGGCGCTGAGGTCCAAGCGGTGACATGAGGGGCGATTCACGCTGCTGATGTGTTTTATCTTAATCCCTTCTATTTCTTCTGTTTTCCGTGCTTTGGAGTCTGCAGTGCCTACTGGATGTCTTTTCACGGCAATTGGGCGCTTGGAAACAATTTTATTCAGACCAAATTGAATTTTCGAGCTGGTTAGAAACCAATTTTGGGAGATTTCCTCATCTCTGTTTCCCACCTCCAATGTATCATTAATTAGAATGTTCAGAATTTATTGTTTTCATCTGATTCCTGTGCGTTTTCAGAACTAATTTTGCCATAGTCTTGAGGAGATGAAGGGTCTTCGCCCATCGCAAAAACATTTGTTGGTGCCATCTAGTTTGGGGCATTCACTAGCAGGATTGGTGCAGCCATTTTTTTCCCAACTAAACGTTGGGTGTCTTATGTTCCACCCACTAGAGCGACACCCGTGCACATTGTATTAATGCTTTCGAGCCATTGAGCAGTGACGACGAGAGCGTTTTTCTTCTTCCGACATTTGTACAATGCTTTGTGTTTTTATTCGGCTTCTTCTCTATCTTGTTTAGCATCATGGAGGTGAAGATGCAATGATCCGCTCAATGTTTCTTCTCTTATTATGGTAATTAATAACGTGTATGGGATGGAGTACCGGCACTGTCACTATGAGAGCCCTTCCTAAATCCAGTAATTGGGATTCTCAGACTAAGAGGCCCCTGGGCAGCGAATCTATATGGTGCTGCTTGTTTATTTGCTATTTAGGACCCTGCATCAGTCATTCTTGCATTCGGTCAATAAAGGGAGCGGATGAGCCCCGGGATGCGGTTTCTTTTGCTAGGCTGTAAAGATCGTCATCAAAATAGGGTCTTAAAAAGCAGTTTAGAAAACGGTCGCTGAATCCGAGCTCCCGCACGATGTGATAAATCTCATTCATGGGAGGGGGAGAGATGAGAACAAGTACAACGTAAAGTGCTCGCCGTGCTTTCCTTTTATTGATTGAGACATAGAAAGACATATTAACCTCTCCTCAAAGGTGGAGCGTCTCGGCAGGAGCCATTTCGGGGCTTCCAGTACAAATCACCCTTTTAGAACTTTTGTGGTTCTACCATAAAACTGGATTATTTGACCATTAGAGCAAAGGAAGCTGTGTGCTCTTCAGCTTGACATTGCGATGGCCAAGGACGGGCAGCCTTTTACCATCACCTTCAGCAAATGCTCAGTAGACTCTCGGTTCAGCGCACACATTTTATGGTCCATCAATCGCAAGAAAATCTCAACTCCCATATTGAAAACTTTACTTGAAGTCTTTTCTTTGGAGCCAAAGTCCTTGGACAAGTTGGTAGATATCAAGTGCAGGTGTTTCTTCTTAAGACCTGTAGTCTTCCTGTAAAGCCAAAATATTGCTGGAAGCCTTTTGGATGCTTCAGTTAATATGTTAAAATGCTAGGATGAAGGTTCAATTCAATCAAATGAACCCACTGGTGGCATCTTCTTCCATCGAGGACATTACCCAGATGAGACTGCTACAATGTATCTTCCAACTCGTGGCCCAAGAATGAGACTTTCATGGAATGGAATCTTATAGAAAAGTAGGAAATTGAAGAGAACAGATGGAAGTATCTTCTCCTTGGAAGTTTGTAACAAGATAGACAAAACATTAAAGGAAACCTGTCCTCAGATTAATGCTGCCCAAATCACAGGCATCAGGAAGAAGACATTGGCTGTGAGATTACACCCTGGTATGTTCTTCTCTAATATTGCTGCTGTGCTTCTTAGAATATATACATTGAAAAGCTGGCCGGGGATAATGTATGGTAACTTGGCTGACCAGTCTGATATGGTCTTCCTTTGAGTAACAGGTCTCTCTATGTACTATCTTACAGAGTGACCTGTCAGTCAGCTGAAGCAGGGTGGTGCGAAGTCATGTGAGGACCAAAACAGACTAGTCTTCCAAGATGCAGTGCTCCCGATGGCTGTGTTCGTCCCACGATGAGTTTTTGACACTGCTCATACTTCATTGGAGCTGAAGTGCTGCAGAAAATCTGCAATCTCGAAAACTCACCAAAAAGTTCATTATGGGAACATAGCCCTAATGTAAGCTCTCTCTGGAACCCCACCAGATATTAGAGTGAAACCTACCTACCTGCAGTCTGACAGCCGGTGCCAGATGCCTTTAATTTAGGGTTGTGAGATAACGCAGACCTCCTCCTATGTAGTGTCCAACTGGAGACACTCCAGAAAATGGGAACATTAGATCTCACATTACCAAATGTGATTCATGACATACGGCAAGTGATAATAAAGACTTTACAGAATATGACGCGTTTTGGGTCTAAAATGCTCCTTTTTCTGGTAGTACAATGTCTCATACTATGCAACCTATTTTGAGGCTTTTGTAAAGTCCCCAAAATCCCAATCTTTAGACAAGATCTTTACTGTACCAATATCGTTGTGTGAAGAAGGTTTATTCTAAGGCCCGAAATGCGTTACATTATGTGAAATATTAAGATCTTGGATACCAAAAATCTTTAGTATCAGCACGAAATGACTGTTCAAACCAAGCACGTGAGTTTGGTGCAGCCTTGGTGTGGCCAGACAATGCACCTGCCCACCTTCTTATTTTGCATCTTTCTCCATCTTCGTCTTCCTCGAGTGACAGATCCAACTTCAAAGGAGCCAGAGAAGGGCAGAGATAGATGGAGACCCAGTAGGTGGGGAGGTGCACAGGGCTGTTTGGCGGAACCAAGCACTTGTTTTTTGCTTTTAAGTCTCCATGCACATCCATGATTCTTTATTGGTGGCTCTAAAGCGTGCTTAGTCCATTTTTGGGGATTTTTGGCCATTGAGCATCTTCACCAGGAAACCTTGCCCACAGCTGGAACAGAACTGTTTGCTCCGTTGCTGCAAAACAAAAATGCAATATTACAATATGTAAGGGGAGAGTGGGAAATAACACAATCCATAAAAATATTGCAATTCTAGAAGGCTTGGCCGGGTTGTGCAGGGTTAACAATCCACTGGATCCAGTGAAGCAGCAGAACCGTCTCGGGCTCAGTTGTCAGCAGTAGACGCGTAACGCTCTTCACTCTATGAAATGTATAAGGTCCCCAGCCGTATGTATATACGGGGACGTCATGCCAGAAGGGCAGATGGTCTCTCTGGAAATCTGCCAAGTTTGCGATATTCACTGGGATTCTCAGCAATATGTTTCTGCACAATTAGAAAACATTCATGAGCAATTCTCATGGATACATGTGCACGGAGGGGTCGGCCAGGTCGGCTGAAACCCCGCAGATACAATATGTCCTCTTGTAATATATAATATATGATTCATGTTCTATGATGGCGCTATGTTTTGCTTGTAACTTATAAATAAGGTCATTTTGTATAAATCCGCAAGGTCAAGCTGCGCTCATTTCTCACAACTGCTTTCGATAGACGTACCGGTCTAATATATGTCCCAGAACCATTCTCATTCTCGCACTATTATGTGATTTGTCAACCAATCCTTTTCAGTGTAAAGTTTATTTTCATTAGTATTCTGGCTGCACTATAGGTGCTGGAACTTCCTTCTCCTAACTTCCCAGCATGCATTGTTCCTTCTACTGTAGAATGGACTGAATAGTCTGAATGGAAAGCCTGGATCTCTGTCATGCCTGTATGCAGATTGACAGAAAAGAGAGCAGGAGTAGAGACAAAGACGACTTCTTCCTGTAGAGAGACAAACACCAAATGGACCCCACGTTCTGTAGAGAGACAAACACGGCCCCCACATCCCAAAGAGAGACAAACATTAGCCCCCGTGTCCCATAAATAGACAAAGACCAGCCCTTGCATGATGTAGAGAGGCAAAGATGGTCCCCTTATTCCGTAAAGAGACAAAGACCGGCCCCCACATCCCGTAGAGAGATAAAGACCGGCCCCTGCGTTCTGTAGAGAGAAAGACCAGCCCCCACCCAATAGAAAGACAAATACCATCCCCCACATCCTGTAGAGATAAAAAAAAACAGCCCCCACATCCCGTAGAGAGACAAAGACCGGCCCCCACATCCCATAGAGAGATAAAGACCGGCCCCCACATCCCATAGAGAGATAAAGACCGGCCCCCACATCCCATAGAGAGATAAAGACCGGCCCCCACATCCCATAGAGAGATAAAGACCGGCCCCCACATCCCATAGAGAGATAAAGACCGGCCCCCACATCACGTAGAGAGATAAAGACCGGCCCCCACATCACGTAGAGAGATAAAGACTGGCTCCTGCGTTCTGTAGAGAGAAAGACCAGCCCCCACCCAATAGAAAGACAAATACCAGCCCCCACATCCCGTAGAGAGACAAAACCAGCCTCACATCCCGTAGAGAGACAAAGACCGGCAGCACATCCCGTAGAGAGATAAAGACTGGCTCCTGCATTCTATAGAGAGACAAATACCAGCCCCCACCGAATAGAAAGACAAGTACCAGCCCCCACATCCCATAGAGAGACAAAGACCGGCCCCCACATCCCGTAGAGAGATAAAAAACAGCCCCCACATCCCGTAAAGTGACAAAAACCAGCCCCCACATTCCGTAGAGAGACAAAAACCAGCCCCCACATCCCGTAGAGAGACAAAAACCGGCCCCCACATCCCGTAGAGAGACAAATACCAGCCCCACATCCCATAGAGAGACAAAGACTGGTTCCTGCGTTTTATAGAGAGACAAATACCAGCCCCCACATCCCGTAGAGAGACAAAGACCGGCCCCCAAACCCCATAGAGAGATAAAGGCCGGCCCCTGCATTCTGTAGAGAGACAAATACCAGCCCCCACATCCCGTAGAGAGACAAATACCAGCCCCCACATCCCGTAGAGAGACAAAGACCGGCCCCCACATCCCATAGAGAGATAAAGGCCGGCCCCTGCATTCTATAGAGAGGCAAAGACCGGCCCGACCTCCCATAGAGAGATAAAGGCCGGCCCCTGCATTCTGTAGACAGGCAAAGACCGGCCCATGCATTCTGTAGATAGACAAAGTCCAACTCTGAGGTCTTGTAGGGAAAAAAGACCCTCCCCAACGTCCTCTGGAGAGACTAAGACCGGCCCTCACGTCCTTCAGATAGACAAGGACTCACGTGCCCATCCCATAGAGCGACACAGACCGGACCCCACTATCTGCTCAAAGACAAAGCCTGCCCCCATTTTCTGTAATCCATCTTCAGGGCCTCTGCTGCTGGAGGCAGATTACCCTTCACAACAGTCAGTGAACATTGTGTATACAGAGGAGAAGCATCTGGAGTTCAACATTTTGGAGCGATTTTTGGGGAATACATAATTTTTAATAAAATTGAGGAAAGTGAATCAGTGAATGGATTTATCTCTTTAAACCTAAAGGCATGTAATCTATCCAGATTACTGAGACCGTGTTACACTTGTATCCAGTCTAAACATTCCAAAGTCCAGACGGATACATTCTACTTACACCGATACATTGTAACAAAGTATGTGGAGAGATTTGGGCAGGGGATTTATCCTAAAGCGAATCTCCTGGACTAAGAACAATTGCTAAGTATGGAGAGACACATATCTAGTGTAACATTGCTTGTCATTCAGTGCAAGTGAACAGAAACTGCAGCCACATCCCCCTCCATCAGGTCAAGAATTTATTATTTTACACTACACAGACATTTTTGTAGACCAATGTTGGTCAAGATCGACTTTTCTTCATCATTTATACATTATCTAATGCCAGATTATATATAAATTACAAAACCAGGTATTGTGAGAGAAGCATGCAGCCAACTAACTCTGGCATTACGGCATTGCACAGTCTGACTGCTCTAACTGTAAAGAACCCTTTCCTTTGTAGATGCCATATGTTTTAGATCCTGCTGTGCTGATCCCTTTAAGTGTAGATTTAATAAACACGATGTCACATGAAGCTTCCGTGGTGCTGGTTTTGCAGGATGATCATTGTGTATAAAACATTCATCCCAAATTACTTTATTTTAATTTCCCGGCGCCCATAAACCTTTTGCTTCCGGGCCATTGAGCCCTCTGATTTCTAGTATTTAAACTCTCTTTTGCAGCAAGCGCTATTTATCGGATTAAAGTGTGACTCTCACTAAAGGCGCTCACCCCGGCAGGCGTTATGGTGCGTGACGGAGCACATATTGTGTAGTAATACTTGACATTGTTTGTTGCGTTGGCTATACAGCCACTTATAGGAGCCATCGTATTTTAAAGATTTTTTTTTTAACCAATTCCAATGGATTAGCACCAAGGTTCACGATCCGCAGAGAGAAGCCAGGAGGACGTCTGCCAGCTCAGCGCGATTCTTATCCCAGTAATGTTAATTTGCAGAGCTGGCATCTTGTCTTATCTGCTGATGTACAAAGCCTGATACAGACCTGCAGAACGCGAAAAGGCCCTGACACGTATCGGGGCGACGGAACACAGAACCAGCCGCTCAATAACTGATACATTTACCCCATTTGTGACTGATGAGAGGAGCAAGGATTCATTATCACAATCCTCCCGGTCATTAGAACCTGACGTCCATCACTGCGACATATAAGATACAGGCAAAATGTGGCCCACAATTAAAAGTGGGGCCCTAAATGCCATCGCCCTGCACCATCACACAGAAGCATTTATGGGGCTTCTACACGAGCTCATGTCACACCGTTACATGAGCGTCAGTCGGATTTATTCATTTATAATGGCTGCCGACTCCAAGGAATCGGAGGGACAGAACAAACACTAATATACTCATCCTGTCCCCATGCATGTTATCGGCAGCACATCGCTATGTCGGCCAATGTGCTGCTGAGAATTCATCTTCGTTCTGGCATAAACTATGTAATCTGCAAATTTTTATTTGTGGAGCCAGTAATTTTAAAATATGTGAATGTTACAGACACACATACACACACAGACACACACACACACACAGACATACACACACACACAGACATACACACACAGACATACACACACAGACATACACACACAGACATACACACACTGACACACACACACACACAGACATACACACACAGACATACACACACAGACATACACACACTGACACACACACAGACATACACACACACAGGAACACACAGACACACACACACACAGACATACACACACAGACATATGCACACACAGACATACACACATTGACACACACACAGACATATAAACACACACACAGACACACATACACACACACACACACACAGGAACACACAGACATACATACAGTACACAGACACACAGAAACACACACACATACAGACACACACACACACACAGACACACACACACAAGAACACATACAGACACACTGAAACACACACAGACACACACACTGTATGTTATAAAATAGAAATACACTCCATGCTACCCGCACAGGCTGTGTGCTACACACAATCCCTGCTACACACACACACACTCAATGTTACATACACAATCTATGTTACACACACTGTATGTCACACTCAATCACTCTATGTGCTACAAACAAACTGTATGTTAAACACACTCCATGACAGACACACATATACATACTATTGATAAGAGAACACACGCTATACACACACTACATGTCACACACAAACACTGATAGTTACACATACTGTATATTAGAAAACACTCCATGATAGATACACACTACATACTAGACACACACATGCATACAATATATGTTACATACACTACATGCTACAGACACACACATATACACACTATATGTTACACACAAACACTACATGCTACACACACACAGTCGCTTCCAGGCCTGCCCTGTTTGCTCTGTAGTGACAGGCATCTTAATGTGTTTTTCAACAGATGAGAGAATTTCTCCAGCTTTGGGCAGATTTCCTGGAATTTGTTCTGCAGTTTAAACTTGTTTTCAATTTATATTTGGTCAGAATTGAAACTGCCCCGATGGCCATGAGAGGAGGCCGATCACTTTTCTCCGGCTGTTCCGCCACTTCTGCAGCTTCGGCTCTTTGCGCCGATCCTCTTTTTCCGTGTCTGTATTCTGGTGCTGAGGCCAATTTTGGGTCTGTGAGTAACCTCATGTGATTGTAAGAGGGTGGTGCTGTTATGGACAGTAAGGAACACGCTGTCACTTTAAGAGGCTGCACCCCCTTGTCTGGCGTGATGGAATGTTTTGCTTCTCCCCTGCAATAATCGTTGTAATGAGCTAGCCTGTGCAGAGTGCAGGTGTGGAGCTGGAGCAGCGTGTGTGAGCTGAGGCTGCTGCAGAGAGGACTTGTTGTGCTGATAGCTGAAAGAGAGAAGAACTGTGTCCTGATATAGTTGCAAGATAGCCACGAAGATACAGAGAAAGGGATTTACAGTTTCCAGGAGCATCCCTAGGATCCAGAAGCAAGGAGAAGACCACGTTTCACAGACCTGAAAGAAAGCCGTGCGCACCACCATATTAGACTGCTGGGGGCCCCCTGGGACTGGACCCGATTCTCCAACATCACCGTGAGTCTGTTCCTGTTTGGTGCACCTGTTAGGGCCTAGTGTAGGCTTCAATAGTCAGTACACGGGAGCCGTATGGCCTGCTTAGTAAAGGCCAGGGAGGTTATACGTAGAGTAGCATCATCACTTGTTTATTGTTTACATTTGCTTGTTAGACATATTTTGAGTCTGTAATAGTTGGAGCACCGTGCTATTTTACGGAAAAGATAAAGTTTATTACTCTTGTAAATTGTCTGTTGCCATTGTATACCCCTGTTTGCATCTTCCTCATTCCCTTCCTTCCTTGCCTTCCAATAAATCTACCCTTTGTTGTTTGCACCTCATCTTGTGTACAGTAGTCTTCCTGCACCGTGGTGGTCCCCCGGCCATCGCTTCAAGTGGCGCTGCGAGCAGGGTACTGTCACCAAGATGGAGGCAGCAGACAGCAATGGCGGGAATGCTAATGTTAAGAGATGCTGTGGGCATTGGTGGAACCCCTGCAAGGACACTTCCTATGGGCACCATATTTAGTGTGCTACCAAAGTTTGACGGCAAGAATATGCCACTGTCTGACTGGATGTCCTGGCTGCAAAACACCCTGAAGATTTATAACATCAGCCCAGACCTTGAAGTGGACATTGCGTTAACTGCCCTAGAGGGGGAAGCCCGTAGAAACGTCTGCCTACAACCAGAACTCACCCGCAGTACCCTGAAGGAGCTAGTGAAGTTCCTGGAAGAGATCTATGGTGAGACTGCTAGTGCCGGACAACTTCGCGCCAAATTTTTCTCTAGGCTGCAATACTGTTTGGTGATGACCGATCATTTCTCTAAGTTCGCAGTAGTCACTCCGACTAGAGATCAGACTGCGGAATCAGCGGCGCGAGCTATCTGTCAAGACTTCATCTGGGTGTATGGGTGCCCAAAGTGCATCCACTCCGACCAAGGCGCATGTTTCCAAGGCAAGGTGATGGAAGAATTGTATCGTATGTACGGCATTGAGCGGTCCGGGACCACCCCTTACCACCCTCAAGGCAACGGAGCTTGTGAACGCTTCAACCGAACCTTACTTCAAATGCTGAGAACGTTGGAGGAGGATAAGAAGGCGTGTTGGCCAGACTATCTGCCGGAATTGGTCTGGACCTACAACAATCGGGTCCACTCCACCACGGGTTATACCCCCTATCTACTGTTGTTTGGAAGAGCTGGACGAGAGATCATTGAACTGAATTTGGAACAGCCAGAGGAGCTGATGGAGCGAACTGTCACCTCATGGGTGAAAGAGCATCGGCAACGATTGCAACCGATAAGGCGGTTGGCGGGTCAGCAGCTGCAAGAAAAAGAACATACGGCCCGCAAACCGACTCAAGAGTTACCGCTCCAACCTGGAGACCGAGTATTAGTCAGAGAGAAAAGCCCCAAGGGAAAACTAAGTGAGAGATGGGAAGTACAGCCATATAAAGTTATCGAGCGAGTGTATGCTAATGGCCCTGTCTACAAGGTACAGATTGAGACTGGGGCATCCGACCCTAGAGTACTTCACAGAAATATGCTGCGGCCTTGCCGTTCTGAGGTCTGTTCTATGCCATTGTCGCCTGAAGGCGCTACTCCACTTCCTGAATCTGTCATGCCTGATGCTGAAATTGATGATGAGTGGTGGACCGTCCCTGACACAGTAGGGGGTCCTCAGCCACACAGAGACGGTAATCCCATGGATGCACCAGTACCGCCACGTGAGGACGAGACCAGACAAGAGCCCACAATGACTCCTGCAGCAAGTGTTCCTCTGGAAGATAGTCAAGCTTTGCCTGACAGCCAAGAGCTGCGGAGATCCCAGAGGTCTAATGCAGGGGTTCCACCAGTCCGATATGTAGAACAGTGTGCTCTGTCTGTTTTTACACCTTTGTTGCTTCCTCTATAGGTGCTGTTTCCGCATTGCACGTTCCTCCATTACACTTTGACCCTGATGCTGTGATGGTCGAGGACGACCATCATTAAGAAGGGAGACATGTAAGAGTGTGGTGCTGTTATGGACAGTAAGGAACACGCTGTCACTTTAAGAGGCTGCACGCCCTTGTCTGGCGTGATGGAATGTTCTGCTTCTCCCCTGCAATAATCGTTGTAATGAGCTAGTCTGCAGAGTGCAGGTGTGGAGCTGGAGCAGCGTGTGTGAGCTGAGGCTGCTGCAGAGAGGACTTGTTGTGCTGATAGCTGAAAGAGAGAAGAACTGTGTCCTGATATAGCTGCAAAAGAGCCACGAAGATACAGAGAAAGGGATTTACAGTTTCCAGGAGCATCACTAGGATCCAGAAGCAAGGAGAAGACCACGTTTCACAGAGCTGACAGACAGCCGTGCGCACCACCATATTAGACTGCTGGGGGCCCCCTGGGACTGGACCTGATTCTCGAACATCACCGTGAGTTTGTTCCTGTTTGGTGCACCTGTTAGGGCCTAGTGTAGGCTTCAATAGTCAGTACACGGGAGCCTTGTGGCCTGCTTAGTAAAGGCCATGGAGGTTATACGTAGAGTAGCATCATCACTTGTTTATTGTTTACATTTGCTTGTTAGACATATTTTGAGTCTGCAATAGTTGGAGCACCGTGCTATTTTACGGAAAATATAAAGTTTATTACTCTTGTAAATTGTCTGTTGCCATTGTATACCCCTGTTTGCATCTTCCTCATTCCCTTCCTTCCTTGCCTTCCAATAAATCTACCCTTTGTTGTTTGCACCTCATCTTGTGTACAGTAGTCTTCCTGCACCGTGGTGGTCCCCCGGCCATCACTTCAAGTGGCGCTGCGAGCAGGCTACTGTCAACAAGATGGAGGCAGCAGACAGCAATGGCGGGAATGCTAATGTTAATGGAGATGCTGTGGGCATTGGTGGAACCCCTGCAAGGACACTTCCTATGGGCACCATATTTAGTGTGCTACCAAAGTTTGACAGCAAGAATATGCCACTGTCCGACTGGGTGTCCCGGCTGCAAAGCACCCTGAAGATTTATAACATCAGCCCAGACCTTGAAGTGGACATTGCGTTAACTGCCCTAGAGAAAGAAGCCCGTAGAAACATCTGCCTACAACCAGAACTCACCCGCAGTACCCTGAAGGAGCTAGTAAAGTTCCTGGAAGAGATCTATGGTGAGACTGCTAGTGCCGGCCACCTTCGCGCCAAATTTTTCTCTAGGCTGCAATACTGTTTGGTAATGTCCGATCATTTCTCTAAGTTCGCAGTAGTCACTCCGACTAGAGATCAGACTGCGGAATCGGCAGCACAAGCCATCTGTCAAGACTTCATCCGGGTGTATGGGTGCCCAAAGCGCATCCACTCCGACCAAGGTGCATGTAGTTGCAATAGTTGGAGCACCGTGCTATTTTACGGAAAAGATAACAGTTATTACTCTTGTAAATTGTCTGTTGCCATTGTATACCCCTGTTTGCATCTTCCTCATTCCCTTCCTTCCTTGCCTTCCAATAAATCTACCCTTTGTTGTTTGCACCTCATCTTGTGTACGGTAGTTTTCCTGCACCGTGGTGGTCCCCGGCCATCGCTTCATGATCATGTGGGGGTGACACACGTCGTGACCAAGAGACGCTCCACATGAACGCATGACGACAGAGGAGAGAAGGGATGAGGAAAGAACGATGGGGAGAGAGGACAGGGAGAGAGGGGATGGGAAGAAGGGATGAGGAGAGAAGGAATGGGCTAGAGGGGACAGCGAGAGAGGGGACAGGGAAAGAGGGGACAGTGAGAGAGGGGATGGGGAGATGGGATGGGGAGAGGGGACGGGGATAGAAGGAACGGAGGTAGAGAAAGGTAGATAGTGGTAGAGAAAGGGGACGGAAAGAGCAGATGGGGATAGCTGATGGAGAGAGAGAGTATAGATAGTGGTAGAGAGGAGAAGACAGCTGGATGTGGTGGAGAGAAAAATATAGAGAGAAAGAGAAGGAAAAAGATGGAGAATTAGAGAGAGAGAGAGGACATGGAAGAAAGAGGGCCAGGCACAGGAGGCAAAACAGGGAAGGTGGAAAAGAGAATAAAGTAGAACAGAGGTGAAACGGAGAAAGATGGAAATGATGGGACAGAGAAAGAGAAGAAGGTAGGGAAGGGACTTTATAGGGTAAAGGTAAACAGAAAAATGGGGAAGGAGGAAGTAAGTGGAGTGTAGAGAGAGGAAAGGAGAGATGGATGGCAAGATGGAAAAAAGAGGAAAGCAGGAGAGAGAGAGAGAGAGGGCAAAGATGAGCGGGAAATTGAGAGAGGTGTAAGATTGCAGGGGAAGAAGAGGGGGATGTTAGAGAGATAGAGGAAGATAGAAGAGGGCAAGAAAGAAGTATGATTAGGGAGAGGGGAATAAAGATGAGACAGTGAAAGGGGGAAAAAAGAGCGAGGAGTAGATGGGAAAGAGGAGGAACAAAAGGAAGAGATAAAGATATAAGGGAAGGGTGAATGCAGACTCCGCTCCTGACCTTCAGGAGATGTAAATATCCATCATCCGTCATCCATATACCAGTGATGCTGCCATTACCAGTGTCGATTTCCAGTGGCCGCTTCCAGCATTCGCTCGGATTAATGTAATTAACTTTATAAATCTGATAAATCACAATCATTTGTTTTCCCTGATGTCCCGGTTCGGGGGTTTGATACAATTTGTGTTCAATATTATAAAGACTTTAATCTTTGTCAATTGTGCTGTGAGCGGTGATTGATACATTTCGCCGCACTGTATCATTTCCATTAGAGCTTCTTGGCACGAGGCCGGGATTCCCGGAGACACGTTCTCCCGTTGTGGCAGGGCCTGTACATTGTACATTGTGATTACCAACCAGCAGGAGATCGGACGCCGCCGGAACCGACCTGTAATGCATCAGTCAGAAGTAGCATACCATTATCATGGCTGGCGGGGGCTTTCCTCCTCATTATGGGGGGATTTATAACTCTCCAAAGCATATCAGACTGGGGTCATGATTTTTCCTACAATATACCCCAACCGACCCGCCTCAGCCCCATTATATCCCATTATACTCCACCACTTCATTTACAAAATTGCTAAAAATGTAACATCTAATTTTTTCATCTATTTTCTTAATTGTAACTTTGTTTTTGTTTCTTTTTTTTTTTTTCTAAAAAAGTGACTACCCCCATTACTGCCCTCTATAACTAAACATGGATGGATGGATGGATGTTTGGGGACTGCATTATTGCTTCTTCCTCCATTGTTGGCGTTTTCTTCCGCAATCCTTCTTCACGATCGCGCCAGCTGACACCTGTAATTACTCTCATCTGCACTTTGCCCCATGCTTTCCCTGTTACCATAGATAAGGCTCAGTGTCAGAGATGTTGTCTGTAGGATATGGAGAGTTCTATGACGGAACCTGGAGAAAGTAAGTGCCCCCCCTCCCCCAGCCCATCTTATTACATTGTATATATTTCCATATGTCTTGTATCTACAGTATAGATGAACCTCTCAGCCTGAGCGCAGGGTGGCGAATGGTTAATTCAGGTGACTGTTGCTTGGACGGATAATTCTGTGTGTTTTCTCGGTTTGGTCTGGATCTGTGGACGTTTCTCAGGGGTCTGCTCGCCGCTCTCAGCCCTCCTGGGATTTGTAGTCATTATTTCTTGTTGGACAATTGGGTGAAAATGTGTGAAAAGCTTGTGGATTGTGTATGTGCAAATTTAAATCTGAAAATTGTGGAATAATGGGGGGGTTCCCTGGGGGGCTATGGAGAGAAATGTGCTCAATTTAGTTTAAATTTTAAAATTGCCATTTCGGCAACGAAAATGCAAAAAAAGAAAAAAAAACATGAGAGGGTTAGATTTGTAAGATGTAACTGCAGTGGTCTTGCCCAGGAGTTAATTCTGCACTGACCGTCTTAAAAGAATTGTCTACTGCTATAGCGTTAATGACCTATGCTAATGACAGGGCATCAATATCAGATTGTTGGGGGTCCGACACCTTACAGCCCCACCGATAACCATTGACCTGCAGTACTCAACAATGGCCACTACACTGTGAGCGGCGCTGTCCTGTCTCCATACACCGTGCACCTCTGGCCACGGGATCTGTGGAGAGACAGCGTGTCCGACCTCCACCGACATGATATTAATGACCAACCCTAAGCATAGGCAATCAATATCAATTTCCTGCGCAACACCTTTAAGTGTTTTATTACCTACTGGGTATTTTTTTTAATTGCACTGTTTGCAATTTTAACCATTTATGACACTGACCAAATACCAAAGTGCTTGTAAAACCAAGAAACTTGGAGTTGATTATTAGAATTCCTCTTTGTTCTCAAGAATGGAAGATTTTTAATTGTTTTCTTTTCTGTTAGTTGTCTAGGTGACTGTCTACTTCAGCAGTCTATCAGCAGTGGTCGGCGTCTTAGGCAAAGAGCACGGCACTTACAAACTCTTGGCTATAGAGCTTGTATGCGCTGCTCTTACGCTGACCAGTTCTTAGGATCTGTCTCTGTCCTCCAGTGCCACAGAGACATTATTAGATAGCGCACTGTTCAGACCAGTGATTCAACTGTGCCTCTGCTCTGAGCCATCAATTATAGGCAGAGAATCGGGAAGTGGGGGAGAAGTGACCCCCAAATATAGATAATGAGAACATCCCTTTAATAGTCACTTTGTGTGAGAGTGGGAACATATAATATACCCTTTAATTAGTGGATATTACTATAGTGAGTCCAAGCACCCAGTGAGATGGAGGAAGGTGATATAGAGGGGCTGAGCAGAAAAGGGACAAATGCCCAGTGAGACTGAGGAAGGTGATGTAGAGGGGCTGAGCAGAAAAGGGACAAATGCCCAGTGAGACTGAGGAAGGTGATGTAGAGGGGCTGAGCCAGAAAAGGGGCAAATGCCCAGTGAGACGGAGGAAGGTGATGTACAGGGGCTGAGCCAGAAAAGGATCAAATGCCCAGTGAGACTGAGGAAGGTGATGTACAGGGACTGAGCCGGAAAAGGGGCAAATGCCCAGTGAGACGGAGGAAGGTGATGTTGGGGGGCTGAACCGGAAAAGGGGCAAATGCTCAGTGAGATGGAGGAAGGTGATGTAGAGGGGCTGAGCCGGAAAAGGATTAAATGCCCAGTGAGACTGAGGAAGGTGATGTAGAGGGGCTGAGCAGAAAAGGGACAAATGCCCAGTGAGACGGAGGAAGGTGATGTAGAGGGGCTGAGCCGGAAAAGGGGCAAATGCCCAGTGAGACGGAGGAAGGTGATGTAGAGGGGCTGAGCCGGAAAAGGGGCAAATGCCCAGTGAGACGGAGGAAGGTGATGTAGAGGGGCTGAGCCGGAAAAGGGGCAACTGTCCAGTGAGACTGAGGAAGGTGATGTACAGGGGCTGAGCCGGAAAAGGATTAAATGCCCAGTGAGACGGTGGAAGGTGATGTAGAGGGGCTGAGCCAGAAAAGGGGCAAATGCCCAGTGAGATGGAGAAAGGTTATGTTGGGGGGCTGAGCCAGGAAAGGGGCAAATGCCCAGTGAGACGGAGGAAGGTGATGTAGAGGGGCTGAGCCGGAAAAGGGGCAAATGTCCAGTGAGACGGAGGAAGGTGATGTACAGGGGCTGAGCCAGAAAAGGATCAAATGCCCAGTGAGACTGAGGAAGGTGATGTACAGGGGCTGAGCCGGAAAAGGATTAAATGCCCAGTGAGATGGTGGAAGGTGATGTAGAGGGGCTGAGCCAGAAAAGGGGCAAATGCCCAGTGAGATGGAGAAAGGTTATGTTGGGGGGCTGAGCCAGGAAAGGGGCAAATGCCCAGTGAGATGGAGGAAGGTGATGTAGAGGGGCTGAGCCGGAAAAGGGGCAATTCCCCAGTGAGATAGAGGAAGACTATGTAGAGGAGCTGAGCTGGAAAAGGGGCAAATACCCAGTGAGACGGAAGAAGGTGATGTAGAGGGGCTGAGCCGGAAAAGGGGCAAAGGCCCAGTGAGACGGAGGAAGGTGATGTAGAGGGACTGAGCCGGAAAAAGGGCAAATGCCCAGTGAGACGGAGGAAGGTGATGTAGAGGGACTGAGCCGGAAAAGGGGCAAATGCCCAGTGAAACGGAGAAAGGTGATGTAGAGGGGCTGAGCCAGAAAAAGGGCAAATGCCCAGTGAGACGGAGGAAGGTGATGTAGAGGGGCTGAGCCGGAAAAGGGGCAAATGCCCAGTGAGACGGAGGAAAGTGATAAAGAGGGACTGAGCCGGAAAAGGGGCAAATGCCCAGTGAGATGGAGGAAGGTGATGTAGAGGGGCTGAGCCGGAAAAGGGGCAAATGCCCAGTGAGACGGAGGAAGGTGATGTAGAGGGGCTGAGCCGGAAAAGGGGCAAATGCCCAGTGAGACGGAGGAAGGTGATGTAGAAGGGCTGAGCCGGAAAAGGGGCAAATGCACTTTGGACAAAAATGCAAAGTTAGGAAACCTGGTCCACTCCCCAGTATTGTACTGTGCCCCCCATGTCTGACTTTGTAGTCTTGTGAGTAATGTTGCTGCTTTCAAAAAAATACATAATGTTCCGTTTTTTACTGTGAATGATTTAGCGGAGATGGGAGAGGGCTATAATTTAGTTAAGGACCAATTACCTTATTATGTCGCCGTACTCTGTTATCAGCGTATAATTTTCATGTTGCTTTAATTAAACATTGCCTGAAATACCGGAATTCGGGAAATATATAGAAACATGTATTTAGTGGCGGCTAAGAGAGACTTTTTTTGCAATGTAATCCTGTGATTAGTGGAGAAATATCCTAAACTGCTTAAAGCTGCAGAACGTGGACTGGACGGACTGGTGAGAGGTATACAAGCCTGATATTTGACGGGGGCAGAAGGCGTGATGTGGTCCAGCGGCTGGAGCACCTATTATAGGCCTATTCCCAAAATAGTAAGCCATCCTTATCCATAGGATAGATACTGATCCAAAGAATGCGGCTCTGGAACTGGGCTATGAGTTATCCCATCCCGGATGGAGTGAAAGTGAAAATGTTCAACCTCCGCTACACTGACTGTCTATGAGACTGCGGGAGAACAGTGCTCCTCCGTCCTATGAGCAATGACAGTAGCGGGGATTGAGCATGTGCACCTCCTTGAGCATGTGCAGGTTCCCGGGTTCCTCAGGATCTCTGGGGTTCCGAACAATGTTGGATTTACAGTTGCAAAGAAGTGATTGGAGTAATCCATTCTCCAGGGGGTCTTGAAGTAGCTGCCACTTTGTCTGATGTACCTTTGCCAGGAAGGGCTCAGATAATGGACATTGCAACCATTATGATAGGTCTTATTGTTGGGCGAGGGCTTTCAGCATGGTCAGTCACTTGCACTCTCCACTTATAGACATGGCAAAGTAAAGGCGTACTAACTGATGGGGGTCTGACCGCTGGGATCCGCACCAATCGGAAGAATGGAGAGCTTTTATCCCTCTTACACATGCTCAACCACCGCTCCATTCATTCACTATAGGGGTGCTGTGTTTTATTCAGCTTTTTCTAACAGCCCCATAGGGAATGAACGGAGTGGCGGTTGAGCCTGTGTACAGGGATAAAAGTGCCCCTTTATGCCAATCGGTGCAGGTCAGAGTGGTTAGATCTCCCCCGATCAATAAGTTATCACCTGCCCTGTGTATAGACATGTCACTTTCACTGGACAATCCCTTTAAGAGTGGTCTGGGCAGCGATGCTCTATGAACCATCATTGTTAGAATAAACTTGAGCAGGAACGCCCATGAGGAGCGATTTATCACGTGTGAGTCCTAAACTTTAATGTACCTTATTAGGGGCTGCAGGTCCTTACCGGATGTGGACCCTGGAGAATGAAGGGTCAGTCCACGCTTCCCTAGTATGAAACTCAATTAAGGCATGTGTTTTTCTGCAATGCTATAACAAAAAAAATGATTGTCCTTCATCCTTCCCACCACACACAAAGTATTAGGATATTCCATCATTATGTTTAGGTAGAAAGCAGAGCGGCAAACCCACCTCCTTTATTTGATGTCTACTATTGGATCATGTCTATTCAGGGGTGGAGCCATGTGCAGGTTTGTCCCGCCCCTGAGGAGGCGGAGATTTGAAGATGAAGCCATTGTTAGTGCTCCCTTCCCTTTTCGGTCTCCAAATCGTCCTCAGGTTTCTGCCTTTACGTAATGAACGTCCTCGTATTTCTGAAAAAAGGAGAAAATCTCATTTGATTAAACATTTTTTAGCTTTCTTCTTTCTTTTTTTTTTTTAATTAATCCCTTTGGCGAAAACTAAATTAAAAATTAATTATTTTCTGTCCTCAAAACAGTAAATTTACAAAAGGCTCCTTTTTATGTTGGAGAAGCTCCGGTTCATTAACCAGTCGGGGGACGGAGGCTTTTCAGTCTTCGCACTACAATATTTGATTACACACTACATTGACTTGATAAGTCCTGATGTAAAGAATATTTTAGGGAATTATTTTCCTAGCAGAGTTTCTTTCTCTAGCGTTGCGATGTGATTTCTTTCCGGCTGTATGTGCACGGGAACAATGTTGATGGTAAATGTATCACTTGGAAAGTATTGTTCCATTATCTGGACTGACCTACATTAGGGTGAGCAGGAAGCTGGGAAAACAGATTGACTGTCACAGTAATCTGCATAACAAACATTTCAGCCGGGGACAGTATGGTGAACGCTTACTCGCTGCGACAGACCCACTATTATGACTACTAATCTCCCAGGCAACGTCCCCCCCATTCTGCTCGGAACAGACGAGAGCTGCCAAATCCAAATCTTAACGCCACAAGCTGAAGGCTCCGATATCTGCAACACGGCAGAACTATGGGGACAACGAGGACAAGAAAAACATAATAACCAAAAACCAATAATAACCATAACCAAAAACCAATAATAACCAATCAGGTCACAGCGATCAGCGCGAGAAGGAAAATTACTACTGGCTACAATGTTGTTAATTGTCTGTTATATTGTTGTATCTGTACACAAGAAGACTCCACCTGCATCCAACTCTTTCGCGATAAAAACGCATAAAAAACGCATACATATGCATCCTATCATTTAGAATGCATTCTGCAATTTTTGTGCACATGATGCGTTTTTTTCAACGAAAAAAACGCGTTGCGGTAAAAAAAGCAGCATGTTCATTCATTTTGCGGATTTTTCGCATTTTTCCCGCTATTTAATGCATTGGGAGAGCTTTGTAAAAAAAACGCGAAAAGAACGTGCAAAAACCCACTCTTCTTGGCAAAAAGCCTCCCGATCCTGTTCATTCCTGAGCTGTCTAGCATGAAGAACTGTGCGCTTGAGATCTGCCCAGAGTGGCTCAATGATATTGAGATCAAGAGACTGAGATGGCCACTTCAGAACCTTCACATTGTTCTGCTGAAGCCAATGACAGGTCGACTTGGCCTTGTGTTTTTGATCGTTGTCATGTTGAAACGTCCAAGTACGTCCCATGCGCAGCTTCTGAGCTGATGAGTGCAAATTTGCCACGAGTATTTGCTGATAACGTGCTGCATTCATATTTCCTTCACCTTTGACCAAGGTTCCTGTGACTTTATAGCTCACACATCCCAAAAACATCAGTGATCCACCTCCATGCTTTACAGTAGGAATGGTGTTCCTTTCATCATGGGCCTTCGTGACCTCTCTCTCCAAATGTAACGTTTATGGTTGTGGCCAAAATGTTCAATTTTGGTCTCATCACTCCAAATTACCTTATTCCTGAAGTTTTGAGGCTTGTCTCTGTGCTATTTTGCATATTGT
The DNA here is from genome assembly GCF_032444005.1 of Ranitomeya imitator. Taxonomy (NCBI): domain Eukaryota; kingdom Metazoa; phylum Chordata; class Amphibia; order Anura; family Dendrobatidae; genus Ranitomeya; species Ranitomeya imitator. The sequence continues at coordinate 184,443,656 of NC_091289.1, read as the reverse complement.
AGGCGAGATACTTTGTGGCATTTGTGCAGTAATGGATTTCTTCTGGCGACTCGATCATGCAGCCTATGTTTCTTCAAGTGCCTCCTTATTGTGCATCTTGAAACAGCCACACCGCTAGTTTTCAGAAAGTCCTGTATTTCAGCTGATGTTATTTGTGGGTTTTTCTTTGCATCCCGAACAATTTTCCTGGCAGTTGTGGATGGCATATTTGTTGGTCTACCTGACCGTGGTTTTGGTTTTACAGAGCCCCTGATTTTCTATTTGTTAATCACAGTTTAAACGCTGCTGACTGGCATTATCAATTCCTTGGATATCTTTTTGTATCCCTTCCCTGTTTTATACAGTTCAACTATCTTTTCCCGTAGATCTGTTGACAATTCTTTTGCTTTCCCCATGACTCACAATCCAGAAACGTCAGTGGCTGGATGAAAGATGCAAGAGTCTGTGTGGATCCCAGAAACTCACTCTGCTTGTAATCAGTGTGTGTGCATAAAAGCTAACAAGTCACAGATGAGAATGTTACCTTTAGTAGCCATTCAGACCCATTTGTGTCAACTTCTGTGCATGTTATCAGGCCAAAATCACCAGGTTATGTGAAATTTTGAGTGGAGTGGAGAAAACATTTTGGTGTTATCATTCATATTCTCTGAAAAAAGGCCAAGAAAGCAAAAATTATGCTGGGTTATGTAAACCTTTGAGCACAACTATATACCCAAGAGCTGCACTCACAATTCTGCTGGCGCAGTCACTGTGTACATACATTACATTACTGATCCTGTACTGATCCTGAGTTATAGCCTGTATTATACTCCAGAGCTGCACTCACTATTCTGCTGGTGCAGTCACTGTGTACATACATTACATTACTGATCCTGAGTTGCATCCTGTATTATACACCAGAGCTGCACTCACTATTCTGCTGGTGCAGTCACTGTGTACATACATTACATTACTGATCCTGCGTTACATCCTGTATTATACTACAGAGCTGCACTCACTATTCTGCTGGTGCAGTCACTGTGTACATACATTACATTACTGATCCTGAGTTACATCCTGTATTATACTCCAGAGCTGCACTCACTATTCTGCTGGTGCAGTCACTGTGTACATACATTACATTACTGATCCTGAGTTACATCCTGTATTATACCCCAGAGCTGCACTCACTATTCTGTTGGTGCAGTCACTGTGTACATACATTACATTACTGATCCTGAGTTACATCCTGTAATATAGCCCAGAGCTGCACTCACTATTCTGCTGGTGCAGTCACTGTGTACATACATTACATTACTGATCCTGAGTTACATCCTGTATTATACTCCAGAGCTGCACTCACTATTCTGCTGGTGCAGTCACTGTGTACATACAGTACAGTACTGTTCCTGAGTTACATCCTGTATTATACTCCAGAGCTGCACTCACTATTCTGCTGGTGCAGTCACTGTGTACATACATTACATTACTGATCCTGAGTTACATCCTGTATTATACTCCAGAGCTGCACTCACTATTCTGCTGGTGCAGTCACTGTGTACATACATTACATTACTGATCCTGAGTTACATCCTGTATTATACTCCAGAGCTGCACTCACTATTCTGCTGGTGCAGTCACTGTGTACATACATTACATTACTGATCCTGAGTTACATCCTGTATTATACCCCAGAGCTGCACTCACTATTCTGCTGGTGCAGTCATTGTGTACATACATTACATTACTGTTCCTGAGTTACATCCTGTATTATACTCCAGAGCTGCACTCACTATTCTGCTGGTGCAGTCACTGTGTACATACTGTACATTACTGATCCTGAGTTACATCCTGTATTATACTCCAGAGCTGCACTCACTATTCTGCTGGTGCAGTCACTGTGTACATACATTACATTACTGATCCTGAGTTACATCCTGTAATATAGCCCAGAGCTGCACTCACTATTCTGCTGTTTGTTATTGGAAATGGTCAACAACTTTGTAGACTCCCCCCTAACTGTAGCTCTGATACTTATATGGACTCGGCCTTGCACAGCTGCAGAGTCTCCGCATCATAGGAATCATTCAGGTGAACCAGATTATACAATGCCTGAAAATCAGGTCTTAAAGGGGAAGTCATTCAAGTCACCACTTTCGAGCCCCCTCTTTGGGCTGTTGTGTTGCATCTTGCTCCCACCTCTTATGCTTTTCACATTCTTGATTCAGCTGAGCTTACCATGATGTATGCAGACACTGAACCAGCAGGGATCATCACTGACATCTAACAACAGGATTCCTGAGAGTTTACAGAAAACTAGCAAAATTCTGGATGCAGCTTTGGGTGTGACTAGAGGGTGCGAGTTAGAAATTAAAAAAAAAAAGAGATTAGCTTTGTAAAGACACCTTTATTGCAGGGAATGCTGTGTATGGTGCATGTGTTATAGCGTCAGAGCTTCATCCTGGAGACCTGGGCTCTGTCTCTACCGCACGTCAGTAAATATCCCGAAAATATGAAATCATTAAAGCAGACAAAAAGCAGCATTAGAGAAATGTCAGGGAATGTCACCCGTCTCGGCTGGGCTCCTGCAGCCCGCAGACATTCTGCTACACTTCATGACAAAGCTGCTGTGTGTCCTGTGAGGCTGTGAGACCTGGCAGTAATTATACCCCTGGGATCGCTGCTGCTGCTGACCCGAGCAGTCTGGGCAACAACGCAAGAAAAAATGTCTATGGCCATGACCAGGGATATTAACGTACACATTCCCAGCAGAACTAACGGAAATGTAACAGGCGGGCGATTGCCGTGATGTTATACGATTCCGCAATCGTCTATCCTGTCAAATCGAGAATCGGTAACTGTAGCGACAGCGACAGATAAAACAGGAAAATATATAAAGGAAATATGATAAAAATGTCGCCATTCACAGACAAGGATGCCCAATACATCGTTGTTGTTTTTTTTAGTCATTTGTTATTTGTTTACGTTTTTTCCACCATATTTTTCATAACCACACTTGCTTCATAAACGTTGCACAAGATCAAAATGTTCTTTATTTTTTTTCTTTAACCATTGTTGCGTCTTTTGAGTGCAAAGAAATGGCATGTTGCACTAAAATGTTGGAAAATTTGCGCCAAAAAATTTCAGGAGCAAAAAAAAAAAAATCATTCAAGGGTCGATGGCAAGAGAGAATGAAATGAAGTACTTTTGCGCAACTTTTAAAAAAAGTCAAAATTGATGAATCAGATAAAAACATCTGGAAATAACGAACCTCTTCCACTATAGCGAAAACAACTGAAATTATAAAATCACCTTTAAAAGGCGCAAATTAGGAGTAGAATTGGACGCAGGTGAAAAAAACACCAAAAAGTAGACATGAAAGGTGCAAATGTACTAACGAATCCAACCCCTGTTATTTCAGAAAGTTGTAAAACTTGTATTGCACAGTCCAGAATTGTTAAAAATGATTACAAACCTCCAAAGGGCCTGAAAAAAAATGAATCTAGTATGAAATGGAAATTAGGAGGGGAGAGGAAGGGGATGCAGCTGCAGCTACACACAGGAGGGAGAAGGAAGAGGAAAGTAGCACACAGGAGACTGCTAATTGGCTCTGAGTGCATAGCAACGTTGTGACATCAAAGCAGGAAGAGTCGGCCGACAACAACGAGAAAATGTGGATTTACAAAAAGAGAGAAGGGCAAAGGAAAAAGACCCCAAATCTGCATCGTTTTGGCTTACACGTTTATAGGGATTTTTTATAATAAGATTCTTTAATGTTAATGGGATCCACTGAACACCATTTTGTTATAAGCTTGGCATTGTTTCCATGTATTTTTATACAATTATAAACTTCTGCCAACCTGCAGTCACCACTAGAGGGAGCTATATTGCATACTGTTTTAGCGTGGGACTCACTGTCTGATCAGTATCCATTGCTCTCATGAGCTCCCCCTAGTGGTGGCTGTCAGCAGAGATAGAAAAGGGACATATAGTTATAATTTTTTGAAGCAATAAATTGGGAGTGTATTAGTGAATGTTCTGAAATCTGCATGCACCACTAGACATTGAAAAATGTAAATGTAAGCTGCAGAGTTACTTTAAGACTTATTATGACTAACAGAGTCTGAATATGATTTTGCAGCCCATACTCCGTGCACGGTGACTGTAACCTGAAGGGACAGGGTGACACATATTACTGCTCTGAGTGAAACATTAAGTAGACATTCGTCTTAATTAGCGTTGAGTTGAAATTTGGACTCATTCTAGATAAGATCCTATTTTCTGAGACTTCAGCCCAGGCAGGTTTCACTGTTACCCAACATGACCTCTCCCATCACCATTGCTCATGTTGTGGGTCTGCACACAGCCCCTCGTCCTCCAGTCTACAGCCACAAACTTCAAGGATCTTTCATTACATAAAGGGTATGCACATTTTTGCAACCAGTTATTTCAGCGCACCTAAAATAGAAATAAAAATGTTGCAAATAATCTAATAAAAAAATAAATCTGTTTTGAGTTTACAGCTCCTATTTAAAATGATGTGTCTCCATGGTTACAGACTACAAACTTGCACTGCGTAGTCAGAGCTTGCAGTAAACACAATCATTTGTGATCTCTTCTCGTAGAGAAGGCGTCGGGCGGTTTGATAATGACATGGAATTGGGACTCATTATATAAAAATAACCTTCTACTGGAAACCACAACTGGAGGAAATCATTACTTTGTGGCACTTTTTTTCCACTTAAATTTTAGGGTGATTTGTCACAGTTCTGTATCATCCCTGACTCTAAGCCACGTCTGAGTCTCGGGAAAAGAGCCACAGAAATGATCTACCAAACAGGATAAATGGGTCTAAAGCGAAAGGCAACAATTTGACCAAAATGTGGGACATTTACTACTAAAACTCACAATGTGAAATCTGCTTCAATATTCAAAACAGGCAAAAGTCACCAAGAAATCTGGTGAAATCGGACGAGGATGATGAGAAATCTACAGGGGAACTAATAGAAGCCAAACATAAGCTTCCATTGCACACAGCAAACTTCACTCCACACAAAGGCTTCATTGGATCGACAGTTGGACGGAAGGATGGATCTATGGATGGATACAGTAAAATGGATGGATGGAGAAGATGGATGGATGGGTCTATGAATGGATAAGATGATTGGATGAAGAAGATGGATTGATGAATGGATCAAATGGATGGATAGGATGGATGTATGGATGGACGAATGAGTGGCTGGATGGATAGGATGGATGAATGGATGGGTGGGTGGATGGATGGACAGAAGGATGAATCTATGGATAGATAAGATGGATGGATGAAGAAGATGGATTGATGGATCTGTAACACCCCAGGTAACCGGTTGTTACAGTGGTATTGCTTTCCTCACGGGGAGAGTGTTGCCATGCGTGGAAGCGAGGAAGGATTCCTTTGACAAGTATTCAGCACATGCAACACTGTTCTGACTCCAGGCCAGAAGGGGGAGCTCTGAACCCAGTTTCAGGGGAGCTTCCCTAGAGAATATATATTCTGGCTTGGAGGAGGAATTAGTTAGTCTGTCAGAGGAGCAGATTGTGAGAGGAGAGTGAGGAGAGCGGAAGAAAGCTGGGGCCGTGCCGACGGATGATTCTGCAGCTCCTGGGAAGAGCAAAGAGGGACAGAGCAGTTTTTAGAAGACTGAAAGAGGAAGAGAAGCGAAGGAGAGTAAAGAGCTGGAGGGAAGCTGCGACTGAGCTTTCTTCACGCTGAAGCGCAGATTACCGGTAGCCAGAAAACCGAGGTTGTGGGGGTAACTTCATGCCCCACGGCAAAAACCGGTGAGCAGAAGGATTTCTAATCACCTGTCCACCATTAACACCTGAAGGTACGGTAACACACAGAGCCCGGAGTCGTGATAGAGACCCTGTAAAAAGGCTTGAGTTACCTGCCATGCGGGTAGTGTCCTACCTAAAGGGGGAGAAAGTGAGGACTTTGTGTGAGGCCTAAGGCACCAAGGGACTACAACGTGGCGCGTAGAGGAAGGCTTCCAATCCCACCTGGCTAGGGGGATTCCTGAGTCGCTTCCAAGCCAGCCGGACCATGCCAGGACCTGTGATCTGTACCCTGGACTGTGGCTGCATTGCATCAGTAAAGAGGTAAAGAGACTGCAACTTGTGTCCTCTGATTCTTTCTGGCACCACACTATCCTTGCCAAATTCATCGGAGCCCTGGGGACCCAGCTTCACCTGTGGGAAGCCGTACAATCCCTGCATACCACAGGTGGCATCATGAACAAACTTTATTCAACATTCCCTTTAAAGTCCTTTTACTTGGATGCCCAAGGCCATGGACCGGGTCGCTGCCACCGTGACCACCCCTTTAAAGACCACCTTACCGGTACCGAGTACCCCACGGCCCTGGTGGGCGCTCCAGATCAATAAATGGATAAGATGAATGGATGGGCGAATGGACAGACCGAGAGACGGATGGATGGATCTATGAATGGATAAGATGGATGGGTGGATGGATGGATGGAGGGAAGGATGGATCTATTGATAAAATAGATTTATGGAGAAGATGGATTGATGAATAAATGGAAGGATGGATCTATGAATGGATAAGATGGATGGATGGACGGATGATGGATAAGGTAAAACGTTGGACTGATACATTGATGAATAATAGATGCATTGAAAATAGATAGAGTTGCAAAAACTAATGTCTTTGCACTGGAATAAAGCTGTGTTCACACACAGCATTTTTTCTGCATCCAAAACCTGCTTTCTTTGCAGTAGAAACGCTGCATTCCAAATGCTCGTCTATCAGCATTCTCACTGCATTTTTTTAGACTTTTTTTCAGCGTTTTTTGCGTGTGGGTTACATATGCTCTTTGTCTACAGCATGTTTAATAAAGGGAGATTTATTCACCAAAAATGCTTCAAAAACATAAAAATGTTTGTTGCGTTTTTTTCTCTTTCTCACTTTCCATGGGAGAAAAAAAGCACTGAAAGAATTGACATTCTGCAGTTCTCAAATTCAGTCAGGTATAAAAAAAACAAGTGTGTACATGAGAGTCCTGAAATCTTATAGCTTTTGTTGGTACTTTAAAAAGTAGCTTTTAGTTTGTATACTAAAGCATAAAAAAGTAACATGTGAAAATCGACTAAGAGAATTTGCAGTGTGTTTTCTGCACAACAAAAACAGAGAAAATGCTGCATAAAATCTGTACATTTCTTAGGCTTGTTTGATGCATTTTATCTGCTTTTCCGCTCTGTTTTTGCTGCTTTTTTTCCTATTCATTTGAATGAATGAAAAAATGCTGCAGAAGTGCAGAGTTGACATGCTGCAGATTTTTAAAAAACGCTTTGATAGTACAATTGTGCAAAGAGAAAATAATCTGCGTGTGTCTTAGGTTTCCGAAATCTCAGTCACTTTGCTGGTTCTGTAACATAAACGCACCATGCAAACAAGTCCTTGTTGTTCACTTTTTTTTTAACTTTCCAGATTTTTACTGTTGTATTTGCAGGACAGTGTTTTTGTTTTGCAGCAGATATATTGTGTCGCTGACGTTTTTCTGCAACGGATATTTGCAGTTTAGGTGGCAGCGATGCCAGTATGATGGTAATAGCATTTTTGCCATTTGAATAATAATCATATTTAGTTTTGCACTTTTTAATAAAATGCAGGCGATCAACCATGTAAATATTTATCTGCCATCTAATACCAGGGTTTAAATATGAATCTGAATACATTTAATTGGATTTTTTTATCAGTTTATTTGTGGCCCGTGGCAGCGGCTGAATCAATTGTCTGCGTTAAAGGTAGTTAAAAGGTTAGTTTTCATATATTTACATAAATATCAGAGCATCGGGGGAGGGTACACTGCAAGATCTGTCGAGAGACTATCATCATGTTTGACCATTAGAGGGATAGACAGACAGACAGAACTGAATAAATGTTTTAATAACTTGACTGAAGAGAATATATTTACATTACCAAGTCACGAATAAATTCTTTAGAAAGAAGAGGCAAAGAAAAAGGAAGGAAGTAACGAAGGATGGAACGTAAAAGGATGGAGGGAAGTCATTGAGATTAGTAGCAAAAGAAGGAAAAGGAAAGTATGAAGGAAAGTAACGAAGGAAGGAAAGCAAAAAGATGAAGGGTAGTAACGAAGGAAGGAAAGATTAAGAATGGAGGGCAGTAACGAAGGAGGGAAAGAGAAAAGATGGAGGGTAGTAACGAAGGAAGGAAAGAGAAAGGATGGAAGGTAGTAATGAAGGAGGGAAAGAGAAAAGATGGAGGGTAGTAATGAAGGAAGGAAGGAGAAAGGATGGAAGGAAAGAGAAAGGATGGAAGGTAGTAATGAAGGAAGGAAAGAGAAAGGATGGAAGGTAGTAACGAAGGAAGAAAAGAGAAAAGATGGAGGGTAGTAATGAAGGAAGGAAAGAGAAAGGATGGAAGGTAGTAACGAAGGAAGAAAAGAGAAAAGATGGAGGGTAGTAATGAAGGAAGGAAAGAGAAAGGATGGAAGGTAGTAATGAAGGAAGAAAAGAGAAGGGATGGAAGGTAGTAACGAAGGAAGAAAAGAGAAAAGATGGAGGGTAGTAACGAAGGAAGGAAAGAGAAAGGATGGAAGGTAGTAACGAAGGAAGGAAAGAGAAAGGATGGAAGGTAGTAATGAAGGAAGGAAAGAGAAAGGATGGAAGGAAGGAAAGAGAAAGGATGGAAGGTAGTAACAAAGGAATAAAAGAGAAAAGATGGAGGGTAGTAATGAAGGAAGGAAAGAGAAAGGATGGAAGGTAGTAATGAAGGAAGGAAAGAGAAAGGATGGAAGGTAGTAATGAAGGAAGGAAAGAGAAAGGATGGAAGGTAGTAATGAAGGAAGGAAAGAGAAAGGATGGAAGGTAGTAATCAAGGAAGGAAAGAGAAAGGATGGAAGGTCGTAACGAAGGAAGAAAAGAGAAAAGATGGAGGGTAGTAATGAAGGAAGGTGAAAGGATGCAGGATTTTAACTGAGGAAGAAAAGAGAAAGGATGAAGGGTTGTAACTGAGGAAGGAAAGAGAAAGCATGAAGGGTAGTAACAAAGGAAGGCAAGCAAAAGGATGGAAGGAAGTAAAAAAGAAATGAAAGTAAAAGAATGAAGGGAAGTACTGGAGGAAGGAAAGAAAAAGGACATAGGGACGTAAAGGAGGAAGGAAAGAAAGGAGGAAAGAAGAAAAAAGGGAGAATGGAAGGAAGCAAGAAGGAAGGAAATTTCTGTATCTTTTATTAAACAACAGATGAGACATTCTGCTTCATTATAATGTTACTCCTGTCGAATGCAAACAGAAAATTCATTTCATGTAGCTGTCAGTCGTCGGATGGTTCCTTCCGTCACATTGTATACTGTAGATTACAGCGCGGATCGTTTGTTGTTTTTCTTTTGCTCGTCAAAGAAAAGTAATTGTCAAGTTTATGTGATGCTTCTATAATTCATCCGGATTCTTCTTTCCTTCCATTACGGCAGCTTGTTATTGACCGGACTTTTTTTTTTGCTTTTGTGGTCATTGCTGTTACTGTGATTATATTTGAAGTGTAAATATTGATTTAAATATTTTGGTGCTGTAATAATTGTATCGTTTTTGCTGTATTGTGGGAAGAATGTTCTCTCTGTTTCTTTACATTAGAATCGATAGGATAAATAGAATACATAGTAGAAGAGCAGAAACTGTAAACATCTCACGGAGGACGGAAACAAATGTTTTTTCTCTTGGTCTTTTTCTGAACTTCTGATTGGCTGAGACGGGTCATGTCATACATCCCGTATCGCCGTGTGCTGTTTTTTTCCACTCCCATATTTGACACTTCTGGGAACTGTCCAGTTTGTGTAATTGTTCCCACTAGTATCACTCTGTAAATGTATCACACCGATCTCCGTACAATGGTATTTCCTAATAGAATCGACAAGTTCCCTTTAAATAAATGTCTCTCTGCCGTGTGTTACTTTCTATACAGTGGTGATCAGAAGACATCTGACACATATAATTTTTTTTTTTCCAAGCTTCAATCCTCATGATCAAATATCAGGACAGCTGGAACGTTATAAAAAGATTCTGAGTGCTCCGTTCTTTACCAGATCTGCGCAGGTTTTCACATTAAAAATGCTAAATATTCCAATAACTTTGCCTTGGTTGCCAGGGAACTTGGAATAAATTAAAATATATTTAGATTTTTTTTATTTTAATCCAAATCTATATTTTATATGTTCTATTTCAAAGAACATAGCAATCCTATGATCACAAAACCAAAAGCCCAGTCCCTTCTTGCGCCGATGGAGATATATTAGATAAAGTATTTGTCTGCATCCTTCTCTCTAATAGTTAATGTACATTATTTTTAGTAGGGCGTCTGTTCCTGGTAAGATATTAGACCATTACCACCGGCTTTGAGCCATAAAGATACTATATCTCCTCTTCGACTGCTCTCCCTCCTCTCTCGCAGCATGCACTCCAGGGTTGCAAACTTGATGTTAAATTTTTTTATTCTGGACAGGATATACAGGGTCATCTCACAAAATTAGAATGTCATCAAAAAGTTAATTTTCTTCAATGCTTCAATACAAAAAGTGAATCTCATATATTATATACACTGTGTTCCAAATTATTATGCAAATGATATTTTTCTCGGATTTTCCTCACTGGTCGGTGCAAATGACAGTCAGTCTAATAAAAGTCATCACCCGTTAGATTATACAACAAATTTTATTGAAGAAACCTCCCAATGATAACAGTATAATCTCCAAAATAAATAAAAACTCACAATGCATTGTTCCAAATTATTAGGCACAGTAGAATTTCTATACATTTGATATGTTTTAAAGAACTGAAAATGCTCATTTGTGGAATTTGCAGCATTAGGAGGTCACATTCACTGAACAAAAAAAGCTATTTAACTCCAAAACCTCCTAACAGGCCAAGTTACATGTTAACCTAGGAACCTTCTTTGATATCACCTTCACAATTCTTGCATCCATCGAACTTGTGAGTTTTTGGAGAGTTTCTGCTTGTATTTCTTTGCATGAAGTCAGAATAGCCTCCCAGAGCCGCTGTTTTGATGTGATCGGCCTCCCACCCTCATAGATCTTGTGCTGGATGATACTCCAAATGTTTTCTATAGGGTTGAGGTCAAGGGAAGATGGTGGCCGCACCATGACTTTATCTCCTTTTATGCCCATAGCAGCCAATGACTCAGAGGTTTCTTTGCAGCATGAGATGGTACATTGTCAGCATGAAGATGATTTTGCTCCTGAAGGCACGTTTCTGCTTTGTATACCGTGGAAGAAAGGTGTCAGTCAGAAACTCTAAATACTTTGCAGAGGTCATTTTCACACCTTCAGGAACCTTAAAGCGTCCTACCAGCTGTTTCCCCATGATTCTGGCCCAAAATGTGACTCCTCCACCTCTTTGCTGACATCACAGCCTTGTTGGGACATGGTGGCCATCCACCAACCATCCACTACTCCATCCATCTGGACCATCCAGGGTTGCTTGACACTCATCAGTGAACAAGACTATTTGGAAATTAGTGTTCATGTATGTCTGGGCCCACTTTAACCATTTCTGCTTGTGAACACTGTTTAAGGGTGGCTGAATATTAGGTTTATGCACCACAGCAAGCCTTTGAAGGATCCTACACCTTGAGGTTCGAGGGACTCCAGAGGCACCAGCAGCTTCACATAACTGTTTGCTGCTTTGTAATGGTATTTTGGCAGCTGCTCTCTTAATCCCATGAATTTGTCTGGCAGAAACCTTCCTCATTATGCCTTTATCTGCATGAACTCTGTCTGTGCTCTATTTCAGTCACAAATCTCTTCACAGTATGATGACCACTCTTAAGTTTTCGTGGAATATCTAATGTTTTCATACCTTGTCCAAGGCATTGCACTATTTAATGCTTTTCAGCAGCAGAGAGATCCTTTTTAGTTCCCATATTACTTGAAACCTGTGGCCTGCTTAATAATGTGGAACATCATTTTTAAGTAGTTTTCCTTTAATTAGAATCACCTGGAAAACTAATTATCATATGTGTTTAAGATTGATTTCAGTGATCCATTGAGCCCTGAGACACAATACCATCCACGAGTTTATTTGAAAAACAAAACAATTAAATCTTTATGACACTTAAATCCAATTTGCATAATAATTTGGAACACAGTGTAGAGTCATTACAAACAGAGTGATCTATTTCACGTTTGTATTTCTGTTAATGTTGATGATTATGGCTTACAGCCAATGAAAACCCAAAAGTCATTATCTCAGTAAATTAGAATACTTTATAACACCAGCTTGAAAAAATGATTTTAAAATCTGAAATGCTGGCCTCCTGAAATATATGTACACTAAATACACTCAATACTTGGTCGGGGCTCCTTTTGCATCAATTACTGCATCAATGCGGCGTGGCATGGAGGCGATCAGCCTGTGGCACTGCTGAGGGGTTATGGAAGCCCAGGTTGCTTTGATAGCAGCCTTCAGCTTGTCTGCATTGTAGGGTCTGGTCTCTCTCATCTTCTTCTTGACAAGACTCCATAGATTCTCTATGGGGTTAAGGTCAGGCAAGTTTGCTGCCAATCAAGCACAGTGATACTGATGTTTGTAAACCAGGTATTGGTACTTTTGGCAGTGTGGACAGGTGCCAAGTCCTGCTGGAGAATGACATTTCCATCTGAAATAAGCTTGTCAGCATAGTCCTCATAGTAGTCTCACAGTGCCGGCCTCATAGTAGTCTCACAGTGCCGGCCTCATAGTAGTCTCACAGTGCCGGCCTCATAGTAGTCTCACAGTGCCGGCCTCAAAGTAGTCTCACAGTGCCGGCCTCAAAGTAGTCTCACAGTGCCGGCCTCATCTTAGTTTCACCGTGCCGGCCTCATAGTAGTCTCACAATGCCGGCCTCAAAGTAGTCTCACAGTGCCGGCCTCATATTAGTCTCACAGTGCCGGCCTCATAGTAGTCTCACAGTGTCATCCTCATAGTAGTCTCACAGTGCCGGCCCCATAGTAGTCTCACAGTGTCATCCTCATAGTAGTCTCACAGTGCCGGCCTCATAGTAGTCTCACAGTGCCGGCCTCACAGTAGTCTCACAGTGTCGTCCTCACAGTAGTCTCACAGTGTCATCCTCGCAGTAGTCTCACAGTGTCGTCCTCACAGTAGTCTCACAGTGCCAGCCTCATAGTAGTCTCACAGTGCCGGCCTCAAAGTAGTCTCACAGTGCCGGCCTCATATTAGTCTCACAGTGCCGGCCTCATAGTAGTCTCACAGTGTCATCCTCATAGTAGTCTCACAGTGCCGGCCCCATAGTAGTCTCACAGTGTCATCCTCATAGTAGTCTCACAGTGCCGGCCTCATAGTAGTCTCACAGTGCCGGCCTCATAGTAGTCTCACAGTGCCGGCCTCACAGTAGTCTCACAGTGTCGTCCTCACAGTAGTCTCACAGTGTCATCCTCGCAGTAGTCTCACAGTGTCGTCCTCACAGTAGTCTCACAGTGCCGGCCTCATATTAGTTTCACCGTGCCGGCCTCATAGTAGTCTCACAGTGCCGGCCTCATAGTAGTCTCACAGTGCCGGCCTCATAGTAGTCTCACAGTGCCGGCCTCATAGTAGTCTCACAGTGCCGGCCTCAAAGTAGTCTCACAGTGCCGGCCTCAAAGTAGTCTCACAGTGCCGGCCTCATATTAGTTTCACCGTGCCGGCCTCATAGTAGTCTCACAGTGCCGGCCTCATAGTAGTCTCACAGTGCCGGCCTCATAGTAGTCTCACAGTGCCGGCCTCATAGTAGTCTAACAGTGCCGGGCTCATAGTCTCACAGTGCCGGCCTCATAGTAGTATCACAGTGCCGGCCTCATAGTAGTCTCACAGTGCCGGCCTCATAGTAGTCTCACAGTGCCGGGCTCATAATAGTCTCGCAGTGTCGGCCTCATAGTCTCACAGTGCCGGCCTCATAGTAGTCTCACAGTGCCGGCCTCATAGTCTCACAGTGCCGGCCTCATAGTAGTCTCGCAGTGCCGGCCTCATAGTAGTCTCGCAGTGCCGGCCTCATAGTAGTCTCACAATGCCGGCCTCATAGTCTCACAGTGCCGGCCTCATAGTAGTCTCATAGTGCCGGCCTCATAGTCTCACAGTGCCGGCCTCATAGTCTCACAGTGCCGGCCTCATAGTAGTCTCACAGTGCCGGCCTCATAGTAGTCTCACAGTGCCGGCCTCGTAGTAGACTCACAGTGCCGGCCTCGTAGTAGTCTCACAGTGACGGCCTCATAGTAGTCTCACAGTGCCGGCCTCATAGTAGTCTCACAGTGCCGGCCTCATAGTAGACTCACAGTGCCGGCCTCATAGCAGTCTCACAGTGCCGGCCTCATAGTAGTCCCAGTGACGGCCTCATAGTAGTCTCACAGTGTCGTCCTCATAGTAGTCTCACAGTGCCGGCCCCATAGTAGTCTCACAGTGTTATCCTCATAGTAGTCTCACAGTGCCGGCCTCATAGTAGTCTCACAGTGCCGGCCTCATAGTAGTCTCACAGTGCCGGCCTCATAGTTGTCTCACAGTGTCATCCTCATAGTAGTCTCACAGTGCCGGCCTCATAGTAGTCTCACAGTGCCGGCCTCATAGTAGTCTCACAGTGCCGGCCTCATAGTAGTCTCACAGTGCCGGCCTCATAGTAGTCCCACAGTGACGGCCTCATAGTAGTCTCACAGTGTCGTCCTCATAGTAGTCTCACAGTGTCATCCTCACAGTAGTCTCACAGTGTCATCCTCGCAGTAGTCTCACAGTGTCGTCCTCACAGTAGTCTCACAGTGCCGGCCTCATAGTAGTCTCAGTGTCGGCCTCATAGTAGTCTCACAGTGTCATCCTCATAGTAGTCTCACAGTGCCGGCCCCATAGTAGTCTCACAGTGTCATCCTCATAGTAGTCTCACAGTGCCGGCCTCATAGTTGTCTCACAGTGCCGGCCTCATAGTAGTCTCACAGTGCCGTCCTCATAGTAGTCTCACAGTGTCATCCTCATAGTAGTCTCACAGTGCCGGCCTCATAGTAGTCTCACAGTGCCGGCCTCATAGTAGTCTCACAGTGCCATCCTCATAGTAGTCTCACAGTGCCGACCTCATAGTAGTCTCACAGTGTCATCCTCATAGTAGTCTCACAGTGCCGACCTCATAGTAGTTTCACAGTGTCATCCTCATAGTAGTCTCACAGTGCCGGCCTCACAGTAGTCTCACAGTGCCGGCCTCATAGTAGTCTCACAGTGTCATCCTCATAGTAGTCTCACAGTGCCGGCCTCATAGTAGTCTCACAGTGTCGTCCTCACAGTAGTATCACAGTGTCATCCTCACAGTAGCCTCACAGTGTCATCCTCACAGTAGTCTCACAGTGCCGGCCTCATAGTAGTCTCACAGTGCCGACCTCATAGTAGTCTCACAGTGTCATCCTCATAGTAGTCTCACAGTGTCATCCTCATAGTAGTCTCACAGTGCCAGCCTCATAGTAGTCCCACAGTGCCGGCCTCACAGTACAGCACATGTAGCTAGGGATGGACGTCTATAGCAGCAGAGCTGTAATCCTGATTGCTAACACTAGGGGAATATAGGAATTGATGACTTATCTTCCAAAGTGACACCCACAGCAGTGACATTTGGGAGCACGCTGCACTTTGTCTTTGGTACTTTCATACTTTCTGTAAAGTTTTCTTCCCTTGTGAGACTTGCACAGGTCGTCCTTTCCTCCAGGTTGTCATGTTGTTCCTGTTCCGTCCTCTCTAATGGAGAATCGCAGCCGCCTAATGATGGTCGGTCTCCTATCATTTACTCTCAGGTTTGTCCAGGAGATGCAGATCCCATGGAGAGGTCGCTGTGACCGCGAGCTGCAAGCCTATAAGTGCACTCCACGACTTGTGACAATGCGCGGCCCCCCTGAGCCCCCTCTAACCTGTTTGTCATTTCTCCCGCAGCTCTTGAAAGACACGAGTGAGATATGTCATTTGGAGAGCGGCATCTGAAGGGCTAAGCGATTCTGTTGGAGAAGACTTCTAGATGAGCCTGGATCTGTGTGAAAAGGTCTAAGGAGGATTTAATAGGATGTCAACTGAGGCAGAACTTCAAGTGGCTGTGAAAACCAGCGCCAAGAAAGAATCCAAAAAGAAAGGTACTTCTCGTGTTCTGGGAGGTGCGGTGTCAGATGAGCTACACAGGCGACACTTTTATTGATTTCATATAGAAAATTACATTTTACACAAATAGCTTTTTATAAAAAGAAAACTTTTCTTTATACAGGAATCATGACAAAAGGGGAATATTAATACTGAGAAATAATCCGTGCATTTTCTCATGGACTCTGCTCCAATATCTACATCAAAAACTGCTTCCGACGCTCTTTGGATTGGTTTCCTGTTTATTTCTATGGGAAAACTCGCTTGTAGTTTAAAAACACAGAAGCTGCAAGTTGATTATTCAGCCATTTCTGGCTAAAAAAGCTTCAAAATTGGACACTGAGTCAATTAGGAGCAGCAAAAAAATCCCCAGACATGCACAAAAAAGCGTCAAAATCAACAACAAAAACAACAAAAAAACACACAAAAAGTGTGGATTTTAGACACAATAATTTAAGGTTGTTGGTGAGAACTATAACAAATGTTTTGAAAAGTTGCACTTTTGAAATCTTATTCTTTTAACTCCTGCGGTAAACATATATGTTTGCACCAAGATACATATGGACTAAGATATTGATGATCTATGCGAAGGATATTAGATTATTGGGGTTTCACCCCTATCCCCCCTTTAGTCAAGTAGTTTCACAAGTGCACAGTAAAACCACTGCTCCATACACCACCTAGTGGCTGCTTTTGGGTACTGCATCTTAACTCCCATTTACTTCAATAGGAGCTGAGATGTAATCCCTGATAACAACTGTGAACATAGTGAATGGAGCTGTGCCGCTCCATCTCTCTGCACTGTGTTCTTATAGTAGCTGCTGGACCTGGTATTAGCTGACTGATGGTGGCACTGGATTTCGGGGACCCCCACAAATATGATATTGAAGGTCTATCTTCAGCATAAGACATCATTGTTTAAGATCATGAACCACCCCTTTAAAATCATACTAAAAGTACAGTTGCAGCTTGCATCATTCAACTTTTCTCACCAGTTTTATTAGAAAACCAAAAAAACTAAAGTTTTTGAGCCACTTTGAATCTTGGGTGTAAGCTAATTAATACAGTAAATGGGGGCAAATTGCTGCAAATTTCGAGTTGAATCGGTTGCAGAATTTGCAGGAATTGCTTTGACGTCTGTTGTATTCTGCTACATAGAAACTTCTCGTCTCCCGGTAACGAGGGCTGGCAGTTGGGGGATGTCACCAGAGGATATTAGGCAGGATAGTTGGAGGCTCCAGTAAATGTTTGCAGACACTCGGATGGATGGATGGATGGATGGATGGATGGATGGAGGTGCTGCGGGTTCTACCTCGGCTCAGTACATTTACTTATTAGAGGATGTGAGAATCGTACATGGATTCATCCAGAGAGCGCAGGGCAGGCTCCTGTCATATAGAAAAAAGGATTCTGATTTACAGGCAGTCGGATTGCTCAGGACGATATCAAACAATTTCCAATAACTTTGTAGCTGTAAGTGGCTACAAAAAGGCTACAAAGCTTCTCTCTCCCTGGAGGATCCAGATGTCCGCACAATACACAGACAGACCAAGGATTCCATAGACATGATGTCATGCTTCATCTCTCCTCCGGAGGCGCTGCAGGGAAATAAAACACTTGTTACCTAGCTCCTCCACAGCTCATAACTGATTGCAGGACGTCCTAGTAGTGAGACAGCCTCGGGGTCAGAATTCTTCATCTTGATACAATTGTAAACTATTGACTTCTGCTGCCGTCAGTTTCCTCTCATGCCTCCAGAATAAATATCAGTTTCCTGGAATATTGCCGGGAGGCTTTTTAAGAAGATAAAGGACTAACATATAGGACGCAACATTGTATCTGATGGCTCTTAAAGATCCATAGAACTGTCAGGCGTTGCTAGGCAACAGCGCAGAGTAGAATTAAACATTGATACTGTAATTAGATCACGCAGGATTCCGTATACAGATCATTTCCTGCCTTTTCTTGTAATAGTACGGAGTACAGATATTAGTTAATGAGGATAAGCTGGATATGAAAAGGGAACGTTTCTTTTTTGCTAGAAGAGCCAATCTCTCGAAATTCATCTTGGACATTTTCACTAGAAATGATCATCACACGTTCTACTCTGAGGTTACTCCAGAGCCCAAAGCATAGTAAATAGAAGGGAGTGAAGAGGTTAAAAAAAGCTTTATACTCCTCTCCAAGACCCTCATCTGACTCTTTATCCCAGTCTCCACCACCTTGGTCCTTGGTTCTTCCGGCTTTGAGGCCCACATGGTCACTTGAGGGGCAGCCCATGTCATTGGCAACAATGTTGTGTGTTGCCTACTACATGATCATGTGGGCTTCATCATCGAAAGACCCCAAGAAAAGCATAACGTGAGTCGACTGTGTGGGCCTCAGTGCCAGACCAACCAGAATCCCACATGCATTTTACGTGCAAAGTAAATCCAGATAATGTCAGACCCACCAGAATTCAAGATTTTTAGGAAATTTTGATTAGTTATGAATTAATTCGCTCATCCAAATAATCCGCCCCCCCCCCCCCCCCAAAAAAAAAAAGTGTCCTCCTGATAACACCCAGGAATCTTTTATGAAATCTTTATAAGCTTTCACTTTCCTTGCAGCACCCCCACAGGTAACATGGAGTATTACACAATGCCTATTCATATCAATGGCTTGTAGGGACAAGACAAGTCCTCCAGAGCAAGAGACGCTCTTTATATCCTCTCCCTGGTTGAGGATCCTGAACACAGGACCCTTCCATAGAATAGGGGGTTTTCTAAACAGGACAACCCCTTTAAGTCAAAATTCCCTAACAAGTAGTTTAAATAATTTTTCTATACCACACAAACCAAGGCAGACAGGTGAGTGTTATTATATTAATTTTTTTTTTTTTTGCTTTCTATTTTAATTACAAATTTTTATTTGTTTGTTTAATTACAGACAAAAACTTCTAAAAGCTCTGTTCACACGATACATTTTTTCATGCGTTTTTTTTTTTCTGCAGGCAAAACCGGCTCTCTTGGCAGTAAAGAAGCTGCATTTTTGCTGCTTTATTGGTGCAGATTATATGTGTCATTTGTCTAAAGGTCATCTTTAATAAAGTTGCTGTAGTTTTATTCATCAAAAACGCAAGAAAAGCACAGCAGGATGCCAGGTTGTGTTTTCTCCAGCATTTTTGCACTTTCTCACTGCAAAACTACTAAAAGCACTGACATGCTTCAGATTTAAAAAAAAAAAACAAAACAGTAGTTTTCCAATTCAGTCAGGAATTAAAAAAAAAAAACAGCAATCGTGTGCATGAGGTTTCTGAAATCTGGGCGTTTGCTGATACTACAAAATGCAGCTTTTAATTTGCATGAAAAGCAGCAAAAAATTGCAATGTGCGAACATAGCCATAAGAATGAAGTGAAAATATTAAAGAAAAAAAAAGTAAAAAACATGAAACGTTTCCCCGTTTCCCTAATCAATCATCAACTGATGGAGCAGAGAGACCTCCTACATGTGAAGAGTTCCGGGAGTGTTCCACCATTGTAAATTGCTACTCGAGGTTTTTATCTATAGAAAATATTTCTGCAATTTTTAATCTAAATGCAAACTGCGCCCCTCGTCTGGTGTGAAGTCAGGGAGGAGGAGGAGGAGGAGGAGGACGGCCTTCTATAGGGTTTATGTGCTGAGATTGTTTTTCTCCTGTTCCTCTCGCGGAGCATGACGAGACTGTCAATGTGTCAATAGATGGAGAGATTCCTATAGATGTCGGGATAACAAAACATTTATTACTGCAGTCCCCTCTGGCATCGACAGCACCCGGAGATGGAACGTTTAATCTTTATGGAAAGCGACAGAACAACTACATCCTCGCTCTGACATGTTTCACAATGACAAAGAAATTGACTCTGCCTCGCGGACTGTGTTTAAGGCGTCTCCTACACCTGCACCGAGCGGAGACGACCATTTCAGCCAGATACATGGCCACCTTCCACCACATCTCCTCCGCTTGTTACATTAAGGTGGATCCAGTGGGTGCAAACATAGCCCCATAACCTGAGGGGATATTGGCTTCTTCTCTACTGACTGCAGGGGCCTTTCCTACATAGAGAAATGGCCTTATTAAAAAAATTCTACATCCCCCTCCAGCAATGCACGGTCTACATTAACTCCTTAAGGGCACATATAATGTTACCTCTAAACCATTTTCCCGTCCTTGTTGGTGTGGTGCTTGATGGAGAACGGGTTCATATTGCCCTAAAAAAGGGCATTGGGCCCCCTCTATAAGAGGCCATAGAAGCTGCATGGATTTTCTGCTTCTCCAAGGTACATGAGATGCTACTTTTACGGTGACTTTCTCTACGCCCTCCAACAAGATACAAGGCTTTTGCAGTGGCTGCCTGGCATTGGTTACAATTTCCACAAATTAGTTACTTTTGTTACCAATAATCTCAGTAATGTATATAATAAATAGTGATGAGCGAGTTTACTCGTTGCTCGGGTGGTCTCCGATTATTTGTTAGTGTTCGAAGATTTAGTTTTCATCACCTCAGCTGAATGATTTACAGCTACTAGCCAGCCTAAGTACATGTGGGGGTTGCCTGGTTGCTAGGGAATCCCCACATGTATTCAAGCTGGCTAGTAGCTGTAAATCATTCAGCTGCGGAGATGAAAACTAAATCTCTGAACACTAACAAATACTTGGAGACCACCCGAGCGTGTTCAGGAAAACCTGAGCAACGAGTATATTCGCTTATCACTAATAATAAAGTCTGGATGGTAATAAAGTGCTGCTAAGAGCTATGGATAACATGAGCTTTTCTTCTAGATGGGAGTGAAAAATGGGGATAAAACAAAAATGTTAAAAGGAAAAAAAATTCCCTTCTGCCATTTGGAAAGGTACAGGAGGTTAGGTTTCCTAGTTTAGATGACGTGGTCGTTTTCCATTGAGCATTGCAGCTGTCTGCTTTAGCAAGGCTGGTTGTCAAAAATGGGGAAAGCCCATGTCAATTTTTTTATTATTTATATTACTAATTAAAGCAAACAGCGTCTGGACCCTTATATTCTTGATAACCAGCCTTGATGAAGGTGACAGCTGAGGGTTGCAGCCCGCAGCTGTCAGTTTTGCTTGGCTGGTTATCAAAAATACACCGTTTTTTTACATTATTTATTTAGAGCACAGTCGCCGGCTGATGAATACTCCCATCAGCCACTGCCTGCTGTGGCAGAAGGTTTAGTCCAATCAGCTGACACCAGTGACCGAACGTAAACGTCATACCTCTGATTACAGCTGAGCGCTCATGCTGTCATTTGACGGCGTGAGAACCACGGCTCTCTGACCGGCGGGGATGATTTTACCGCCAATCAGAAGCAATGTTTGCCGCGCTGTCATGCACATAACAGAATGGCAAACACTGGATGTTCGGCCCCCTTTTCAAGGGAATGGGGTCCAGGTTTGGGTCCGGGTACTGTTTCGGTATCCAAACTTTTGTTTTAACTCTTTGGCCGAACTCGCCAGACCCGAACATCCAGAGGTTCGCCCATCTGCAATTATAACTGATCACTGGGGGTCTAAGCAATGAGATGAACTACCATCAAAGTTAGGGGATGCTTCTAACAAAAAGCAGCCCCCCTATAAATTGTTACCTCGGATCTCGAATCCTCATTGCCCCCCCCTGAATACAGATCCGTCCATTTGCCGGTTTCCTGTACATTTCTGCAATTACCGCTCCTCTGTATGAAAGCGAAGGTCAGAGAGGAACTCTGCTTATAATTTCCATATCAAAAATATTCATGAGTTCAAAGAGAAAGTTGCCTCCATAGATTGTAACTGGAGGAGACGCGTCGCATCGAATGTGGAAATCCGGAAAGCAGAGAAACTAAGTGCACTCCAGAAATGGGTCAGTGTAACGGCCCGGGAAACGGCTGCGGAGTCCTCCACCTAACATCCGAGGCTTCTCTGTAACCCTGTAGACGGCTCGTTATTTCAGAGTGACAGCGATTATCTGCGTTACAT
The DNA here is from genome assembly GCF_032444005.1 of Ranitomeya imitator. NCBI lineage: Eukaryota > Metazoa > Chordata > Amphibia > Anura > Dendrobatidae > Ranitomeya > Ranitomeya imitator. The sequence continues at coordinate 184,421,532 of NC_091289.1, read as the reverse complement.
TATATTATATTAGCATGCACTGTTATTACTCCACTGCTTAAAAATAGCAATTAAATCCCGGGTCCAGATCCGGCCCCAATTAACTGAGGCTTAAGGCCATTATCGCAGCCTCTACCACTAATGACAGAAGGGGCAGAACGTTCTGTGAGGACCCCATTAATTGTAACAAATATCTGCACGGCTGAATATATGTATCCTCATCCCCTCCGCCGCATCACTCCTCCGCTGCATCACCTGTAGGAATAGTAATTAATGCTGCAAAACCAACTAATAATAAAAGGGGTTAATTAAAGGGGTTATCTAGGACTATTTTTTATTTTTTACTATGGGCATAAGAGCTAACAGGCAGGTACTTTCTATCTGCCTGTTGTACCCGGCACTGATCTCGGCCAGCACAGAGTAGTCACAGACCGTTCCTGCCGGCGATTCCGCGGCTTCCGCTGATGTCATGTCGGCAGAGCATCGGCTTCTCTTCCGCCCTCCTCTGTTGACGGGGAGTGACTGCTGACATCATGCTGATTGACAGAGCAAAAGTGAAAAATCACAAGGTCTGAAAGAGTTAAATTTGTAGCACTTGAACCAAGAGAAAAAAAAAAAGAGAAGTTGGGGTCCCATCAAAGAAAGGTCGCCTTGTCGTGGCAAATGGGCTCACACAAGTTGGCCTCCATTTTTATAGTGTGTTCTGTACAGCAGTGATGCAATTTACAATTTATGTATTCAATGTTTGAATATATCTTGGTTCACATATAGATCCAGTGCCTTGAAAAAGTATTCATACCTCGTGAACTTTTCCACATTTTTCACGTTACACCCACACACTTAAATGCAGCAAATATTTGTGAAGTGTAAAGGAAATTTTCTGAGGTTTTCTAATTATTTAAAAAACTATAAATCTGACAATTCGGAGGTCTATTTGTTTTCAGCCCCCGAGCAAAGTACTTTGTAGGACCACCTTTTGTTGCAATTACTGCTGCAGTCTTTTGGGGTCTGTCTCTCCCAGCTTTGCACATCTAGAGGTGACATTTTTACCCTTCTCTTTTGCACTCGCTCTCCATGGAGAGAATGGATGGAGACATCTGTGACAGTAATTTTCAAGTCTTGCCACAGATTTTCAATGAGATTTCGGTCTGGACGGTGACTGGGTTTGGTTAACCACAGGAATATGCTTTGCTTTAAACCATCCATTGTAGCACTTGTAGTGTGTTTAGAGTCGTCCTGCTGTCAGGTGATCTTACGCCCCGGTCTCCAGTCTTTTGCAGCCTCTAACAAGTTTTCCTCCAGGATTGCCCTGTATTTAGATCCATTCCATCAACTGTAACCAGCTTCCCTGTGCCTGCTTTAAAAAAGCCTCCCCACAGCATAATGCTACCACCACCACCATGCTTGATGATGGGGATGGTGTTTTCAGGGTGATGTGCAGTGTTAGTTTTTCATCACTCATATCGTTTCATAATTAGGCCAAAAATGTATCTTTGGTCTCATCTGACCAGAGCAAGTTTTTCCATGTGCTCATTGTGTCCACTACTTGAGTTTTTGCAATCTGCAAACGGGACTTATGATTTGCTTTCAAATATGTATTTTTTCTTGCCACTCTTCCATAAATGCCAGATTAGTGGAGCATATTGCTAACAGTTGTCCTGTGGACAGATTCTTCCACCTGAGCTGTGGATCTCTGTAGCTCTTTCAGAGTGACCATGGGTCTCGTGGCTGCTTGTCTGCTTAGAGCTCTATTTGCTTGGGATGTCAGTTTTGGCGGCTGGCCATGCCTTGGTAGGTTTGCAGTTGTGCCACAATACTTCCATTTTTTGGATGATGGATTGAACAGTGCTCAGTGAGATGTTCAGAGCTTGGGCTAATTTTTTATATCCTAATCCTGCTTTACTTTTCTCCACAACTTTATCCCTTACCTGTCTGGTGGGCGCCTTGGCTTTCATGATGCTGTTTGATCCCTAATGATCTCAGACAAACCTCTGAGGCCTTCACAGAACCGCTGCTGTTATACTGAGAAGAAATCACACCCATATGGACTCAATGTAATAATTATGTGAATTCTGGAGGCAAATAGCCGCTCAGGATTTTATTTAGTGGTATCAGAATATAGGGGGGTGGGGGGGGGGTAACTGAATACAAATGCACCTCAAAATTTTCAGATTTATATTTTTTAAATATTTTGTAAACTGTGTATCATGTCATATACATTTTGCAAGTACTTGCTACTTTGTGTTGGTATCACGTAAAATCCCAATAAAATACATGTAAGCTTGTGGGTGAAGCGTGAAAATATGTGGAAAGGTTCATGGGGTATGAATACTTTTTGAGGCACTGTACATATATAAATTGATTCATAGGTAGACAATAGACAGATAGATAATAAATAGATAGATAATAGACTAGATAGATACAGTAGATAGATAATAGCTAGATAATAGATGATAGATATATGATAGATAGATAGATAGATAGATAGACGATAAATAGATGATAGATAATAGAGAGATGATAGATAATAGATAGATAATAGATAGATGATAGATAATAGATAGATAATAGATAGATAATAGATACATGATAGAAGATAGATGATAATAATAATAATAATTTTTATTTATATAGCGCCAACATATTCCGCAGCGCTTTACAAATTATAGAGGGGACTTGTACAGACAATAGACATTACAGCATAACAGAAATACAGTTCAAAACAGATACCAGGAGGAGTGAGGGCCCTGCTGCTCGCAAGCTACAAACTATGAGGAAAAGGGGAGACACGAGAGGTGGATGGTAACAATTGCTTTAGTTATTTGGACCAGCTATAGTGTAATGATAGATGATAAATATATGAAAGATAGATAACACTGGGGAACACAATTTTTTAAGAGTTAGGTCAGACAACTGTTCTTAATTAATTTTTGGATGCTGAATCCAGAAATGATCTCAGTTTTTCTCTATCACGTCAAGTTTTTGAACTATAGGATTTTTGTCTTCTCAAAACTATGTAAACTACTGTACCTAAAAAGTGTTGTTTTTTTTTTAATAGTACAAATATGAACAAAAAATGAAATATATAAGAAATAGGCATGACAAAGTTGTGACTACTCTTACAAGTTGCCACGTAGCTCTATATGAGTCGAATTGTAATCAGATAACAAGTCTTATTACAGATATCAGTGCAATTGTGCTTCTCTGGCAGGTAAGTTGTGTAGGAAAAACTTGACGTGCTAGAAAAAAACTGACTACATTTTTGGAATCAGCATGGCAATTTTAGTATAAATCAGCTCAAAAACCTAACTCAACAGAAATTTTTTTCAAATTGTTCCCCTGTATTATCTATACATAATAGATAGATAGATAGATAGATAATAGATTGATGATAGATAATAGATATATAACAGGTAGATGAAATCTATCTATCATCTATCTATCTATCTATCTATCTATCTATCTATCTATCTATCATCTATTATCTATCATCTACCTGTTATCTATCTATCTATCTATCTATCTATCTATCTATCTATCTATCTATCTATCTATCTATCTATCATGTATCTATTATCAATTCAAATTGAATTTGATTTTGAATTGATAATAGATACATGATAGATAGATAGATAGATAGATAGATAGATAGATAGATGATAGATAGATAGATAGATAGATAATAGATAGATAATAGATAGATAGATAACAGGTAGATGATAGATAATATATAGATAGATAATAGATGATAGATAGATAGATAATAGATGATAGATAGATAGATAGATAATAGATAGATAGATAATAGATAATAGATGGATAGATAATAGATGATAGATAGATAATAGATAGATAATAGATGGATAATTGATAGATAGATAGATACTAGATAGATAGACGATAAATAGATGAAAGATAGATAATATATAGATAATATATAGATTATATATATATATATAACAGGTAGGTAATAGATAGATAGATAGATAATAGATAGATAGATAACAGGTAGAGATATAGATAATAGATAGATAGATAACAGGTAGGTGATAGATAGATAGATAGATAGATGCACACACATGAAGTGCCAGTAAATGCTACATTTGTCTTTTGATATAAAGGACTTGACATCTCTTTTCAGCACATTCAGTCCTGAGAGCAGAAGTGTTCAGGCCTCAGGCGATAACCACGGGGAGATAAACCCAAAATGTTGTAAAGAAAGTCCGGCGGAAGAAACATGGCCAACGCTCCTGCAGAGCCCCATACATTATACATGTACACCCATATTAAATATTGAGGGCGCTTCACAGTGACTCATTCTTCCTCTTAGTTTAGAACGATTCGATATTTATGTAAAACTGTAGCAGAAATAGTAAATAAATAAATAAATATAAGCTCCGCAATGATAAAATCCAAAAATAAATGTACAAAATCATGTACAAAATTCCTGACAGCATATTTTGGTTTATTTAATGTCACATTTTTATCTGCACTCTTGGCATGATAAAGAGCGCAGAAAATGGCACAACAGATGGCAGGTATTACAAGAAGTCTGGGCCCCAGTAATGATTATTCTGACACAGTCTGCTCCTGTGAATATGCGATACATTAATGACGTTCACGGCGCTGATGAGTGACAGGCAGCTTGTGATGGACGGCCGAAGATGCTCCTTCACATCTTCTATAGGAATCTGAGGAGCTGTATGGTAAAATGCTCAAAAATAGCACAAAGTTCAGTAAAACTGGAGCTCGGCGGCACATGATTTTATTATGAGGCTTAGAATTAAAATTTCATTTTCCATGTGTTGGCTGCACAGTTACAAGCTCGGCCATGATCCTGTTTACTTTGGACGGCGGTTTTGTTTCAAATGACATAATACTAAATAGGACATCGTGATTCCTTTAATTAGCACTTTGTCATTGCCCGCATTCTTCCACCACCTTTTCAGTTCTGACTTTATTTTACACACAATGTATCGAATGACTTAGGCTACGTTCACATTAGTGTTCCGCTAATGTGCGTCGCTGTTGCGTCGGCGACGCAGCGGCGACGCAGCGGCGACGCGCCCCTATGTTTAACATAGGGGACGCGTGCGTTTTTTTGGTAGCGTTTTTCGACACGTGCGTCGTTTCCGACGCTAGCGTCGGACGCAAGAAAATGCAACAAGTTGCATTTTTCGTGCGTCCGATTTTCGTAAAAAAACGACGCACGCGTCGCAAAACGCAGCGTTTTTGCGCGCGTTTTTTGTGCGTCGTGCGTTGCGTCGCCGTTGCGTCGCCGACGCACCGGCGCGCAACGCTAATGTGAACGTAGCCTTATTGGTGTTTTAAAAATGCCCTTTTCAAATTTGACCAGCAGGATACATTGTTACAATTGGCTGAGAAATCTATTAAAAACTAAAGCTTAGGACTGACCGAGCCCTGCTGTTATCCAAGAAGTGACGAAAGACTGGTGTGTTTCCTGACCTTACTGCAAAAGATGTCACCTTGTGTGTACATTTTTGTGGCTTTAAAGTCCCTGAACTTAAGAATTGATGAAGGTAACCTAAAGTCTGGATAGAGGTCAGTAATACATAGGGGCATGTAAAAGTTTGAGTACCCCTAGTCAAAATTGCTGGTAAAGTGAAGACTTGAGCAAGTTTAAGATAAAATGATCTCTAAAAGGCCTAAACCTAAAGATGATACATTTCCTTTGTATTTTAGGCAAAACAAATATACAGTTATATGAAAAAGTTTGGGCACCCCTATTAATCTTAAGCTTAATGTTTTATAAAAATTGTTTTTTTTTCAACAGCTATTTCAGTTTCATATATGTAATAACTGTTGGACACAGTAATGTTTCTGCTTTGAAATGAGGTTTATTGTACTAACAGAAAATGTGCAATCTGCATTCAAACAAAATTTGACAAGTGCATAAGTATGGGCACCCCACCAGAAAAGTGACATTAATATTTAGTAGATCCTCCTTTTACAAAAACAACAGCCTCTAGTCGCTTCCTGTAGCTTTGAATGAGTTCCTGGATCCTGGATGAAGGTATTTTTGACCATTCCTCTTTACAAAACAATTCCAGTTCAGTTAAGTTTGATGGTCGCCGAGCATGGACAGCCCTCTTCAAATGTTCCCACAGATGTTCAATGATATTCAGGTCTGGGGACTGGGATGGCCATTCCAGAACAGTGTAATTGTTCCTCTGCATGAATGCCTGAGTAGATTTGGAGCGGTGTTTTGGATTATTGTCTTGCTGAAGGATCCATCCCCTGCGTAACTTCAACTTTGTCACTGATTCATGAACATTATTGTCAAGAATCTGCTGATACTGAGAGGAATCCATGCGTCCCTCAACTTTAACAAGATTCCCGGTGCCGGCATTGGCCACACAGCCCCAAAGCATGATGGAACCTCCACCAAATTTTACTGTGGGTAGCAAGTGTTTTTCTTGGAATGCTGTGTTTTTTGGCCGCCATGCATAACGCCTTTTTGTATGACCAAACAACTCAATCTTGGTTTCATCAGTCCACAGGACCTTCTTCCAATAAGAAATTGGCTTCTCCAAATGTGCTTTTGCATACCTGAGCCGACTGTTTGTGGCGTGCTTGCAGAAACGGCTTCTTTCGCATCACTCTCCCATACAGCGTCTCCTTGTGCAAAGTGCGTTGTATAGTTGACCGATGCACAGTGACACCATCTGCAGCAAGTTGATGCTGCAGCTCTCTGGAGGTGGTCTGAGGATTGTCCTTGACTGATCTCACCATTCTTCTTCTCTGCCTTTCTGATGTTTTTCTTGGCCTGCCACTTCTGGCCTTAACAAGAACTGTACCTGTGTTCTTCCATTTCCTTACTATGTTCCTCACAGTGGACAGGTTAACTCTCTGAGACAGCTTTTTGTATCCTTCCCCTGAACAACTATGCTGAATAATCTTTGTTTTCAGATCATTAGACAGTTGTTTTGAGGAGCCCATGATGCCACTCTTCAGAGGAGATTCAAACAGGAGGACAACTTGCAAGTGGCCACTTTAAGCAGCTTTTCTCATGATTGCATACACCTGGCTATGAAGTTCAATGAGGTTAGAAAACCCCCAAAAAAGTGCTTTAGTAAGTCAGTAAAAAGTAGGTAGGAGTATTTAAAACAAGAAAATGATAAGGGTGCCCATACTTATGCACCTGTCAAATTTTGTTTGAATGCAGATTGCACATTTTCTGTTTGTACAATAAACCTCATTTCAAGGCAGAAACATTACTGTGTCCTACAGTTATTAGATATATGAAACTGAAATAGCTGTTGCAAAAAAAAAACAATTTTTAAAAAACATTAAGCTTAAGATTAATAGGGGTGCCCAAACTTTTTCACATAACTGTATATTTACTGTATACTGTATATCGTCATTTTTTACATTTTAAAAATTACATAAAATGGAAATGGGGCAATCATTTCATCTTGAACTTGCTTAGCTGTTCGCACCCCTTTTGGAAATAGCCTACGAGAAATGTGAGTCCGGGGAATATGACACGTGGCCGGCCAGTACTCTGAACAATGATAGTCAGTATGTCTGGATATTTTGGATGGATGTTTTACATGCGGATGCGGCATAAAACATGGGATAAACGTCTAGTGTGAATTTAATTTCTGCACGTTGTCACGCCAGTCCGGCTAATCAAAAATGTAGCAGAGAATGACGTCATTTAGGAGGAGGTTCGCAGGGCGCCAGTCCAGCATCCATTGACAATTGATCAGGATCCTGTGAATCGGTTTGGTCATATATAGTGGTACTATTACAATAATAGTCATAGTCCAAATTGGTGCGATAAATGCCCCAAAATTAATTTTACGTACCTGGAGGAAACCACTAAGTGACACACAAGGGGCATTTGGAAATTTTACCTTTTTCTTTTTTTTTTAATTAATCTATTTTTTCCTTTTTTCAAATGCTAAAATCGTCTCTTCAATCACTTTGTGTATCCACTTTCCAGGAACCAACTATTTTGTTACAACTCCCTGATGTAATGGCGCTGCACGTATCTCCTACACACAGATATACACAGTATATATAATAGTCAATTTGGAACACAGTGAAACAATTTACAAGATTTTGTTCTCTTGGTTAATCAAGCCTACAATCTATTTAATTCTTGACATGAGAAAAGATAAAGTGTCTTGTCCAAGGTCAGATGGAGGTTACATCGGCATTCGAACCAAGGTCTCCCTGTGACATTGTTATTCAGCCCCATGCACTGTACATGGAGCAAGAATTACATTATCGGTAATTATGTGAAGCATTCAGATATACCAGTCTTCAGAAGTATTGATTGTGCTGACATGGAGCTTATGTAGTAGAGATTTATTCATGCGCAGTGTGTGTTATTATGTGCCCCAGTTTATTCCATTATAACTGTTAAAAATGGTAAAAAAACCTGTATAACACACATCTCAAGAGTTATAGAAAACCTCTCTATGAATGTCGAGAAAGTGCCCCATGTAGCACGAAATATGAGATTCAGTTCTGTGCTTTCCCTTTTAGCCAAGAATAACATTACAGTAATACTGTCAGATGTCACTATAACACTGCCCCTATGTACAAGAAAATAACTACTATAATACTGCTCCTATGTACAAGAAAATAACTACTATAATACTGCTCCTATGTACAAGAATATAACTACTATAATACTGCCCATATGTACAAGAATATAACTACTATAATACTGCCCCCTATGTACAAGAATATAACTACTATAATACTGCCCCCTATGTACAAGAATATAATTACTATAATACTGCCCCTATGTACAAGAATATAACTACTATAATACTGCCCCTATGTACAAGAATATAACTAGTATAATACTGCTCCTATGTACAAGAATATGACTACTATAATACTGCCCCCTATGTACAAGAATATAACTACTATAATGCTGCCCCTATGTACAAGAATATAACTACTATAATACTACTCCTATGTACAAGAATATAACTACTATAATAGTGCCCCTATGTACAAGAAAATAACTACTATAATACTGCTCCTATGTACAAGAATATAACTACTATAATACTGCCCCTATGTACAAGAATATAACTACTATAATACTGCCCCTATGTACAAGAATATAACTACTATGATACTGCCTCTATGTACAAGAATATATCTACTATAATACTGCTCCTATGTACAAGAATATAACTACTATAATACTGCCCCTATGTACAAGAATATAACTACTATAATACTGCCCCTTTGTACAAGAATATAACTACTATAATACTGCTCCTATGTACAAGAATATAACTACTATAATACTGCTCCCTATATACAAGAATATAACTACTATAATACTGCTCCTATGTACAAGAATATAGCTACTATAATACTGCTCCTATGTACAAGAATATAACTACTATAATACTGCCCCTATGTACAAGAATATAACTACTATAATAGTGCCCCTATGTACAAGAATATAACTACTATAATACTGCTCCTATGTACAAGAATATAACTACTATAATACTGCTCCTATGTACAGGAATATAACTACTGTAATACTGCCCCTATGTACAAGAAAATAACTACTATAATACTGCCCCCTATGTACAATAATATAACTACTATAATACTGACCCCTATGTACAAGAATATAACTACTATAATACTGCTCCCTATGTACAAGAATATAACTAGTATAATACTGCCCCTATGTACAAGAATATAACTACTATAATACTGCCCCTATGTACAAGAATATAACTACTATAATACTGGTCCTATGTACAAGAAAATAACTACTATAATACTGCTCCTATGTACAAGAATATAACTACTATAATACTGCCCCTATGTACAAGAATATAACTACTATAATACTGCTCCTATGTACAGGAATATAACTACTGTAATACTGCCCCTATGTACAAGAAAATAACTACTATAATACTGCCCCCTATGTACAATAATATAACTACTATAATACTGACCCCTATGTACAAGAATATAACTACTATAATACTGTATCCTATGTACAAGAATATAACTAGTATAATACTGCCCCTATGTACAAGAATATAACTACTATAATACTGCTCCTATGTACAAGAATATAACTACTATAATACTGCTCCTATGTACAAGAATATAACTACTATAATACTGAAGAAAAAGCAGAAGTCCAGTGCGGGTGATGTCCATAAAAAATACCTTTTATTCCATATTCGTTAAAAGCACATAAATCCAAAGTCCATCTTCATATCCATAGACACAAAAACGGGTGATTCATACCAGTGACAGTCACAGGGTTAAAGTGCATTAAAATCATACGCGTTTCAACGGTCGTGCCGCCTTACTCATTGTGATAAAAATAAAATGAAAGAGGGCTGCCATATAGGACTAGGCCCATTAGGTTACACCCCCTGATCTTGCAGACAACATCAGGGGGTGTAACCTAATGGGCCTAGTCCTATATGGCAGCCCTCTTTCATTTTATTTTTATCACAATGAGTAAGGCGGCACGACCGTTGAAACGCGTATGATTTTAATGCACTTTAAGCCTGTGACTGTCACTGGTATGAATCACCCGTTTTTGTGTCTATGGATATGAAGATGGACTTTGGATTTATGTGCTTTTAACGAATATGGAATAAAAGGTATTTTTTATGGACATCACCCGCGCTGGACTTCTGCTTTTTCTTCAAACTACTTGCTGCACTGCATGATCCGTGCGCTGGGCCTGAGAGGAGGTGAGCTGATCTTCGTTGCTTTTTCTTTTCTACTATAATACTGCCCCTATGTACAAGAATATAACTACTATAATACTGCCCCTATGTACAAGAATATAACTACTATAATACTGTCCCATGTACAAGAATATAACTACTATAATACTGCTCCTATGTACAAGAATATAACTACTATAATACTGCCCTATGTACAAGAAAATAACTACTATAATACTGCCCCTATGTACAGGAATATAACTACTGTAATACTGCCCCTATGTACAAGAAAATAACTACTATAATACTGCCCCCTATGCACAAGAATATAACTACTATAATACTGCTCCTATGTACAAGAATATAACTACTATAATACTGCCCCTATGTACAAGAATATAACTACTATAATAGTGCCCCTATGTACAAGAAAATAACTACTATAATACTGCTCCTATGTACAAGAATATAACTACTATAATACTGCTCCTATATACAAGAATATAACTACTATAATACTGCCTCTATGTACAAGAATATAACTACTATAATACTGCCCCTATGTACAAGAATATAACTACTATAATACTGCCTCTATGTACAAGAATATAACTACTATAATACTGCCCTATGTACAAGAAAATAACTACTATAATACTGCCCCTATGTACAGGAATATAACTACTGTAATACTGCCCCTATGTACAAGAAAATAACTACTATAATACTGCCCCCTATGTACAATAATATAACTACTATAATACTGACCCCTATGTACAAGAATATAACTACTATAATACTGCTCCCTATGTACAAGAATATAACTACTATAATACTGCTCCTATGTACAAGAATATAACTACTATAATACTGCTCCCTATATACAAGAATATAGCTACTATAATACTGCTCCTATGTACAAGAATATAACTACTATAATACTGCCCCTATGTACAAGAATATAACTACTATAATAGTGCCCCTATGTACAAGAATATAACTACTATAATACTGCTCCTATGTACAAGAATATAACTACTATAATTCTGCCCCTATGTACAAGAATATAACTACTATAATACTGCCCCTATGTACAAGAATACAACTACTATAATACTGCCCCTTTGTACAAGAATATAACTACTATAATACTGCTCCTATGTACAAGAATATAACTACTATAATACTGCTCCCTATATACAAGAATATAACTACTATAATACTGCTCCTATGTACAAGAATATAGCTACTATAATACTGCTCCTATGTACAAGAATATAACTACTATAATACTGCCCCTATGTACAAGAATATAACTACTATAATAGTGCCCCTATGTACAAGAATATAACTACTATAATACTGCTCCTATGTACAAGAATATAACTACTATAATTCTGCCCCTATGTACAAGAATACAACTACTATAATACTGCCCCTTTGTACAAGAATATAACTACTATAATACTGCCCCTATGTACAAGAATATAACTACTATAATAGTGCCCCTATGTACAAGAATATAACTACTATAATACTGCTCCTATGTACAAGAATATAACTACTATAATTCTGCCCCTATGTACAAGAATATAACTACTATAATACTGCCCCTATGTACAAGAATATAACTACTATAATACTACTCCCTATGTACAAGAATATAACTACTATAATACTGCCCCTATGTACAAGAATATAACTACTATAATACTGCCCCTATGTACAAGAATACAACTACTATAATACTGCCCCTTTGTACAAGAATATAACTACTATAATACTGCCCCTATGTACAAGAATATAACTACTATAATGCTGCTCCTATGTACAATAATATAACTACTATAATACTGCCCCTATGTACTATAGTATGTCTATTATAATACTATTATAATACTGCTAGATGATTGCTGAAGGCCTAAGCAGAAATACTTTATGAGCATCTTATTGTGAATGGCGTATTCTAAGGCTACTTTCACACTAGCATCGGTGTCGGCCCGTCGCAGTGCGTCGGGCCGACGTACCGATGCATCCTGTGTCAGCGCAGCACAACGTGGGCAGCGGATGCATTATTACAACGCATCCACTGCCCAATTATGAGGTGCGGGGAGGAGGGGGCGGAGTTCCGGCCGTGCATGCGCGGTCGGAAGTGGCGGACACAACGCACCAAAAACGTTACAAGCAACGTTTTTTGTGCCGACGGTCCACCACAACACGACGCAACCGTCGCGCGTGTGGCAAAGCGTTGCTAATACAACCCTATGGAGAAAAAACGCATCCTGCAAACAACTTTGCAGGATGCGTTTTTTTCTGCAAAACGACGCATTGCAACGTGCGTCGTACGACGCTAGTGTGAAAGTAGCCTAACTGGTAATTGTGATCAGATAAAGTTGCAAAATGGGCAAAACATGAAGAGAAGTTTCCATGTCCTGATAAATAAAAGCGTTTCGAATGTACAGAAAGATTCTTTGTGACAGCTAGTCTGCTTTTCTAATATTCGTATGGAATAAACCTTTGAGATACATTTTTTACCATGAGCTGTAAACTTTGCTTCATGTTTTCCCCACTCGCCCCATGAATGGTCGGATCGCGCTTTCCGTGCGGACTGGACTACAGCTATTGTGAGCGGGACATTCCTCCATTTCTTTGTTGCACAGTACTTTCTATACTTTGTTATTGTTTCCTCCTCATTATATATCATTATTAGTATTATTGGACACTACTAACAATTAACCCCTCGGGTCGTTATTTCACTTGTCTGTGCAGTTTCATAATGGGGGGGGAATGTGGCGAATCATTCCCGGTTCCTCCTCGGCTCTCTGGAGTTGGCGTGTGGAGCCCAGATGTGCCCTTACGTGGAGTGGAAGCTGCTCTTGCGGAATTATTTGCATAGAGACATCGAGCAGCGACGGTTAAGCAGCTGCGAGTGCATTATGGGATGTCCCCTCCAGCACAATTGGCGATATTTTTGGAAGTATTGGCCAGAGGTGACAGATTGGAGTCTTTACCTTCAATAGTGGAGTCATCAGGGGACAATTGGGAAGAACGTTTATAATTTTGCAGAAGGCTCCATTAGACGCCTCTGGCGATATCTTCATATTCTGTGTCGCCGTGCTGTGTGTGGACATCTTCATATTAACGAATAACCCGTGGAGGGGAGAAAACTGCAAAAAAGACAAGTCATTCATGTCACACAAGATGGAGCGGGGACACTTCAGCATCCCTGAGCTGATTACCAGCGACGTGGCGGTATTATTCCTGGGCGAAAGATATGTCTATAGAAATATTCACTTTCGAGATAATGGAATATTTCCCCTAAAATCAGAGTTAAAAAAAAATAGATAAAAATCCAATAAAAAAGCAAAAAATGTTTCAATTCCCACTATATAAAATGTAATTAATTTATTAATAAAAACAACAAACCATCTGCTATTTTCCAGCCCTCATTGCTGCCATCACGCATTTTTACTAGAGCTATCAATTAAAAAAAAAAATTCTCATTTTTTTTTTTTCATTTTTCATCTTAAGGCACAAAAAGCAACAATATGGATCAACGTAATGCTATAGTTGCCATATCGTGGGCTCATAAAACAATGTTCTACCAGAACAGTGCCCCACCAATCTGCAGGTTGTCTATGGCTTTCCAACTAAGCCTTGTTCAGCTCAATGAATGAGACAGGTTTGGCACGCATTTCCGAATTTTGGAAACCCTTTTTTATTTTGGAGCTGTGTTGTATCCGCAATATGGCGCCGGTAGCATGGCATGGCCTGGTATTGTACTTCTGTGCGCGTTAGATTGAAGAGAATTAAACAATGAGGGAATTGCAATTTTTTTTATTGCAACATTATATAGTGCTTTTGATACATTTTTGCACGTCTACAAATTTGGCTGTGCCTGTAGACCCCATGCTAAAAAATCCAATAAAAGCAGACATTACTGGTGGCACTGTATCATTGCCTGTCCCATGTAACAAGTAAATCGCCTAAGTGTAACATTTTCATTCCCGATCAATCAGAATGTCATCAATGTTTCCAGGGAAGAGACAAGAACACAAATTATCATTAGAACACATCAGAGGAGAACCGAACATGTTCTGCACGAGTCGAAAATACAATCACCCCGGATATTATCAATTCTAATAAAGCACAATACACACGGTGAAACATTGTTTCTCCACGATATTGTCCTCTACGGCCGCATGTGCAATTCTTTATTGCTGGGATGGGTCTTACAGCCACACGCGTCATTTGTAGCAGATGACTACAGAGAAATATGAGATGTAATGAGATTCTGTGCGACCCGACCCTGGAGAATGTCACCAGGCAAATACAAACCCCATTCCTAAAATGTTTATACGATATCAAATATAAAGAAAACAAGAATGTGATGATTCGGAAACCTCTGATCTCCATATTTTAGAACATCGGACACAGATTAGAAGAGGAACGTTGGACATTTTTCCATTTTATTTGAAAATAATTAGCTAATTGAAAAATTATTGGCAGCAATAAATCTCCAAAAAGTTGTGCCAGGGCCGTGACCAGCATTGTGGAGCGTTCCATTATCTTCTTACACCAATCTGTAAATGCTGGAGAAGTGAGGAGACACTTGGTGGAGTTTTGGGAGAGGAACGTTCTCCATTCTGGTCTGATGTCGGACTCTCGCTGCTCTTCAGTCCTCGGACCGATTTTTTTTTTCATAATGCTCCAAAAAAATTTCTTTTGGTGAAAGGTCCAGACGGACGGCGTCCGATTCGTCACCTGAACTCTTCTTCCATACTGTTGTGATGGATGCAGGATGTAGTTCAGTCTCTTGATGAAGGGCCTGAACATCGCGAGCGTCCAATACCATCTGTCGGCCTCATCATCTGTGCACAGGAATTGCTCCACAATATCTGACTCTTTTGATATTGTGTCTTGTAGATTGTTGCAATATTTCAGAAATTGTGCCACAAATTTTAGATGCGGGTGTTCACAGATTGGCCTCCGACCTTCTTTGCTTCTGGAGAGACTCTGCCTCTCTAACATGCTCTTTTTATACACAGTTTTTTTTTTTTAATTTAGTTAAAAATTGACCCTCCAGCAGTTTTTCCTTAGTACCTCTTACTTATGGAGCCTTTTGTTAGCCCTGACCTAATTTTTGAGATGTGTTGCTGACATCAATTTCTAAATGAGTTAGTGTTTTAGAAAAAGGAGATATTTCCAACATTCACCTTCTGATAAGAGATTTCCAAATCATTGCATTCTTGTTCAATCTGCACATTTTACATAGTGGAAACAGGGACACATGGGCTACTTGCACAGTCAACAAGTCTGTAGGAACATGTCCACACACCACCAAGAAACCTGAAGACACAAAAGAGCACAGTAAAACCAAAAACACTCAGTTTCAAAAAATCACAGTAATCAGCAAGTGCTAGTGAAAAGATGTAAAAAAAACTGACTGGGGAGTTACCCACCACTCCTCTTGGGCTATCTGCACAAAAGCTGTTCCACTCAGCATGTCCACATGGACATTCCCTCTCTGAACCCTGTTCACACAGGTACTATACAGATGATTTGGTTTTTAAATACATCAGATATGGATTGCATACATCAGTTAGGACTGCTCCATATGGGTATACCTTGACGTTTGCTGGAGCAGCTTAGTATACATTTTTTGCAAAAAACGTATCAACCAAATACCCTGTTTTTTTTACATCTTTTCACTAGCACTTGCAGATTACTGTGATTTTTTGAAACTGAGTGTTTTTGGTTTGACTATGCTCTTTTGTGTCTTCACATTTTACATAGTGCAACAACTATTTTGAAATTGGGGATTTATTTATTAAATCGTATGAACATATATTTTAACAACATATGAGAATGAATAACAAAGAATAAAAAGTGATTGAAAGGGGACAAAGGAACACAAATCAGAGTCGAAATGATGTAAAATTTATTGATCAAGAGATCTAGATGTAATTTGATTGTTTGGTCGTCAAGATTGTTAGTCCTTTAGCGTTACCCAGGGTGCACCACGTGGAGGTGGACTAACATTGCACCCCTGAAATTGGGGATGTATAGTTATATACAGTATGTACAGCTGGTGTAACCTGGGTATCTCCTGTATATAGTTATATATGTACAGCTGTTATAACCTGAGTATCTCCTGTATATAATTATATATGTACAGCTGGTATAACCTGGGCATCTCCTGTATATAATTATATATGTACAGCTGGTATAACCTGGGCATCTCCTGTATATACCGTAATTATATATGTACAGCTGGTATAACCTGGGTATCTCCTGTATATAATTATATATGTACAGCTGGTATAACCTGGGCATCTTCTGTATATAATTATATATGTACATCTGGTATAACCTGAGTATCTCCTGTATATAATTATATATATATATATACAGTGGGGCAAAAAAGTATTTAGTCAGTCAGCAATAGTGCAAGTTCCACCACTTAAAAAGATGAGAGGCGTCTCTAATTTACATCATAGGTAGACCTCAACTATGGGAGACAAACTGAGAAAAAAAATCCAGAAAATCACATTGTCTGTTTTTTAATCATTTTATTTGCATATTATGGTGGAAAATAAGTATTTGGTCAGAAACAAAATTTCATCTCAATACTTTGTAATATATCCTTTGTTGGCAATGACAGAGGTCAAACGTTTTCTGTAAGTCTTCACAAGGTTGCCACACACTGTTGTTGGTATGTTGGCCCATTCCTCCATGCAGATCTCCTCTAGAGCAGTGATGTTTTTGGCTTTTCGCTTGGCAACACGGACTTTCAACTCCCTCCAAAGGTTTTCTATAGGGTTGAGATCTGGAGACTGGCTAGGCCACTCCAGGACCTTGAAATGCTTCTTACGAAGCCACTCCTTCGTTGCCCTGGCTTTGTGCTTTGGATCATTGTCATGTTGAAAGACCCAGCCATGTTTCATCTTCAATGCCCTTGCTGATGGAAGGAGGTTTGCACTCAAAATCTCACGATACATGGCCCCATTCATTCTTTCATGTACCCGGATCAGTCGTCCTGGCCCCTTTGCAGAGAAACAGCCCCAAAGCATGATGTTTCCACCACCATGCTTTACAGTAGGTATGGTGTTTGATGGATGCAACTCAGTATTCTTTTTCCTCCAAACACGACAAGTTGTGTTTCTACCAAACAGTTCCAGTTTGGTTTCATCAGACCATAGGACATTCTCCCAAAACTCCTCTGGATCATCCAAATGCTCTCTTGCAAACTTCAGACGGGCCCGGACATGTACTGGCTTAAGCAGTGGGACACGTCTGGCACTGCAGGATCTGAGTCCATGGTGGCGTAGTGTGTTACTTATGGTAGGCCTTGTTACATTGGTCCCAGCTCTCTGCAGTTCATTCACTAGGTCCCCCCCGCGTGGTTCTGGGATTTTTGCTCACCGTTCTTGTGATCATTCTGACCCCACGGGGTGGGATTTTGCATGGAGCCCCAGATCGAGGGAGATTATCAGTGGTCTTGTATGTCTTCCATTTTCTAATTATTGCTCCCACTGATGATTTCTTCACTCCAAGCTGGTTGGCTATTGCAGATTCAGTCTTCCCAGCCTGGTGCAGGGCTACAATTTTGTTTCTGGTGTCCTTTGACAGCTCTTTGGTCTTCACCATAGTGGAGTTTGGAGTCAGACTGTTTGAGGGTGTGCACAGGTGTCTTTTTATACTGATAACAAGTTTAAACAGGTGCCATTACTACAGGTAATGAGTGGAGGAAAGAGGAGACTCTTAAAGAAGAAGTTACAGGTCTGTGAGAGCCAGAAATCTTGATTGTTTGTTTCTGACCAAATACTTATTTTCCACCATAATATGCAAAAAAAATGATAAAAAAACAGACAATGTGATTTTCTGGATTTTTTTTTTCTCAGTTTGTCTCCCATAGTTGAGGTCTACCTATGATGTAAATTACAGACGCCTCTCATCTTTTTAAGTGGTGGAACTTGCACTATTGCTGACTGACTAAATACTTTTTTGCCCCACTGTATATATATATATATATATATATATATATATATATATATATATCTGGTATAACCTGGGCATCTTCTGTATATAAATATATATGCACAGCCGGTATAACCTGGGCATCTCCTGTATATAATTATATATGTACAGCTGGTGTAACCTGGGCATCTCCTGTATATAATTATATATATACAGCTGGTATAACCTGGGCATCTCCTGTATATAATTATATATGTACAGCTGGTATAACCTGGGTATCTCCTGTATATACCGTAATTATATATGTACAGCTGGTATAACCTGGGTATCTCCTGTATATAATTATATATGTACAGCTGGTATAACCTGGGCATCTTCTGTATATAATTATATATATATGTACATCTGGTATAACCTGAGTATCTCCTGTATATAATTATATACCGTATATATATATATATATATATATATATATATATATATATATATATATTATATATATTTATATATATATATATATATATATATATATATATATATATATCTGGTATAATCTGGGCATCTCCTGTATATAAGTATATATGTACAGCTGGTATAACCTGGGCATTTTCCATATACAATTATATATGTACAGCTGGTATAACCTGGGCATTTTCCATATACAATTATATATGTACAGCTGGTATAACCTGGGCATCTCCTGTATATAATTATATATATATATCTGGTATAACCTGGGCATCTCCTGTATATAATTATATATGTACAGCTGGTATAACCTGGGCATTTTCCATATACAATTATATATGTACAGCTGGTATAACCTGGGCATTTTCCATATACAATTATATATGTACAGCTGGTATAACCTGGGCATCTCCTGTATATAATTACAGTGGGGCAAAAAAGTATTTAGTCAGTCAGCAATAGTGCAAGTTCCACCACTTAAAAAGATGAGAGGCGTCTGTAATTTACATCATAGGTAGACCTCAACTATGGGAGACAAACAGAGAAAAAAAAATCCAGAAAATCACATTGTCTGTTTTTTTAACATTTTATTTGCATATTATGGTGGAAAATAAGTATTTGGTCAGAAACAAAATTTCATCTCAATACTTTGTAATATATCCTTTGTTGGCAATGACAGAGGTCAAACCTTTTTCTGTAAGTCTTCACAAGGTTGCCACACACTGTTGTTGGTATGTTGGCCCATTCCTCCATGCAGATCTCCTCTAGAGCAGTGATGTTTTTGGCTTTTTGCTTGGCAACACGGACTTTCAACTCCCTCCAAAGGTTTTCTATAGGGTTGAGATCTGGAGACTGGCTAGGCCACTCCAGGACCTTGAAATGCTTCTTACGAAGCCACTCCTTCGTTGCCCTGGCGGTGTGCTTTGGATTATTGTCATGTTGAAAGACCCAGCCACGTTTCATCTTCAAAGCCCTTGCTGATGGAAGGAGGTTTGCACTCAAAATCTCACGATACATGGCCCCATTCATTCTTTCATGTACCCGGATCAGTCGTCCTGGCCCCTTTGCAGAGAAACAGCCCCAAAGCATGATGTTTCCACCACCATGCTTTACAGTAGGTATGGTGTTTGATGGTTGCAACTCAGTATTCTTTTTCCTCCAAACACGACAAGTTGTGTTTCTACCAAACAGTTCCAGTTTGGTTTCATCAGACCATTGGCCATTCTCCCAAAACTCCTCTGGATCATCCAAATGCTCTCTAGCAAACTTCAGACGGGCTCGGACATGTACTGGCTTAAGCAGTGGGACATGTCTGGCACTGCAAGATCTGAGTCCATGGTGGCGTAGTGTGTTACTTATGGTAGGCCTTGTTACATTGGTCCAAGCTCTCTGCAGTTCATTCACTAGGTCCCCCCGCGTGGTTCTGGGATTTTTGCTCACCGTTCTTGTGATCATTCTGACCCCACGGGGTGGGATTTTGCGTGGAGCCCCAGATCGAGGGAGACTATCAGTGGTCTAGTATGTCTTCCATTTTCTAATTATTGCTCCCACTGTTGATTTCTTCACTCCAAGCTGGTTGGCTATTGCAGATTCAGTCTTCCCAGCCTTGTGCAGGGCTACAATTTTGTTTCTGGTGTCCTTTGACAGTTCTTTGGTCTTCACCATAGTGGAGTTTGGAGTCAGACTGTTTGAGGGTGTGCACAGGTGTCTTTTTATACTGATAACAAGTCTAAACAGGAGCCATTACTACAGGTAATGAGTGGAGGAAAGAGGAGACTCTTAAAGAAGAAGTTACAGGTCTGTGAGAGCCAGAAATCTTGATTGTTTGTTTCTGACCAAATACTTATTTTCCACCATAATATGCAAATAAAATGATAAAAAAACAGACAATGTGATTTTCTGGATTTTTTTTTCTCAGTTTGTCTCCCATAGTTGAGGTCTACCTATGATGTAAATTACAGACGCCTCTCATCTTTTTAAGTGGTGGAACTTGCACTATTGCTGACTGACTAAATACTTTTTTGCCCCACTGTATATATGTACAGCTGGTATAACCTGGGCATCTCCTGTATATAATTATATATGTACAGCTGGTATAACCTGGGCATCTCCTGTATATAATTATATATGTACAGCTGGTATAACCTGGGCATTTTCCATATACAATTATATATGTACAGCTGGTATAACCTGGGCATTTTCCATATACAATTATATATGTACAGCTGGTATAACCTGGGCATTTTCCATATACAATTATATATGTACAGCTGGTATTAGGTTACACATTGTCCTGTGTAAGTGTGTATATATAAGTTGGCGTCACCTGTTGCATAGTATACAGCAGTCTAATTAGCGCAATATTACAGATGTATAAAGTGTAATGAAGCTAAGGAAAAATGAAATAATAAAACGTAATAATGAATAAAATCTGAGTTTTTATCCATTTCTGTGGGGGGAGGGGGCAACAATGTATTTTTTCTCCTTTCGCTTAGGCTACTTTCACACTAGCGTCGTACTCGGCCCATCGCAGTGCGTCGCACGACGGTTGTGACATGTGGCAAAGCGTCGCAATGCGTCGCTATTGTTAGTCAATGGAGAAAAAAACACATCCTGCGAGCAATTTTGCAGGATGCAATTTTTCTCCTAAACGACGCATTGCGACGTGCAGTGCACGACGCTAGTGTGAAAGCAGCCTTAGAATCTTCTATTGTTCTTGCTCACACCTCGCATTGTCATCAATCACGTTATCTTTCCCCCCAGCCCCCATTGTTTTATATGAAATGTGCCGTATTCGCAGCGCTGCGTCTTCAGGTGAATGTCCGCCAGCGCCAGAAAGGCAGGAACTCCGCTTCAAAGTTCTATTAAAGAATGTGTCAGCGGTAATTGCGGCTCGCTAATTTTCTCCTTGTCCTCTCGCTCTTCAATTCTTTACTTTCCTCACTAGAGTCTAATGATTTTACAAGTAGCACGCCATTGATCTGTTTAATTAAATAAAACCCAGAAACGCTGGATAATACGGCTGATAGATGTCTCCTCAAACTTCAGCTCTCACTGCAGCCGCAAAGTTTCCACTTTCTATTTCTTTTTTTTTTTTTAATTTCTATTTCTTCGAAGACCAAATTAGTCCTCAATTTGATAGTTTTGCCTTTCAGGAATCTCAGAAAGCTGAGTGATATTTCCAGAGCTAGAACAACACATTGTTACAGTTTTTCCATAAGCAGATATAATTTAGGAACAGCTGAATGTGTCATATTTTATTGGATTAATCCAGGATATATAAAAAAAAAAAAAACCTGATTACCGGGAATGTGTTAGTATAAGACAGCAGGCTGCTCCCTCTCCTCTCTCACAGCGAGCAGTCTCAGATACACCAGAAAAGAAAGACACTGCAGCTGCATCTCCCTCCTCTCTCTCCTGCGTTTGCTATGAATATATTGGTGATGGCGGAGGTTTGTGATCGTTCCTGCAGGAAGGAAAAGGGTAACATGACACAAGCATAAAAAGAGACATTAAAAGTTCTATATAATCACATGAACTGATGATTTAATAACCTAAAACTGGTATGACCCGGCCAATAGTAAGAGATAATGAATGCTGCAGCTCCGGATTTTTCCACCCTTTCAGCGCCATCATTTTTTTTTATGTTGTGTTGTGTCAGTTTTTAAAAAAAAAAAAACCTAAAGAATAAGTAGGACAGATGTTAGGACAAAAAGCTGTCCGCTGCGATCATGTTAAAAGAAGCAGCGCGGACGAGAGGCGGAAACTCGGCTACATAATTTAGCAGAGGAGACCACCTGTCCTGTGCGCTGTTGTGGTTTTGTTTTTTTTCTCTGCAGATAATTAGCGCCGCTGTGTACATTGCTTGTAGTCGCCGCTGGCACCGCTGCCTCCCTCCCACCTCCATAGCTGCAAACACAATCTGTGGAACAGGTGCAGCTATTGCAAGATTTTGTTGATGCAGTGATCTCAAGGCCTTGTAGGGTCCCAGGGGGCTCATCTCATCCTTTTTTTTTTCTTTTTTTTTATACAAAATTCTAAATAGATATTTATTTTATCAAGCTGACAACATTGGGCCAAGCGAGAAACAGAATCTGATTTGTGCGAGTGTTTTATGATATAAAAGTTACAAAAGACTTTTATTATAGTCTCTAAATTAAAATAAATAATAAACAAAATAATAATAATAAATAAGCAAATAATAATAATAATAATATTATTATTATTAATAATAATAATAAAACAAAATAATAAAAAAATAATAATAATAAAACAAAATAATACTAAAAAATAAACTAATAATAATAATAATAGTGTCATATAAACCAATATTTAGAAGACTGATATTTTGATATTGTTATTATTATTTTTTTTATAAATATTAATATATGTTTATCTATTTGAATAAATATTTTTATGTATTTCATTTACTCCTCATCTATATATATAATTGTCTAAGGGTTTTTCTGTCTGTCTTTCTGTCTGTCTGTCCTGGAAATCCCGGCTCTCTGACCAATCAGCGACGGGCACAGCGACGATGATGTCATAATGGTTGCCATGGCGACGATGATGTCATAAAGGTTGCCTCGACCAATCAGCGACGGGCACAGTCTGCCGCGAATTCTGGAATCATCATTGTCCATATATTACAGGGACATGCATATTCTAGAATACCCGATGCGTTAGAATCGGGCCACAATCTAGTCTATATATATAATTGTCTAAGGGTTTTTCCGTCTGTCTGTCTGTCCTGGAAATCCCGCGTCTCTGATTGGTCGAGGCCGCCAGGCCTCGACCAATCAGAGACCGGCACAGCATCGACGTAGAAATCCCGCGTCTGATTGGTCGAGGCCGCCAGGCCTCGACCAATCAGCAACGGGCACAGCGACGATGATGTCATAAAGGACGTAGACATCTCACGTTTCTGATTCAGCGACGGGCACAGTATCGACGTAGATGTCATAATGGTTGCCATGGCGACGATGATGTCATAAAGGTTGCCTCGACCAATCAGCGACGGGCACAGTCTGCCGCGAACTCTGGAATCATCATTGTCCATATATTACAGGGACATGCATATTCTAGAATACCCGATGCGTTAGAATCGGGCCACAATCTAGTGTGTTATATACAGATGTCTTCATTTGTTCACTCTTACTTTTAGGCAAAATTTATTATTTAAGGGGTCTTCTTAGAAAGTGAAAATAAGTAATGCTAATCCTCCGGGATGTTTGCTGGTCCCACAGACGGTGGGCTTTAATCTGTCATTTTAATACACATAAGGACCCTTATTACTTAGGATACAAATCTATATATATAATTGTCTAAGGGTTTTTCCGTCTGTCTGTCTTTCTGTCTGTCTGTCTGTTTGTCCTGGAAATCCCGCGTCTCTGATTGGTCGAGGCCGCCAGCGACGATGATGTCATAAAGGACGTAGACATCCCGCGTCTGATTGGTCGAGGCCGCCAGGCCTCGACCAATCAGCAACGGGCACAGCGACGATGATGTCATAAAGGACGTAGAAATCCCACGTTTCTGATTCAGCGACGGGCACAGTATCGACGTAGATGTCATAATGGTTGCCATGGTGACGATGTCATAAAGGTTGCCTCGACCAATCAGCGACGGGCACAGTCTGCCGCGAATTCTGGAATCATCATTGTCCATATACTACGGGGATATGCATATTCTAGAATACCCGATGCGTTAGAATCGGGCCACAATCTAGTTTAATATAATATTGCAACATAATAGCAAAACCCTGGACAGGCTGTAGTGCACATCACAACCACTAGATGGCCACATAAAGATACATATAACGTAAACATCTCCCGAGACCTTCACAACATTTTGTGAAAACTGCATTTTTTTTTATCATGATTTTTTTTATATATAATTAGAAGAATGGGAAATAAGTGCCCTTCCCCCATTCCAAAAAAGGTGTCTCCCAAGTTAAAGGAAGCATTCCATGGCTCCCATCCAAATCAATTCCTGCGCATGGCCTGGGTAGGTGCGCGCTAGTGACTCCATATGACCTAATACGCCATAGGCAGTCACGTTGTGCTAAGAGAACAATCCCTTTAAGATAAAATTACTCTATACCGCCATTATAATTGGACCCAGATTAGGCTGACACCGTCCTCCCCCGACCACCGGCTGATATTTCCGGGAGATAAAATATTATTCAAGATGAAATAATATGGTATAATAATGTAACGGGCCCCAGCGAGACACGTGCTCCACAGATTTTAATTTTGATGTTAATATCCCGGGACCTGAGATGTGTTTGCCAGTAATTGAGCTTATTCCCTAAGGGTCAGTGTTATGTGTATTTTGCAGGCGAGTCAATTCGTGCGGGGCCAGTTGCATATATTAAGCCTCGTCTACAGTGTAATTGATAGAAAACGAGATTTTTTTTTTTTAATCGCGAACTGTCAATGATAATGGCGTTCGCCGATGTAGCAGAGCTTAGTCGTGTTCTTCGTGGTTTGTCATAGAGAATGTACGGAATTATCGTAAATGGTTTTCCGAGATGCAGTGGTGTAACCTGAAGCTCGTTGGCCCCAATGCAAAGTCTCCTGAAGTATCTCAGGTCTTTATTAGTAGTGGCATTTTAATGTGGGCCAAAAGGACTATTTGGACCCCCCAATCTTTCATGGTTCAGGATAGATTGCAGCCCCCTGCACCTTCAATCATTGTGCCGTACATCTGGTTGTGATGCTTCTTCGGTTCTTTTTAGGTAGCAGTACCAGGCACAGCCACAACCAGAGAGTGGCGCTGTGTCACTTACGGTTGGGTGCTAGAGGTTGGACCCCACCAATCAGATGCATGCTCACCGTCCCTCACTCTCAGCTCCTCCTCTGGTTCATAAGCACTTGTAGAAGAGGAGCTAAGAGCAAAATACGGCAATTTATTATTATTGGTTGTTACCTAATTCACTTATCCAAAAACTAAATTATAAAAACAAAAAAAATTAAAAAAAATGTCCTTCCTCGTGTTTATGGACAAATATTGGCAAGGGTTTAGTAGTGATCACGTGATGTGATGAATAAGGATTGTGCCAAACTCTTGTCCAAACTTGCTCTTACAACCTTTTCCTCTGTCACCAGGTGGCGCCACTCTTATACTGCGGATGACACAGACATGGTCCACTTGTAATTACATGGCTGAGACTTATGGTGCCGTCCAGCCGAGGAGTCTGTGAGTAGCTAATAACCAGCAGGTGTATTAGCTCCCTGCTCTGCACATTGGCAGCACCACACCCTATTTAAACTCCCAGCTGTTTGATGGAAGATGCCAATTATTAAATATTCACTGACCTTGGTCTGTTCTTTGGTGATACCCTGCCCTGCTCTTGCTTATTTCATACCTATTGCTGACCCTGATCTGACTTACCCTCTGTTTGCATTTTGATTCTTCCGCTGACTCCGTTCTTCGGCTTTGACCTTGATTTTCCCTTAACCTCATCCCTATCTTCTGACTTTGTCCCAAATATGCCCTGTCTGGTTTTGACCTAGCTCGTGGACTCTCCTTCGCCAGCTCACTCCACCGGCACGCGAATGAATCCACTGGATGGCTGGAGACAAGGGATCTCCTAGGACAGTGTTCCCCAACTCTAGTCCTTGAGTCTCCAACAGATCATGTTTTCAGGATGAAATTATCACCTGTGCAATAAGAAATCCTGAAAACACGATCTGCTGGTGGCTTTTGAAGACTGGAGTTGGGGAACACTGTCCTAGGACCTGCTAGGTGGAGTAGCCTGAGCAAAGTCTGTCCATGATGGAAGCCATAGTAAGAGCTGCAGGCTTTCCGGTATTATAACCCTTATAAGCGAATTGTAAACAAAGTATCAACATAGCGAAGGGGATTACTTAAAGGGGTCTTCTAGGAGTTAAAAAAACATTGTCTTATACCCCAAAAACAGCATTACGCCTGTCTACTGGTTGTGTCTGGTTTGCAGCTCTTCTCCACTGAAGTAAATGGGGGATTTTTTCACTATGAATTCCGACAAGTGGATTATTGTCGTCCATGTTTATATGCAGGAAGCCGGGTCCTTAGAAAGGCCCCCAGTGCTGTCCTGCTACAATGCCTGCACAGAAAAGAGTCCTTGTGCAAGAACAGTGTACGGGTCTCTTGCAGTGTTGTGGTCGGGCAGGGGTAGGACGTACAATTATCTGGAGAATGTTGTTGTTGGATTCATACGTTTACAAGTTGACACAAGTGCACATTTTGCCATATTTATGGAGTCGCGGCCAATATCTGGCGCTCGCAGTGCACCGCAGGCCGCGTCTTGCTTTCTTCAGCTCTTTTAGTTCTGGCAGTTTTTCAGAGTCTGGGAAAGCCGGTGCCCACCACAACCTTCGCCTGGCTGTGCCCACCATCCCCGAATGACAATGTAACTACTGGCACGGAATTCCGTAGACTCTTTACACAAAGCCTCGGATCCCGCGGGATGTGTTTGCGTAATTACCATGTAGAGTAATTACTGTATGTTAATTCTGGACTTGTCGCGTTGAATCGATGACATTGACGCGTTTCTTCCCGCTTCTTTCTACGCCGTTTCTTCGCCTTGACAGCATTGTCTGAGAAGAAAGGCTGGGAGCCGTGTTATTTGCAGGCTCGGTGTTCTTGTCACCGGGAGCCTTTTATTTGGTGTTTCCAAGGTGCCGCTGCGTCTCTGCTCTCGCAGCAATGTCATGAATCATTTGAAGCCCTAGAAGGAACAGTCGCCGCTGCCCTTCACATTTGGCGTCGCAGTCCCCAGAATTTGCACGTCAGGCGTTTTGCTTCAGTTTGCTGGACCTTCGTCTGCAGCAGCCGGGACATCTGTATTTCCGAGGCCCATTGGGTCTATTAGTCCCTATTCTGCAGAATAAATCATTCGTAAACCCCGGCGCTGCCACCTGCTGCCTCCGCAGCTGCACAATAAATGGGGTGAGCGGGCACAGAGCAGCAACGGCATCAGACGCACAGATTGCGATTTTGCTTCCAGCACATTCTTCATCCAGTGACCCGACATAGTTTATAGAGTATTAGAAATATATTTATTTTCACAATTCAGGCAGCTTAATAGGAAATAGTGAGCCCAGCAGATATTATAAGGGCCCCGTAATAGCAGCCTCTCAAAATGTCACATTTTCCAGCATGTACCAACATCTTGCAAAACAATACCAATATCTCCCATAATTTACTATAGGAGATGCACAGGTAGCAGTTTGCATCCAAGACCTGTTTTTTTCAGAGGACTTCAACATAGCTTCCGGTCCTGATAATCTGCAGCGTCATGATAAGATTTGCCACAGAGGAAACTTCATAGTTGGATATACACAGACAACCCCTTTAAAATCCAAGACACCTTAGTGACCAGGAAAACACATATTTGATAGATGCATTGCTACACTCATCAGCAGAGCTTTAAACTAGAGCAATATGGGATGAGACATATACGACCAGGAAGAAACATGCAGCTAATTCTTTTGAGGACCCTGCTAATAGAAGTGTAAAGAAGAACAAAAACAAAAAACTCTGAATGAAATTAGAGGAGCAAGAGAAACCGACTACAAACTAAAATGTGTCTATACAAATGTATGGGAAACAAAAAAGGAGAATTGGAAGTGCTAACACAGGAAGAGAGATATAATGTCATAAGTATCACTGAAACTTGGTGGGATGATACACATGAGTGGAATACAAACCTTGAAGGACACAACATATTTACTATCAACAGAATTAACAAGAAGCGAGGAGGTGTTGCATTGTATGTTAGGAAAATGTATATCTG
Organism: Ranitomeya imitator; assembly: GCF_032444005.1. Taxonomy (NCBI): domain Eukaryota; kingdom Metazoa; phylum Chordata; class Amphibia; order Anura; family Dendrobatidae; genus Ranitomeya; species Ranitomeya imitator. The sequence continues at coordinate 184,392,615 of NC_091289.1, read as the reverse complement.
CACAGAGATCCAAGCTTCAGAGACTGGTAGCTCTGTAGAAATTGTTTGGGTAAGAATACAAGGATAGAAGAACAGAAAGGACACTATTGTAGGTGTTTACTATAGGTCACCTGGACAGACTGAAGATATAGATGAACTCTTTTTGCATTAGATTCCTACTTCTCAAAAAAGTACGACAAAGTTATCATGGGAGATTTTAACTATCCAAATATTTGTTGGGAATCTATCACAGGCAAAAGTACTGGGTCCAAGAAAATTGCTGACAACTGTATCTTTCAAAAGGTAGAAGAGAGAACAAGAGGATCTGCAGTTTTGGACTTAATTCTTTCCAATAGGGAGGAAATGGTTGAGGGAGTAAATGTGGCTGGGAATTTAGGAGTTAACAATCATGCTATCCTCGAATTTTGGATCATAAGAGGAGGAGGAAGATCAGATCAGACTCAGACTTTAAGGTTGGACTTCAGAAAGGCAGATTTTAATGGACTAAGAAAGAGGTTAGGGAAGGTTCAATGACTGGATGTTCTAAAGGACAGAAATGTCCAAGAAGGATGGGAGATTTGTGAAATTAAATTCTCACGGCACAATCGGTAACAATCCCGAAAAGAAGGAAGAACTGGAAGCATTTAAAGAGACCAGGATGGATGAACACAGAACTTAACTTAGGAAAGTAAGAAAGAGCGATCTCATCGCACTGAATCATTGTATGCCTGTTTTCATCTCAAAGAGTCTGGTATCCAAAGCTGCAGAGAAATCCACAAAAATGTATAAAGCAGGAAAGCACCTCCAAAAAATCTTCAAAATGTATTTCATATCAAAAGGGGGAATACAATTTCCACATGTTAGCAGTAAAACACTCTGATGTGTTTCTAGCCAAAATGTGTCAGAGTGTTTCACTGCCAACATGTGGAAATGATTTTTATTCGGAGGTGCCTTCCTACTCTATACATTTTTGAGAACACAGAACTTAATCACTTGTTAAAAAGGAAAAAAGAAATCTATATTAAATGGAAAGAGGAGGGCATATGTAAAGAAGAATATAATGCGTTCTGCAGGGCATGTGGGGCAAGTGTCAGAAGATCTAAAGCCAGTAATGAAGTAAGGCTTGCAAAAGCAGCGAAAAAGGATTCTGAGGCTGTGAAAAGCAAAAGAAACGTCAAAGATACTATAGGATTTTTACAGGATGAAAAGGGTGAAGTGGTCAAAAATGATGTTGAGATGTTGGGCAAACGTTTAAATTCCTACTTTGCATCTGTGTTCTCTAAGAAAGCAATTGTAACATCAACTGATCTTCTTGGCGCCATCAAAGGAATAAAAGAATCCACACAATCCATAAACAGAGAGATAGCAAGGGAACACTGAGCCAATATAAATGAATTTAAATGTCCTGTTCCAGATAAATTACATCATAGGGTACTGAAAGAGTAAGCAGAGGAAATTGCAGAACCACTAGCCAGAATCTTTGACAAAGCCTGGAAAACGGGAGAAGTCCCAGAAGATTGGAGAAGGGCAAATGTTGTCCATATATTAAAAAAAGGAAAAAAAGATTTTGTCAGGGAATTACAGTCCAGTGAGCCTTACTTCTATACCAGGAAAGATGTTTGAACAAATTATTAAACAGCATGTATGTAAGTACTTGGATAAGAATACAGTAATTAGCCAGAGCAAGCATGGGTTTATAGCAAACAAGTCACGACAAACTAATATAATTTCCTTCTATGATTGAATTAGTGACTGAGTGGATCAGGGAAATGCGATAGATATAGCATATCTCTACTTCAGCAAAGCATTTGATAAATTATCTCATAAACCCTGGCGAAGCATATGCAAACCCCTTTAATCGTACCTCCCAAGCAATTTTGAATTTATGTAATATCGACTAGTCCTTTATATGTCCCACCACAAAATATTTCTCCTAGTAAAGCCTCCCACACTTAGTATGTTGCCCCCACAATACATTTTCTGTACAGCCCCTGACACATAGTGTAATGTCCTCACAGTCCCCCCACACACAGTATGATGTTCTACAGTTCCCCCACACACAGTATGATGCTCCACAGTCCCCCCACACACAGTATGATGTTCTACAGTCCCCCCACACACAGTTTGATGCTCCACAGTCCCCCCACACACAGTATGATGCTCCACAGTCCCCCCACACACAGTATGATGCTCCACAGTCCCCCCCACACAGTATGATGCTCCACAGTCCCCCCACACACATTATGATGCTCCACAGTCCCCCCACACACAGTATGATGGCTTCACAGTCCCCCCCACACACATTATGATGCTCCACAGTCCCCCCACACACATTATGATGCTCCACAGTCCCCCCACACACAGTATGGTGCTCCACAGTCCCCCCCACACACATTATGATGCTCCACAGTCCCCCTCACACACAGTATGATGCTCCAGAGTCCCCACACACACAGTATGATGCTCCACAGTCGCCCCACACACATTATGATGCTCCACAGTCGCCCCACACACAGTATGATGCTCCACAGTCGCCCCACACACAGTATGATGCTCCACAGTCCCCCCCCACACAGTATGATGCTCCACAGTCCCCCCACACACATTATGATGCTCCACAGTCCCCCCACACACAGTATGATGGCTTCACAGTCCCCCCCACACACATTATGATGCTCCACAGTCCCCCCACACACATTATGATGCTCCACAGTCCCCCCACACACAGTATGGTGCTCCACAGTCCCCCCCACACACATTATGATGCTCCACAGTCCCCCTCACACACAGTATGATGCTCCAGAGTCCCCACACACACAGTATGATGCTCCACAGTCGCCCCACACACATTATGATGCTCCACAGTCGCCCCACACACAGTATGATGCTCCACAGTCGCCCCACACACAGTATGATGCTCCACAGTCCCCCCACACACAGTATGATGCTCCACAGTCCCCCCACACACAGTATGGTGCTCCACAGTCCCCCCCACACACACATTATGATGCTCTACAGTCCCCCCGCACACAGTATGATGCTCCACAGTCCCCCCACACACAATATGATGCTCCACAGTCCCCCCCCCCACACAGTATGATGCTCCACAGTCCCCCAACACACAATATAATGCTCCACAGCCCCCTACACACACTATGATGCTCCACAGTCGCCCCACACACAGTATGATGCTCCACAGTCCCCCCACACACAGTATGGTGCTCCACAGTCCCCCCCCCACACACATTATGATGCTCTACAGTCCCCCCGCACACAGTATGATGCTCCACAGTCCCCCCACACACAATATGATGCTCCACAGTCCCCCCCCCCCACACAGTATGATGCTCCACAGTCCCCCAACACACAATATAATGCTCCACAGCCCCCTACACACACTATGATGCTCCACAGTCCCCCCCACACACAATATGATGCTCCACAGTCCCCCCACACACAGTATGATGCTCCACAGTCCCCCCACACACATTATGATGCTCCACAGTCCCCCCACACACAGTATGATGCTCCACAGTCCCCCCACACACATTATGATGCTCCACAGTCCCCCCCACACACAGTATGATGCTCCACAATCCCCCCACACACAGTATGATGTTCTACAGTCCCCCCACACACAGTATGATGCTCCACAGTCCCCCCACACACAGCATGATGCTCCAGAGTCCCCCCACACACAGTATGATGCTCCACAGTCCCCCCACACACAGTATGATGCTCCACAGTCCCCCTACACATAATTCTGCCACAGAACACAGACACAGTATGATGCCCCACCAGTGTCCACCCCACACAGTGTGATGCCTCCATACAAGCAGCCCACTTGACTATTTCTCCTGCTCCTTTTCTGAGCTGGTCTCTGCTGCCAGAGTGAGACCTGAGGGTCATTGCAGGACCTTCACTCTCTGCCCAGACTTAATAGTGGAGCTGAGATTTGTTGCCTCCACCAATGTATTTAACTGTATCTTTGTCATTTGACAACGTTTAGAGGAACATATTTTCAGTCCAAGTGCGGTTTGTGAAAAAACTGACATCATGCGGACAAGGCAAGGACCAATGTTAATCATTTAAGGAGATCAGATAAGCCATACAGTATGTCTGCATGAAAAGAATCGCACCGTGCAATAGTTTCCTCCATGTGTTGCATGAAAGTTTCCCATTCAAGTATATGAGCGTGCAAAAAAAAAATCAATTTCCATACGGATCAGCTGTGTAGCATCGGATTCTTATGGATACATCAAGGTTTTTACCACCAAAAACTACATGAGAATCTTGTACATTTTAAAATGTTTTATAAAAATAGATTCCACATGGATGTAAAAAACGGACCAATGGATGACAATATGGGTGAGAATCATCCTGTATTTTCTGGATGAAATTCGGATGACGATTTCTGTGCCCTTGTCCTGTAAACAGCTCCAAGATTGGAGCTGGGAGATACCGCCAATTTCCCAAGACATTGGGACTGCTCAAAAATGTGCCTTTAATGCCTGTTAGAACTTCCATACAGCCCCATGTAAATATTTTGCATTATGCACAATTGAACTGCAGTTAAATAAAGGAACATCCAGAGCTGAACTCACAATTCTACTCCAACTGCAGGAGCTGTTTCCACCCTATCACCCTCTGCCTGCTCTGTGTCTGTCCACACTGTGCTCTGCTGTGGTGCATGGCTGGTGACGTAGCGTGCCATCATACGGCATAATTCTGGGTTCAGCTCTGGATGTGACTAGAGTAGAAATAATTATATAAACCTAGACACGACCCTCCTCACTGTAGTGGCTGCACTGAACCTCCTGATCCTGTATTTTTGCTTGGTTCCTCCTTAATCAATATCATCTTCATCTTTATTCCTATAAATCTCTGATATGTAGCAATGATGCGACTTACCCGAGGTCACAAGGTCAACGCTCGTCACGTTATTTAATGCCGGCGCCACCAGAATCTTCTGGAGAAGTAATAGACAATATGGGGTGAAGACAATATCGGAGCAAAGATTCTGCATCAAGTTCACTCATAATGGAGAATGTCTCAGCAGAGGCGCGACACATGGGGCTGTCAGATGGCGATGTCTCAGCATGGCGGCCGCACTTAATGTGCACTGCTTCTTAAGTGAAGAACCAAAAAAGGAATAATGCCATAAGGACACGACACAATGTAACAGTTAGTTTATTGACTCTTCATCTCCCAAAGAGTCACATAATCCAAAATATCACCAAATGTTTAAAGGGACAAGGGGCACATTTACTTATTATACCCAAACGTCATCCATGGAGTAATGGGTAAAATGTGCCACAGTTAGAAGCAAGTTGACACATTGTATAACACAGGAGCAGTATTATAGCAGTTATATTCTTGTACATAGGAGCAGTATTATAGTAGTTATATTCTTGTACATAGGGGCAGTATTATAGTAGTTATATTCTTGTACATAGGAGCAGTATTATAGTAGTTATATTCTTGTACATAGGAGCAGTATTATAGTAGTTATATTCTTGTACATAGGGGCAGTATTATAGTAGTTATATTCTTGTACATAGGAGCAGTATTATAGTAGTTATATTATTGTACATAGGGGCAGTATTATAGTAGTTATATTCTTGTACATAGGGGCAGTATTATAGTAGTTATACTCTTGTACATAGGATCAGTATTATAGTAGTTATATTCTTGTACATAGGGGCAGTATTATAGTAGTTATATTCTTGTATATAGGAGTAGTATTATCATAGTTATATTCTTGTACATAGGAGCAGTATTATAGTAGTTATATTCTTGTACATAGGAGCAGTATTATAGTAGTTATATTCTTGTACATAGGAGCAGTATTATAGTAGTTATATTCTTGTACATAGGAGCAGTATTATAGTAGTTATATTCTTGTACATAGGGGCAGTATTATAGTAGTTATATTCTTGTACATAGGAGCAGTATTATAGTAGTTATATTATTGTACATAGGGGCAGTATTATAGTAGTTATATTCTTGTACATAGGGGCAGTATTATAGTAGTTATACTCTTGTACATAGGATCAGTATTATAGTAGTTATATTCTTGTACATAGGGGCAGTATTATAGTAGTTATATTCTTGTATATAGGAGTAGTATTATCATAGTTATATTCTTGTACATAGGGGCAGTATTATAGTAGTTATATTCTTGTACATAGGGGCAGTATTATAGTAGTTATATTCTTGTACATAGGGGCAGTATTATAGAAGTTATATTCTTGTACATAGGGGCAGTATTATAGTAGTTATATTCTTGTACATAGGGGCAGTATTATAGTAGTTATATTCTTGTATATAGGAGTAGTATTATCATAGTTATATTCTTGTACATAGGAGCAGTATTATAGTAGTTATATTCTTGTACATAGGGGCAGTATTATAGTAGTTATATTCTTGTACATAGGAGCAGTATTATAGTAGTTATATTCTTGTACATAGGAGCAGTATTATAGTAGTTATATTCTTGTACATAGGAGCAGTATTATAGTAGTTATATTCTTGTACATAGGAGCAGTATTATAGTAGTTATATTCTTGTACATAGGGGCAGTATTATAGTAGTTATACTCTTGTACATAGGATCAGTATTATAGTAGTTATATTCTTGTACATAGGGGCAGTATTATAGTAGTTATATTCTTGTATATAGGAGCAGTATTATCATAGTTATATTCTTGTACATAGGGGCAGTATTATAGTAGTTATATTCTTGTACATAGGGGCAGTATTATAGTGCTTATATTCTTGTACATAGGGGCAGTATTATAGAAGTTATATTCTTGTACATAGGGGCAGTATTATAGTAGTTATATTATTGAATACATGGGGATATTATTACATTTTACTTTTGAAGAGATCTGCACCTTAGATATAAATTACAGTTTGTATGATTATATGTAAACTCTATATGACTATATGTAATACAAAGAATAATTCTGCTTTAATCCTTTAGTCAGATGAGCAGCATCATGTCAGTGACCTTGGGGTTCCCTTGTCTGACACTTACACTCCTTGAATTAAGCTTTTAGATTGTCTCATGCAGTAATTGTCTCATCCTTGGATGCTGAGGACTGTGTAGATAATTCTGAGCCTTTACCCTGGTGACTTTCTTCAGATTCATCACTTATTCTCTGCAGCCTATTCACACAGATATTTATGATGCATTTCCCAGGGCCTTGGTGCCCTGGACGCCATGAAAATTTAGATTACAATATGTATTTTCCACTGAAGATGAAGCAAAGAAATTCTTTCTCATTCTTTGAAGCTGAAGTGTCACCCATGTTCCCATAGATGGGTGTGATATATAAGAGCGGCAGTGCGCATGGGTGGATTATTTCTCCATTCCTATGAGGGATGACTGAGGCCCCCATTTTCATTATCATTAAGTAGGGGTTGGACCCCCACTGATTATGTATTTATCACATATCTAGTTATGGTGGAAGACCCCCTTTGAATCCGTGCTTGCTAGAAACATATACAGGTATCACTGTCTTTCTCATCTGCCGATACATAGAATCATAGAATGTTAGAGTTGGAAGGGACCCCCAGGGTCCTCGTGTCCAACCCCCTGCTCAATGCAGGATTCACTAAACCATCTCAGATGTCTGTCCAGCCTCTGTTTGAAGACTTCCATTGAAGGAGAACTCACCACCTCTCGTGGCCGCCTGTTCCACTCATTGATGTCCCTCACTGTCAAAAAGTTTTTTCTAATATCTAATCTATATCTCCTCCCTTTCAGTTTCATTCCATTGCTTCTCATCTTTCCATGTGCAAATGAGAATAACGATGATCCCGCTACACTGTGACAGCCCTTCAGATATTTGTAGACAGCTATTAAGTCTCCTCTCCTTCTTTTTTGCAAGCTAAACAATCACAGACCCTTTAACCGTTCCTCGTAGGACATACTTTGCAGTCCACTCCCCATCCTGGTAGCTCTTCTCTGAACTTGCTGCAGGTTTTCAATGTCTTTTTTTTTTTTAATGTGGTGCCCATAACTGGACACAGTATTCCAGATGGGGCCTGACCAAGGAGGAGTAGAGCAGGATAATTATTTCACGTGATCTAGACTCTATGCTTCTCTTAATACATCCAAGAACTGTGTTTGCCTTGTTGCTGCTGCATCTCACTGTTGACTCATGTGCAGTCTGTGATCTATTAGAATACAAACTCTTTTTCAAATGTGCTGTTGCTTAGGTCTATTCCTCTCATTCTGTAGATACAATTTTTGTATTTGTTGCCCAGATGTAGAATCTTGCATTTCTCCCTGTTTAATACCATTCTATTAAAGTACCGTCACACTCAGCGACGCTGCAGCGATATAGACAACGAGCCGATCGCTGGAGCGTCGCTGTTTAGGTCGCTGTAGAGACGTCAAACACGGCAACACCAGAACGATGCAGGAGCGATCCAGTGACGTACTTACCGTTCTCGCTAGTTGTTCGCTCCATGTAAAACCATTGCTGGCATCGTTGCTTTTGATGTCAAACATTACGAATCACGCCGACCTGACGACGAAATAAAGTTCTGGACTTCTAGCTACGACCAGCGATGGCACAGCGGGATCCAGATCGCTGCTGCGTGTTAAACACAACGAGATCGCTATCCAGGACGCTGCAACGTCACGGATCGTTGTCATTCTCATTGTAAAGTTGCTCAGTGTGAAGGTACCTTAAGTCACTGCCCATTGTTAAAGCTTATCTAGATCCTTCTGAATCCTTTCTCTGTCTTCTATAGTGGTAAGGTACCTTCACACATAACGATTTCGTTAACGATATTGTTGCAACGTCACGCTTTTTGTGACGTAGCAACGATCCCGCTAACAATCTCGTTATCACTGCTGTGCTCTGCTTTACGGCCGGCACTGACACAGTCAGTGCGGGAAGCTGACGGCGGGGGACGTGATAGACATCGGAATGTGAGTATGTAGTGGTTTTTTTTTTTTTTACTTTTACAATGGTAACCAAGGTAAATATCGGGTTACTAAGCGCGGCCCTGCACTTAGTAACCCGATGTTTAACCTGGTTACCCGGGGACTTTGGCATCGTTGAAGACAGTTTCAACGATGCCGAAGTCGTTCCCCAGATCGTTGGTCGCTGGAGAGAGCTGTCTGTGTGACAGCTCCCCAGCGACCACAGAACGACTTGCCAACAATCACGGCCAGGTCGTATCGCAGGTCGTGATCGTTGGTAAATTGTTTAGTGTAACGGTACCTTTAGCTATCCCTCCTAGCTTTGCATTGTCTGCAAATTTGATTAGTTTACCTTCAGTTCCCTTATCTAGATAATTTATAAAAATGTTGAACACTGGGGCCAGGACAGAGCCTTGTGGTCCCTGCTTGAAGCACTCTTCCAATTGGATGTGCAACCATTTATTACCACTCTTGGAGTACGATCACTGAGCCAGTTATGAATCCAACTAAGCGTAGCCTTGTCAATCTCATACTTGGTCATTTTTTCAATAAGGATAGTATGAGATAGTTTATCAAATGCTTTGCTGAAGTCGCGTTATACTATATCTACCATATTTCCCTGATCCACCCAGTCAGTGATTCCATCATAGAAGGAAATTAGATTAGTCTGGATTGACTTGTTTCCTACAAACCTATGCTGGCTCTGGTTAATTACTGTATTCTTATCCAAGTACTTACATACATGCTGTTTAATAATTTGTTCAAAGATCTTTCCTGGAATAGAAGTAAGGGTCACTGGTCTGTAATTTCCTGACTCCGTCTTCTTTCCTTTTTTGAAGATAGAGACATCATTTGCCCTTCTTCAATCTTCTGGGACTTCTGTTCTCCAGGATTTGTCAAAGGTTCTAGCTAGTGGTTCTGCAATTTCCTCTGCTATCCCTTTCAGTTCCGTAGAATGTAATTCATCTGGACCTGGAGATTTAAATTCACTTAAATTAGCTCAGTGTTTCTTCACCATCTCTCCGTTTATATGGACATCTTCTATTAGAGTTTGAGTTTCAGGCTCTTCTGCTGGTTTCAGCATCTCTGCTTGCTGTCAGTAAATCCTAATAGTAGTCTGATCATCAGTACAAACCTAATGTTTACAGTGGAGGGTTTTTGTTACAATTGTATCTAGACAATGCAAATCTCTGCGAGTTGAACATATCAGCTCCACAAATATTTCCGCTGCACTGATACTTTGTTACAATGTATCAGTGTAGGTAAAATAATTTAAAATTTGAATCCTGAAATCTGACTGTGTCATCATGGTATGTATTGACCCTTCCGTTTCCACATCTGAGGCCGCTCTCATCCAGTAGTGACTTTCGAGCTGTGCCATCATTACTGCTTTCATGGTCCTTCCATGATCTCCATTTAGAGGGGACTTGTGTCCTTGCCGGGGGCTTCAGTTCTCACCCTTTGAACATATTCATATCAGGGTCATGAGAAAGCTTTGAGATGTCATTTTCCTATCTATCAGGTATCCACCCTGGAGGATCAGTTTCTATATTTTATCATTATGTATAAATTATTCATTAATTCTGATTATATGCGACATATAACATCCTGGATGTGACCTTTGCTTTTACTTTGCACATAACTCGCAATCCTTTCTCTACCTCTTATTCGTTGGCTTTTTGTTTAAAGAAGGTGCAAATAAGTCTAGAAATCGTGACCATTATACTCCAGTCACACCCAGAGCTGCATCGGCTGTTTAGCCTTTTTTTTTTCAGGCTATAAGAAATCTTTTTGAAGATGGTCTGGTTATATTGATGCAAGAGGATAGAAGACAACGCATCTCCACGAACTCAGTGCAGCACATTAAATAGTACTACAAAGTCTTGGTTGAGTCACGTCAAGTCTACCTGCAGCTTTGGATGTGCCTAGAGCATAAAACATGATGTAGGATAAGTAAATAAATAAAGCAAATGGCCAGCACAATTACACATATAATTTTAATTGTAAAATTATTATTAAGGACAGTCGATATAGCTGTAGCTTCTGAACGGTCGTATCCCCATGATAGTGTTTCCTGTCCTCTGTACTGTAGCAGTTAAACCTAATTATACGGATCTAATCACTGCTCACATCCAAACTCCAAATAATGTGTTAACTGTGTACTCAAGACCAAAAGACAAGAAGTGTTATCATGGGGCCTCCAGAACTCCAGTGTTCCCATGATTGCACTTCCTGTCCGGTGTGTTCTGGTACTTGGACCTAATCAGCCAGACATTGTGTGGATCCAAATCACTGTGCATGCAAGAGCTAAAAATTGAAAAAGTAATTGTGCCTCCCTCCACCCCCAAGACTGGAGAGCAGGAATCATCAATATTTCCACAAAGGAATAAGATGACGCAAAGCTGTTTTTTGCGGAGGCCTTTTTACTAGTTACTACTACATTTGTTCTGCCTTTAATACAAATGATGTATCACGTCAGCATTTTTTTCCCACATTTGCAGCCACATCACAGATTCGACATTCTTAACACACAGTGAGATGTTTGAGCCCCTTAATCTTCTTTTCTTGAACAATCGCTGGATTTCTAACGCCGTGATTTACTCCAGTAATCGGTTCACAGTGACCGGAACTTTGAAAAGAGGGAAAATCCAGCGTCGGGCGGGAGCAAAGCGGCGGATCCCGCACACCCAGGCGGCTCTTTGTCTCACTCTCCGCCACTCGGGTCTGATGTTATTTTTTTAAACCGAAGAAACTGAAGAGATTTCATAAGAAATTGAATTTCTATCTCCTTCATCTCAATTCTTAACGGGTCAGCACTTGCATCGAGCGCCTTCCATAACCTCTTTAGCGAATAATTCTCCGTCGCCGTTCCCGCAACCGAGCTGATCATTCTCAGAAGATTTCAGGACTTTCTAGTAAATTCATGTTTATTGCCTCTCTATAAAGCGTTAAAGGTTTTCACTCGGCGGCTCAGAAGCTGCATAAAAAAAAAGTTACAGAAGCCGCATAAAAGAGTTACAAAGTGTCACAGTTGGAAACTTTGCTGCAAGAAATATCAGAATATCATTTATTTACAAAATAAGGAAACTTGTTTCTGTTTTAAACCCAAATACAAAAAAATGCCAGAACTGAAATAATCTCTATTAAGTAAAAAAGTTTCAAATGTTATTGTAAGTGCAAGATAGAAAACGTTACTAAAATCCAAAATACAGATTTTACTACAAGTACTAAAATGTTACTAAAATCCAAAATACAGATTTTACTACAAGTACTAAAATGTTACTAAAATCCAAAATACAGATTTTACTACAAGTACTAAAATGTTAGTAAAATCCAAAATTCAGACACAAAGTCACATTGGTGGGTGAGTAACTGTAGGGAGCCCAAAACAAAGTTTTCCCTTTTCATATGGCGCTATATATGTACTGAGCAATCCTATAAGCATAAGGAAAGTAGTCAATGATTGATTATGTATTGTAATCAGTATTAAGGACCTTATAACTATATATTGTATAGATAATATCCCATAGGTTAAGGCATTACAGCAATAATCATATATAGTAAACTTTAGTAAATAACTCACCCACCAGAACCCCGACGCGCGTTTCACGGAAAAAAAAAGAAGCCCCCTGACTAAGCATTTTTTTAGGCAAATTTACAGTGTATGTCTCTAAAAATAATGAGGAATAATCCCTTTAAACTCTTCCGCAGCCAAATTTTATTCTTGAGCTTTTTGTTTTTCTCTCTCCTCCTTCTTCCAAGAGTCATAACTTTTTAATCTTTCTGTCTTCATTACTATATGACAGTTTGACTTTTTTCTGGGATGAGTTGCAGTTTTCAATTACTTCTTTCATTTTACCATATATTGTACTGCTCCATCCATTGCCAATCAAGCTGCGATCGCTGCACCCAACTATTTCCTGCAGTCTCATAGACAATGAATGGGGCGGAGGCCGAGCATGTGCACCTCAACTCCATTCTGGACAGGGCCACATTCTAGGGCTTCCAAAGCCCTGATATTGGGCCTGCTGGTCCCCAGTGGTTGAATCACCTGTGATCAGTAATGTATCCCTTATCATACGGATAGAGGATAACTTTTTTTTTTTGGTGGGGGGAATAACCCTTTAAATGTCACTAGTGGTCACTAGAGTTGAGCGACCTTGACCTTTTTAGAGTCGAGCCGGGTTTCGCGAAACCCGACTATCTCAAAAGTCGGGTCGAGTGAAATCGGCCGATTATGACGTAAAGTCGGGATCGACCGAAACACGAAACCCAATGCAAGTCAATGGGGCAGCATAGTCGGCAGTGAGTGGGGGCCAGGAAAACACCTAGAGTGCCCATTTTAATGTCAAAACCATCCATTCTTCTTAATGAAGCTTGTCAAGCGTAATTTACCTTATAATAATTGGAAGGCATTTGAAATTGGGGGTCATTTGGCTAAAGTTGTGGTGGGTAGGGCTGGTTCAAGTAATTAGTGGGCCCAGGAAATCTGGACCACGTCACGGCAGTGGAGCAGGGAGAGGTAAGTATTTCAACTTTGCAAGTGCTGTGAACCTGAGCAAGCAGTGGGGGCCCACTCGTTGGCATTGGCACTGGCACAGGGCCCCTCAAAGTACAGCGGTGTGTTTGCACGGCGCGGGCGCCTCCCACCGGCAGCAACACTTTTGCGTACTATGAGAGGCCCTGCGCCAGTGACGTCGCCAACTAGTATTCCTCCCCCACCTGATGAAGGAACCTGCACTTTCATCTGCACCTTCCTCTTTGTCCCCGTGTAAGGTGGTATGGTATGCGGGAAGAGGAACCTGACTTGAAGCAGGGTCACAATCTTGCAGTGTAGCGTGCACGGGAAATGTTGCGTTATGGGTCAATGTACCAGCAGACTCATCTATCACTGGCTGGGCAATGGGCAGGATGAGGAGGAAACACAGATATAGGCCCAAAGAATAAAGTGGGCTAAATGCAGTTCAAAATTGGTAACACAGGACTAATCAGGGGGCATTGCAGTGGAGGACAACTGGAATGAGAGGCTGACACAGAGAGTAGGCCCAAATCAGTAAGTAGTCGAAATGCAGTTCAAAATTGGCAACAGTAGTAAACAGGCGGCACAGCTTTGTTCAGTGGAGGAGAACAGCAAGGAGTGGCAGACACCGATAGTAGGCCCCAACCCAACTAGTAGGCCAAATGCAGTCTAACATTAACAACTACTTAACGAGCGCCTGAAAACGGAATTTCAGGACAGGAAACCAGGAGAACAGCAAGGAGCGGCAGACACCGATAGTAGGCCCCAAACCAACTAGTACGCCAAATGCAGTTGTTCCGTTTAACCACAATTTAATGAGAGCCTGAAGATAGAAGTTCAGGAAAGGCAACCTGGAGAACACCTTGGAGTGGAACACACCATCTCTCTACACCCCATACCCAATTTGTAGGTCTAATGCAGCGTAGTTTCCAACAACTACTAAACGAGAGCATGATGATCGAAGCATTGGCGAGGAAACCTGGGGAACACCTTGGAGTGGAACACACCATCTCTCTACACCCCATACCCAATTTGTAGGCCTAATGCAGCGTAGTTTCCAACAACTACTAAACGAGAGCCGGAAGATCGAAGCAATGGAGAGGAAACCTGGGGAACACCTTGGAGTGTAACACACCATCTCTCTACACCCCATACCCAATTTGTAGGCCTAATGCAGCGTAGTTTCCAACAACTACTAAACGAGAGCCGGAAGATCGAAGCAATGGAGAGGAAACCTGGGGAACACCTTGGAGTGTAACACACCATCTCTCTACACCCCATACCCAATTTGTAGGCATAATGCAGCGTAGTTTCCAACAACTACTAAACGAGAGCCGGAAGATCGAAGCAATGGAGAGGAAACCTGGGGAACACCTTGGAGTGTAACACACCATCTCTCTACACCCCATACCCAATTTGTAGGCCTAATGCAGCGTAGTTTCCAACAACTACTAAACGAGAGCCGGAAGATCGAAGCAATGGAGAGGAAACCTGGGGAACACCTTGGAGTGTAACACACCATCTCTCTACACCCCATACCCAATTTGTAGGCCTAATGCAGCGTAGTTTCCAACAACTACTAAACGAGAGCCGGAAGATCGAAGCAATGGAGAGGAAACCTGGGGAACACCTTCGAGTGTAACACACCATCTCTCTACACCCCATACCCAATTTGTAGGCCTAATGCAGCGTAGTTTCCAACAACTACTAAACGAGAGCCGGAAGATCGAAGCAATGGAGAGGAAACCTGGGGAACACCTTGGAGTGTAACACACCATCTCTCTACACCCCATACCCAATTTGTAGGCCTAATGCAGCGTAGTTTCCAACAACTACTAAACGAGAGCATGATGATCGAAGCATTGGCGAGGAAACCTGGGGAACACCTTGGAGTGGAACACACCATCTCTCTACAGTGGAACACACCATCTCTCTACACCCCATACCCAATTTGTAGGCCTAATGCAGCGTAGTTTCCAACAACTACTAAATGAGAGCCGGAAGATCGAAGCTCAGGAAAGGCAACCTGGAGAACACCTTGGAGTGGAACACACCATCTCTCTACACCCCATACCCAATTTGTAGGCCCAATGCAGCGTAGTTTCCAACAACTACTAAACGAGAGCCGGAAGATCGAAGCAATGGAGAGGAAACCTGGGGAACACCTTGGAGTGTAACACACCATCTCTCTACACCCCATACCCAATTTGTAGGCCTAATGCAGCGTAGTTTCCAACAACTACTAAACGAGAGCCGGAAGATCGAAGCAATGGAGAGGAAACCTGGGGAACACCTTGGAGTGTAACACACCATCTCTCTACACCCCATACCCAATTTGTAGGCCTAATGCAGCGTAGTTTCCAACAACTACTAAATGAGAGCCGGAAGATCGAAGCTCAGGAAAGGCAACCTGGGGAACACCTTGGAGTGTAACAAACCCTCTCTCTACACCACGGAAGGGCTGATTCTTAGGAAGGAAGGCTGTCGGAAAGAAGCAGGGCGCGTCCGAGGGTGATTATATTCTTATTAGGTATATACTCACCCTCGGACGCGCCCTGCTTCTTTATTTGTAATGAATGTTTATTTGCAATGTGGTTTTGACTTACTCTATTTTTTTGGTAAATAATGATTTTATTATTTTCATTGTTTTGCATCTTCTTGGCAATAATATAAAGAAGACGCGACAGGACAACACTCGGTGGATGCCATATCTGTGTTTAAAATTGAAAAAACCTTTCAGTTAACTACTTGCAGGAGAAAGTTATTGTAGCTGGTGGCCATTTTTAGTACTGTACCAGATTTTTGTTGTATGTGTTTGTTTTTAATGTTAAAATGTCTGCATTTGATATCTCTCCAGTATTTTCTTTTTTATAAGCAAAATACTTATTTTTATATTTTCTGATGTTGGTTCCAGGGGTACACGGGCAGCAGTGGTGTGGTCAGTGGAGGCCTAGTGGAAGGAGTGACCGCAGACAGGCATCGAAGGCCTAAAATAATAACACATGGCTGTAGGCAATTTTAAATTGGTTCCAGGGGTACACGGGCAGCAGTGGTGTGGTCAGTGGAGGCCTAGTGGAAGGAGTGACCGCAGACAGGCATCGAAGGCCTAAAATAATAACACATGGCTGTAGGCAATTTTAAATTGGTTCCAGGGGTACACGGGCAGCAGTGGTGTGGTCAGTGGAGGCCTAGTGGAAGGAGTGACCGCAGACAGGCATCGAAGGCCTAAAATAATAACACATGGCTGTAGGCAATTTTAAATTGGTTCCAGGGGTACACGGGCAGCAGTGGTGTGGTCAGTGGAGGCCTAGTGGAAGGAGTCACCGCAGACAGGCATCGAAGGCCTAAAATAATAACACATGGCTGTAGGCAATTTTAAATTGGTTCCAGGGGTACACGGGCAGCAGTGGTGTGGTCAGTGGAGGCCTAGTGGAAGGAGTCACCGCAGACAGGCATCGAAGGCCTAAAATAATAACACATGGCTGTAGGCAATTTTAAATTGGTTACAGGGGTACACGGGCAGCAGTGGTGTGGTCAGTGGAGGCCTAGTGGAAGGAGTGACCGCAGACAGGCATCGAAGGCCTAAAATAATAACACATGGCTGTAGGCAATTTTAAATTGGTTCCAGGGGTACACGGGCAGCAGTGGTGTGGTTAGTGGAGGCCTAGTGGAAGGAGTGACCGCAGACAGGCATCGAAGGCCTAAAATAATAACACATGGCTGTAGGCAATTTTAAATTGGTTCCAGGGGTACACGGGCAGCAGTGGTGTGGTCAGTGGAGGCCTAGTGGAAGGAGTGACCGCAGACAGGCATCGAAGGCCTAAAATAATAACACATGGCTGTAGGCAATTTTAAATTGGTTACAGGGGTACACGGGCAGCAGTGGTGTGGTCAGTGGAGGCCTAGTGGAAGGAGTGACCGCAGACAGGCATCGAAGGCCTAAAATAATAACACATGGCTGTAGGCAATTTTAAATTGGTTCCAGGGGTACACGGGCAGCAGTGGTGTGGTCAGTGGAGGCCTAGTGGAAGGAGTTACCGCAGACAGGCATCGAAGGCCTAAAATAATAACACATGGCTGTAGGCAATTTTAAATTGGTTACAGGGGTACACGGGCAGCAGTGGTGTGGTCAGTGGAGGCCTAGTGGAAGGAGTGACCACAGACAGGCATCGAAGGCCTAATATAACAAAAATGTCAATACAATGGTATTGTCAGTGGCAGGCATTGAAGGATGTCAGCGCATAGACTAAACATTGGTGGAGCTGTGAGATAATTTTGCAAGTGGTAGAGCACTGTTTGAGCTGGGGTGGGGGGAAACTGTCTTGTGGCCGGCGGTACAGGCCCAGGGCCCCTCATATTACAACGGTGTGTCTGACGTTGGGTGCGCACCACCACCGCCAGAGACACTTTATTGTACTAGGAGGGACCCAGTGGCAGTGCCGTCGACCAAAAGCGGGCTCACCCACCTCTTCAGACAAACTGCACTCTCACGGGTGCTGTCGCCAAGTGTCGATACCATGGCCCCGTGTGGGGAGTTTGGCCATTTAGTGAGGTGTAAACATGTCGTATGCTGGACAATCAGGTGCAGAAAATTACGAGATTGGAAAAGGCATTCAGAATAGTCCACAGGCAAGACCTTTTCATAGGAAAGCTAGGTGTCAGCCGGGCAAGGTGGGGCAAAAGATTTCGATATCCAGTTGTGGTTCATTTTAATGAAGGTTAGATCATCTACATTTTGGGTAGCCAGACGAGTCCTTTTTTCTGTTAGTATTGAACCTGCAGCACTGAATACTCTTTCTGATAGGACACTAGCTGCCGGGCAAGCAAGCTCCTGCAATGCATATTCTGCCAATTCTGGCCAGGTGTCTAATTTTGATGCCCAGTAATCAAATGGGAATGACGGTTGAGGGAGAACATCGATAAGGGATGAAAAATAGTTTGTAACCATACTGGACAAATGTTGTCTCCTGTCACTTTGAATTGATGCTGCAGTACCTGTCCTGTCTGCGGTCATAGCAAAATCACTCCACAACCTGGTCAAAAAACCCCTCTGGCCAACGCCACTTCTGATTTCTGCCCCTCAAACACCTCTGGTCTGCTGGCCCCTGCAGCTCGTGTGAGAACGATCACGGGCGCTGTGTGCAGGGAATGCCAGAAGCAAACGGTCAACAAGAGTTGATTGTTTGGTTGCTAATATTAGTTCCAAGTTCTCATGTGGCATAATATTTTGCAATTTGCCTTTATAGCGAGGATCAAGGAGGCAGGCCAACCAGTAATCGTCATCATTCATCATTTTAGTTATGCGTGTGTCCCTTTTGAGGATACGTAAGGCATAATCCGCCATGTGGGCCAAAGTTCCAGTTCTCAAATCTGCGGTTGTGCTTGGTTGAGGGGCAGTTTCAGGCAAATCCACGTCACTTGTGTCCCTCAAAAAACCAGAACCCGGCCTTGCCGCGCCACCAATTTCCAGTGGCCCCGGAAAAGCTTCCTCATTAAAAATATAATCATCCCCATCATCCTCCTCGTCCTCCTCCTCCTCTTCGCCCGCTACCTCGTCCTGTACACTGCCCTGGCCAGACAATGGCTGACTGTCATCAAGGCTTTCCTCTTCCTCTGGTGCAGACGCCTGATCCTTTATGTGCGTCAAACTTTGCATCAGCAGACGCATTAGAGGGATGCTCATGCTTATTATGGCGTTGTCTGCACTAACCAGCCGTGTGCATTCCTCAAAACACTGAAGGACTTGACACATGTCTTGAATCTTCGACCACTGCACACCTGACAACTCCATGTCTGCCATCCTACTGCCTGCCCGTGTATGTGTATCCTCCCACAAAAACATAACAGCCCGCCTCTGTTCGCACAGTCTCTGAAGCATGTGCAGTGTTGAGTTCCACCTTGTTGCAACGTCTATGATTAGGCGATGCTGGGGAAGGTTCAAAGAACGCTGATAGGTCTGCATACGGCTGGAGTGTACGGGCGAACGGCGGATATGTGAGCAAAGTCCACGCACTTTGAGGAGCAGGTCGGATAACCCCGGATAACTTTTCAGGAAGCACTGCACCACCAGGTTTAAGGTGTGAGCCAGGCAAGGAATGTGTTTCAGTTGGGAAAGAGAGATGGCAGCCATGAAATTCCTTCCGTTATCACTCACTACCTTGCCTGCCTCAAGATCTACAGTGCCCAGCCACGACTGCGTTTCTTTCTGCAAGAACTCGGACAGAACTTCCGCGGTGTGTCTGTTGTCGCCCAAACACTTCATAGCCAATACAGCCTGCTGACGTTTGCCAGTAGCTGCCCCATAATGGGAGACCTGGTGTGCAACAGTGGCAGCTGCGGATGGAGTGGTTGTGCGACTGCGGTCTGTGGACGAGCTCTCGCTTCTGCAGGAGGACGAAGAGGAGGAGGAGGGGGTGCGAACGGCTACAGCCAATTGTTTCCTAGACCGTGGGCTAGGCAGAACTGTCCCAAACTTGCTGTCCCCTGTGGACCCTGCATCCACCACATTTACCCAGTGTGCCGTGATGGACACGTAACGTCCCTGGCCATGCCTACTGGTCCATGCATCTGTTGTCAGGTGCACCTTTGTGCTCACAGATTGCCTGAGTGCATGGACGATGCGCTCTTTAACATGCTGGTGGAGGGCTGGGATGGCTTTTCTGGAAAAAAAGTGTCGACTGGGTAGCTCGTAGCGTGGTACAGCGTAGTCCATCAGGGCTTTGAAAGCTTCGCTTTCAACTAACCGGTAGGGCATCATCTCTAACGAGATTAGTCTAGCTATGTGTGCGTTCAAACCCTGTGTACGCGGATGCGAGGCTAAGTACTTCCTTTTTCTAACCATAGTCTCATGTAGGGTGAGCTGGACTGGAGAGCTGGAGATCGTGGAACTAGCGGGGGTGCCGGTGGACATGGCAGACAGAGACGGTGGGAGATGGTATTGTTGCCACCGGTGCCCTAGATGCAGTGTTTCCTACTACGAAACTGTTGATTCCCTGACCCTGACTGCTTTGGCCTGGCAAAGAAACCTGCACAGATACTGGTGGCCGGAAAGGTGGTGCGGAAAATGGTGGCCCTACACTGCCGGAAGGGATGTTGCGTTGCTGACTAGCTTCATTGGCCGAGGGTGCTACAACCTTAAGGGACGTTTGGTAGTTAGTCCAGGCTTGCAAATGCATGGTGGTTAAATGTCTATGCATGCAACTTGTATTGAGACTTTTCAGATTCTGTCCTCTGCTTAAGGTAGTTGAACATTTTTGACAGATGACTTTGCGCTGATCAATTGGATGTTGTTTAAAAAAATGCCAGACTGCACTCTTTCTAGCATCGGATACCTTTTCAGGCATTGCAGACTGAGCTTTAACCGGATGGCCACGCTGTCCTCCAACAGGTTTTGGCTTTGCCACGCGTTTTGGGCAAGATACGGGCCCGGCAGATGGAACCTGTTGCGATGTTGATGCCTGCTGCGGCCTCTCCTCCTCCGCTTCAGAACTGCTGCCGCCTGCACCCTGTTCCCCCAATGGCTGCCAATCGGGGTCAAGAACTGGGTCATCTATTACCTCTTCTTGTAGCTCGTGTGCAACTTCGTCTGTGTCACCGTGTCGGTCGGTGGTATAGCGTTCGTGATGGGGCAACATAGTCTCATCAGGGTCTGATTCTTGATCAGCACCCTGCGAGGGCAAGGTTGTGGTCTGAGTCAAAGGACCAGCATAGTAGTCTGGCTGTGGCTGTGCATCAGTGCACTCCATGTCAGATTCAACTTGTAATGGGCATGGACTGTTAACTGCTTCACTTTCTAAGCCAGGGACGGTATGTGTAAAGAGCTCCATGGAGTAACCCGTTGTGTCGCCTGCTGCATTCTTCTCTGTTGTTGTTTTTGCTGAAGAGGACAAGGAAGCGACTTGTCCCTGACCGTGAACATCCACTAACGCCGCGCTGCTTTGACATTTACCAGTTTCACGAGAGGAGGCAAAAGAGCTAGAGGCTGAGTCAGCAAGATAAGCCAAAACTTGCTCTTGCTGCTCCGGCTTTAAAAGCGGTTTTCCTACTCCCAGAAAAGGGAGCGTTCGAGGCCTTGTGTAGCCGGACGACGAACCTGGCTCCACAGCTCCAGACTTAGGTGCAATATTTTTTTTCCCACGACCAGCTGATGCTCCACCACTACCACTACCCTCATTACCAGCTGACAATGAACGCCCCCGGCCACGACCTCTTCCACCATACTTCCTCATTGTTTTAAAAACGTAAACAAACTAATGGTATTTGTTGCTGTCACACAAATTACACGGTGAGCTATAACTTCAGTATGATTTAGCTACCCCTTTACAGGTGAGTGAGACCACAACGAAAATCAGGCACAATGTTACACACTCTGTTGTTGGTGGCAACAAATGAGAGAGATGCCACACACGCAGGACTGTCACTGAAGCACAAATGTAAATATTAATCTCCCACTGATTTGATTTTTTTTTTTTTTTAAGGGAGACTTTAGGAAAAAAAAATAATAGAATAAAATGATTTTTTCAGGAAGAATTTAGAAACCAAATAAAATAAAATGATTTTTTCAGGGAGAATTTAGAAAACAAATAAAACAAAAAAAGGCTTTCTATGGCCCACTGAGTGAGAGATGACGCACACAGGAGTCAGGAGTGGCACACAAGCCCAGAGGCCAATATTTATCTCCCACTGATTGATGTAGTGATTTTTTCAGGTAGATTTTGGAACCCAAATCAAGCTAAAAAAAATAATAGGCTTTCTATGGCCCACAATTGGAGAGAGAGAGAGAGAGATGGCACACCCAGGAGTCAAGACTGGCACACAAGCAGAAAGGGCAATATTAATCTCCCACTGATTTGTTTTTTTTTTTTTTTTTCAGGGAGACTTTAGGAAAAAAAAAATAGAATAAAATGATTTTTTCAGGAAGAATTTAGAAACCAAATAAAATAAAATGATTTTTTCAGGGAGAATTTAGAAAACAAATAAAACAAAAAAAGGCTTTCTATGGCCCACTGAGTGAGAGATGACGCACACAGGAGTCAGGAGTGGCACACAAGCCCAGAGGCCAATATTTATCTCCCACTTTTTTTTTTTTGTTCCAGGGAAAATTTATAAACCCAATAAAAAAAATAATAAATAGGCTTTCTATGGCCCACTATCTGAGAGACAGAGAGAGATGGCACGCTTAGGACTGGCACACAAGCCCAAAGGCCAATATTAATCTCCCTTTTTTTTTAAGGGAGAATTTATAAAACCAAAAAAAAATAAATAAATAGGCTTTCTATGGCCCACTATTTGTGAGAGAGATGGCACGCTCAGGACTGGCACACAAGCCCAGAGGCCAATATTAATCTCCCACTTTTTTTTTTTTTTTCCAGGGAAAATTTATAAACCCATTAAAAAAAAATAAAAATAAATAGGCTTTCTATGGCCCACTATCTGAGAGAGAGAGATGGCACGCTTAGGACTGGCACACAAGCCCAAAGGCCAATATTAATCTCCCACTGATTGATTTATTGATTTTTTCAGGTAGAATTTAGAACCCAAATAAAGCAAAAAAAAAAAAAAAAATGGGCTTTCTATGGCCCACTGACTGAGTGAGTGATGATGCACACAGGAGTCAGAAGTGGCACACAAGCCCTGAGGCCAATATTTTTCTCCCACTGATTGATGTAGTGATTTTTTCAGGTAGATTTTAGAACCAAAATCAAGCAAAAAAATAAATAGGCTTTCTATGGCCCACTGAGTGAGAGATGACACAGACAGGGATGGCACTCTAGCAGAAATGTCAATCTTAATCTCCCACAAAAAAAAAAAAAAAAAGGAACTGTCCTTCAATTACTATCTCCCTGCAGTAATCTCAGCCAGGTATGGCAGGCAGCAATAAGGAGTGGACTGATGCACAAATTAAATAAAAAGTGTGGACAAACAAAAAAGATAGCTGTGCAGAAAGGAAGGAACAAGAGGATTTGTGCTTTGAAAAAAGCAGTTGGTTTGCACAGCGGCGTACACACAGCAATGCAGCTATCAGGGAGCCTTCTAGGGCAGCCCAATGAGCTACAGCGCTGAGTAAAAAAAAAAAAGGAGCTTCCACTGTCCCTGCACACCGAGGGTGGTGTTGGGCAGTGGAAATCGCTACAGCACAAGCGGTTTGGTGGTTAATGGACCCTGCCTAACGCTATCCCTGCTTCTGACGAAGCGGCAGCAACCTCTCCCTAAGCTCAGATCAGCAGCAGTAACATGGCGGTCGGCGGGAACTCCCCTTTATAGCCCCTGTGACGCCGCAGACAGCAAGCCAATCACTGCAATGCCCTTCTCTAAGATGGTGGGGACCAGGACCTATGTCATCACGCTGCCCACACTCTGCGTTTACCTTCATTGGCTGAGAAATGGCGCTTTTCGCGTCATTGAAACGCGACTTTGGCGCGAAAGTCGCGTACCGCATGGCCGACACCGCACAGGGGTCGGATCGGGTTTCATGAAACCCGACTTTGTCAAAAGTCGGCGACTTTTGAAAATGTTCGACCCGTTTCGCTGAACCCTAGTGGTCACTGCTGATAGTCACAGATTCTGGCTGTATAACAAAGCCAGAACCTGCCTACTATAGAGCAGGCGCAGCTCCTGAGCCTGTTCCATGCACGCACACCCAACATGATGGAAAAGTTTAAAGGTTGCCATTAGTGTCCACTCATCACATAAAATGAATGCAAATTTTAGATTTTTGCTCCATCATATGGTGCACATAGAAGATGAGGTGCGCTAAAAGAACGATAAAAATCAAGCCCATTTTCGGGAGCTGCTTGACATCAATGCATTCTTTCTGCCTGTGACGGGAGGTCTTAGTGCCTGCAGCCCATTGTCATGGATTGATTACATTGCTGCTCCTTAGAGCAATTTTTTACCACCCATATCAATGCAAATTCGACCATCCTGGAATGGGCCCCACTCTTCTAGGTGTCCTATAGCATCCGCATAGTATCTACAAATCTTTTCTTAAAGGGAACCTGTCAGGTCGGATAACATTATTAACCTGTAGATATATAGGGTTAAGCTGCAGGTTAATAGCATTAGATAGGTGCTAGGCTTCTGTACTGAAAGCACAACTCCTGGGAGAAAATGATCTTTATCCTTCCCCAGGACCCGCCAGCTTTCAGTCATTTGAGATTTTAGTGATCCTGGCAAAATCATTTTGGCGACTTCAATCTAATGTATGAACTTTTTATTTTGGCTCCACATATACTAAGATGTGGGGTACGAGATGACCTGAGCTGTAGAAAAAATGATTTTTTTTGTGATACTCTGTTTGGAGATGTTTATGTCATGTGTCTATATGCTGCCACCCAGTGGTTGTGATGTGCATTGCAATTTGTTGAGGGTTTTTCTAGCATGTTGTGATTGTGCACTGAATTTATATTTTCAGAAAGTCCTCATGGAAAGGTGATGATGGCGGGTCTGGGAAGAGAAATGTAGCAAACACTGAGTCACACAATGTAGAATATTCTCCCTGGCATTGACTGCGTCTTGTATGCAGACAGCATGACCCAAAGTCTCCGCGCGGCTGCGGAGCTGTGCAGGTAGGCTGCCGCCCGGAGGCTGTGCAGGAGCAATCAGCGCTGGTAACCTGTTCTGGAACAGATGTTTCCAATGTGAACCATGAATCAGAAATTCGATGTAATCAAAGACGAGAAACATAAGCAAAAGCTACAGGCAGAAGAGGCCTCCAGTGCCATGACTCAGAATGCGAGGCGGGGTGACAAGCCGTGAAATCCACATACAGAAATAATGCACAGCTGACCCCCGAGATGCTTTATGCTCAGGTGAACTATTGATAAACTGTTTCTTATAATGCGAGAACCTGGGAAATTCTGTGTAATGTGGTAGGATCCGACCTCGTAGACGCAGCGTTGCTTGTGGATACAATGTATCAATGGAAAGATACAAATATTTGCTGCATTCTCCCATAAATTCATGCGTTCCTCTACCTGCGATTAGAGTGTTCATCCTGATCCACCTGTTTCATGATCAGATTAGGACAACTACAGTGAAGACTGACACACAGGCGGAGCTAACAGGAAGAAGAAGGAAAAAGTATAAAAATGTAGCAGTGAAACAACGTCTGTGTATATATATATATATATATATATATATATATATACTGCACATAAGGCAGCACTAAGAAGGAAAAGTGGTGGAATTATGGAAATCACAGATTTCACTGACCTGCAGATGATGAAAAAAAGGAAAGTAAAATTTTAAAAATATCTTGATGTATTCAGTCTGGAGCTGGAGCCATGTGCAGAAATCCCGTCACTTACAGCCTCTGTACCTTTCACTGATGGTCGTCTGAGGAAGGTTCTGCCGCTGAATTCACTTGGGCAAATCATCAAGATCCGCTGCTGGCAGCTCCTTTTGTTCCCTTTTATTAACATGACAACGTCAGACTGCATGTTGATCGTGCTACTGTGAGCATCCTGTGGTGCCTAATATATATATATATATATATATATATATATATATATATATATATATATATATATATTAGGAGTACCTGGGTATGTGGGAGCAGGGTAACAGCCTTATAGCCAATGGGATGATGGCGTTATGTGATTCTAATTTTATAGGAGGTTCGGCCAGGGATGACTTATTCCTTTGGAATAATAGGCTACCCCTAATATTATCCCTGTAATAATCTTGTTAGCGAGACTCTTCAATGACAAACTATGAGAAATATTATGCAAATAATTCTATCCAGAAGAAAAATAGGATTTTATGATAATTTAATGTTCCAGTAAACGCCTCCTGCGGACTGTAATAATCTGGCTGGGGCACCATTGACTTTCTATCTAAGGACAACGCTCTTGATACAGTGTCATGAGGATACTCTCGGACTGGCCGACGGGAGCAGGAGAATCCTCCGGTAGGCCGCCCCTGTGAAGGATTGCCAATGAGTAGTGCTATTATACTTGATTCAAAATTTGCAGAAAAAGGAATATTCTAATAATTTATTAAACAAGCTAGCCGAATTAATGTTACATAGAAGCAAAAGTAAATTTGTGTACTAGGGTCAGGCTATTTTTGCACGCAGCTGAACAGTGGGCCCCTAGAATAATTGGTGGGCAATTGCCACCTCTGTGTTACACTGTCATGTGGATGTTCCTTAAAGCGGGAGCAGCTAACAGTAGGTGCAGGAGGCACATGGGAATTACGATGGGATATAATTTTTGCAATAGGTAGCTGTCCATAGCCTTCATAAGGGCTGACTCTTGTTACATTTTCCCTAGTATCCAGTTATTGAAAGAAGAGCAGCTCTGGAGTATAAACAGCTGGGCAGACCATGAGGACAGGAGACGTAGCGAATAGCGATATATGCATGTACTAACTGATGTGCTTCTCGTTGAGACACAGTTTTGTCCTCTATTGTGACGTTGCACGTTCCTAGCGTTGAATTTCTGCTCTCCGTATACTGAACGACACTTTCCTGACTGGTAATGAGCCATCTTACAATTTATAGGACGGTCTCGTAGAATTCCCTATCTGCAATCAGGTAGAGCCCCCTACCCCTATCATTTCAGAGCAGCTTGCTCGGAAACAGTGACGCTTTTCCGATTAGACGATAGATGGGTGTAGAGCGCGCAGTTATCAATAGATTAAGAGATGAAGACGATGAGGAAGATTGAGGGCGAGAGGAGCATTTATTAAGGGGGTTTGTCACTGTGATGGATTATGGAGCTGATACAGATAATACGGAAATTACATGTAATACGATGTCTACTCTTATTACGGGCAGCGGAGGAAGGTCACAGGAGACACCAGCATAAGTTATAAGATCCACATATAAAATACCGCTATTTGCACATTGTCAAGTATATACCGTGTATAACTCTATCACAGGATGGTATGTTACATGGGGTCATCACCTTCTAGAACTTATGGACCTCCCAATGACCCCAGATACATTTACCTGAATGATTACATTGGAATATATCAAATAATACACCCAGTGCTTAAATAATGCCGTCATACAACACCAAAATAAAACTATTCATTAAATAATATGAGCAAATGATAATTATGAAGTAGACAAAAATACAACAGTACAATGCCTACATAGCACTATTTATTGTCCTATATCCCAGACAATACTGACATTGAGTGTCCAAAAAACACCGCTATACAATACAATAATAGGGACGGGGTTAATGCTGATGTTCCTCGTGGTCTAGGGCAGTGAATGTTTCTAGACTCCATTCTCAGATTGCTCCAATTTATTTTTTTTACTACTTAAGAGACCTGGGCAAATGCCCAAAATACAACATTCCCCAAATAATACTGTTATACAGTGCACAAACAAATACTAGTATATAGTGACTACAGTACAACACTGCCTCTCCTGAGCTCTGGGAAATTGGCTAATTTGCTACTACCTGAAATCCTTGTCTAGAAAAGGGAGTCAGATAGTGCAGCTTCTAAATGTAAAGGCTCAATCAAAATTACCGCCGGTCCCCTAATAAGGGTACGTTCACATTCGCGTCTTTGGACGCAGCGTCGTCGCCGCAAAACAACGCATGCGTCATGCGTCCCTATCTTTAACATTGGGGACACATGGGCATGCGTTGTCATGCGTTTTGGTGCATTTCGACGCACCTGCCAGGGCGTGGCAAACGCAACATGTTGCATTTTTTCTGCGTCCAAAATTTGTAAAAAAACCGCATGCGTCGCACTTGTGTTGCATTTGCGTCGTCGATGCGTCAAAAACCCCATTGAAGTGTATTGGCAACGCAGAAGACGCAAGTACTTGCGTTGTTGTGCATTGTATGACGCATGCATTCTTGTATAGACGGTGTCTAGACACTGAAAAGACCCTATATATATAAAAAAAGGTTGAACGCATGCGTCAAAAAAGCCTGCGTTTTACATGCGTCTTTCGTGCGTCGTGCGTTGCGTCCGCGACGCTGCGTCCAAAGACGCGAATGTGAACGTAGAATAATACCGTAAAAAAAGGCCAAAATAATACCGTCATACAATACCAAAATTATGCTGTCACACAGTATGCAAAAATACTACCATAAAGAGACCATATAGCACTTTTTTTATTTTTCACACAATACTGCCATCCTGTATCCAAATAAAACCGCTATATAATACCAAAATGATGAAGGGGTTAATAACGTTGTCCCTGGTGGTCTAGGGCAGTGAACGTGTGTATGCTCCATTCTCAGGCTGCTCATTCTCAGGCTAATGCCTATTTTTCTATCCCCTAAAATAAACCCGTTTTCTTAGAAGGGGTTTATAAAAGTGCCGTATATAGATACACTGATGCACTGGGCTCTGTTTGCTTCGCTCTGGAAAGGGGTGAGTGTATATTACCTCTGGACGTAGGAGCGTTATTCGAAAAGCTATTGTTTGCCCCTCTTTTTTTTGCTATGTACCACCCTACAATATACATGATGTTGCGGTTATATACACGCATGGTGCAGTGAGCAAATATGTACAGATCATGCGTAAAAAAAAAGCTCTGCTACACTGTAACGATCTCTATATAATTCTGTGTGATGCGCTGAATGCCTGACCCATGAGAGGGAGAAAATTGAGTTAGAAGATAACGAACATCCGCAGCATATGGATTGGGATATGCTGAGCTATTGGCAAAGCCACGTTAGGCTTGGCATCCTATAAATGAAATATCCCTTTAAGAGCTATTATTTTCAATTCCTTCTTCCTCTTTTTCTCATTTCTGCTCAGTTCCGTCTTATATATGGATTTTAATTAATTCTCGGGGAGCTTTAGGGACGTTTTTATGGCTTTTTAGAAGGAAAAGAAAAGACCAAAGGGTTTTTTTTTTTCCGAGACACGAGATCCATTTGATGTTTTTCGAACATACGTGAAATCCGATGGTATCTCTCCTGATGGGTAATGTTATGATGGGAGTGATATCTCTTCTCCTTTGTTTCCTCGTGTGGCTGCTCGGAACTCGCCGTATTTTCCATTTATCTCTAATTAATACGACGGCTCTCCGCATTGTGCGTACGAGCGGCGATGATTCTGCGGAGACGGGGCGAAATTGTATCTCATTAGAGAGCAAATATTTATCAAAAATGGGGTAATTTGTGCCAACACTCCATATTTATCAAATACTGCACCTTAGTGATACATTTGGTGCAAATGTTGCCAGAACAAGTTTTTTTAGCACGTAAGTATTTCATAAGTGTGGGAAATCAATATGTCAAACACCGAAAGTTAATGCGATTTTTTTTTTTTTTTTTTTGGGGGGGGGGGGGGCGCAAATTGCAATTTTTTTGCAAGTTAATTGGTTCACTTCTCATTATTAGAAAAGAAAACTCATAAATCAAGTGGACGAAAGGTCCCATTACGTGAAAAAATCACTAAAAAAAAACCCTCCTACTATTTACAACACTTTTAATTAGATGCTTTAAAAACGAGGGGCTTTGTCATGCCAGATATAAAAATGCAGGTAGGGTAGTGATTGGCCGAATTATGGCGATATGATATGGCGATTCTGATATGATGATATAGATTGTTATATGTCTGCAGAAAACATCAACGTGAAATGTTAAACACCCCTTCTTTAATCATTATTTTTACATTTTGGCATAGGGACCTAAACATGGTGTAAAAAATGGAGTACAACATTGAAAAACTTGTTTTACGCGCAATTTGCACAAAAATTCTGGCACAGACGCAATGATAAATGTTTCTCCTTGTGTCCATTTCTACTCAAGAATCTTGTGTACATATCAAAATGATTATACAGTATTCTAATAAGGGTCCTAAATGAATCTCCCTGTGTTTCCTGAGAAGGTCATGGGCGGTTTTTAGTTAATTTTATTATAATTTAATGTAGGTGGAGCTTATGGAGATTATTTGTTTTATGTTTTTTTTTTGTGTGGGAAAAATACAATATTAGAATATTTGTCAACAGAACGCAGGCTGTAGTCATTTTTCAGGAGTATTGCATTTTTTCAGCTTGTGCTGAGATTGCTGCTGTGAGAGGGGCAGATAGAGCTGCCTTATTCTCCGCACATGGTGATCTATGTCACTGCTTTAGGCCATTATACAAAACACTGCTATTATTTAAATAATTTCATATATCTTCATTGACAGAAGTCGACTTTCTAAGGAGGGGACGGTGGCAACTGTTTTAGTCAATTTTGTAACTAAAGATCGTTAGAATAATTAGTGTAACAATTATTCTCTGGGGTGCAGCTTTGTCTGGGAGACATCACGTAAGGCTACGGTCACACCAGCGTACCTTCTCTCATCCGAGAGAATCAAGCCAATTGTGCTAAACACACTCTTATCTGCGTGTGATCACAGTGTGATCCGATTTTCTCAGATGTGGAGAAGATGGGAAAAAATGACTCCATCTTCACCATTCTGGACTCAGATGTCATCCATGTGCAGCCCAATATTTTCCACGGACCCATTGAGTTGCATGGCTGACTGCTATCCGATAATTTGATCGAACTTGGGCATGCTACAATTTTTTTTCCTCAATCCAAGGAAAATATCGGATATGTGAACGGCACCATAAAATAACTGTCACGGTAATACCGCGACAGAGAGGGGCCACTAGATCACAGCGTCTGGTTATTCGAACTCCTGCACTGATTAGAACTGCTTCACCAGCCTTTTGAACAGTGCAGTTTTGTCCTTCCTCTGGCATTGCAAGGGTTAATCCATTCGGTAGCTCTCCTGGAGCTCTCCATCCTGAAATTGTCTCAGCTTTTCTGTGTTTGCCTTTCCCCTCCGGAATATATATGTTCTGCTCTGGCACTTGGGAGTTGCCAGTGATAGTTTATTCTGTCTGGTTTGGTGTTGGAGGAGAAATTCAGTGTTTGGAGTAGGTGGTTGGAGAGTTGTTCAGGAGATTTCTGCGTGGAGTTGGTTTGCGTGTTTATCCTCATCCTGTCCTATTTGGTTTCTCCTACCTATCCCTCCCCTGTGTTCCATTCTTTGTTTTGCGATTATATTAGTATAATTGTTGTTTTCTTTCATCCCTGTTTGTCTTCCCTTGTCTGTCTGGTTAGTGTAATCCTATACACTTCAGCCTTGTACCTCCCTGAGTGGGGGAGGGGACAGATATGGTTTGAAATAGAAGCATAGCAAGGTAAGTGACCCCGACGTCTCCACCTTCCAGGGTAATCCGGGGGACAGGGATAGACTGGGGCACCCCAAGTTTGATGGATCAGGTAAGGCACACCCACCTTCCCTAGTCAGTACATGACAATAACATTGGTCCAGGTGTGATCCAATAATTTGTCAGATCGCACTCAGACCTAAAATATGGCCATGTGCACGAGCACTCAGCCTTTGCAGCAATGATCTGCATAAATGTATCAGGTGCAGATTCCAGGTTATAGTAAAACTTATAGTATTGGGTCTGCCAGTGAGGCCATGGGAAGCACATTAGCAGTTGCCTCATTTGCAACGTTTTTATACTAGTGCAAAATTTTGTTCCTCAGCCTTTCCCTACCTTCAAATTATCCAGGATTTCTTTGCATCAAACCACTTCTTGGGGGCTACTTTTGGGGCGTTTTCCAGGCTCAGTGACTGTCAGCTCAGGGGCTCTGTACAATTAGACTTTTCAGTCTCAGTGGCTGCCTATGCAGAGCACAGCAGCAAATGATAATGATTGGTTAGCTTCATACAAAGAGAAGAAGTACACGCCCCTAGTGAAAACTGTCTGATACAACCCACTTGGGAGTAAAAAAAAAAGTCAACTCATTAGGTGCCAAATACTTTGATTGCTAATATCTCCACAACGAGAGACGAAATAAGAGAGAAAAAATATTGTTTCCTACCACTTTGCAGCTATTATTGCATGGTGTGTTGAGTTCAAGTTCAAAAAATTGGTGAAAGGTCCGTTTTAATTAAGGGTAGGTTTAGGGCTAGAGTAATAAAATAATTAAAAATGTAAAAAAGAATAAGAAAGTAAAATATATATACATATATAAATTAGAAAAATGAATAGCATGTTCATTTCTTAAATTTTATGTCGGAATTCAACAAAAAGCTGAAAAAAATTGGTGAAAGGTCCTTTTTAGCGTTAGGGCTTATTAGGGTTATATTTAGGGCTAGAGTAATAAGATAGTTAAATAAAAATGTAGCAAAATAATAAGAAAGTAAAATATATATATCTTACAATGTATAATATTTTTTTAAATTTTATGTCAGAATACAACAAAAAAGCTGAAATAAAACAAACAAAAGTATCAAAGCGTAAGCTATAATTTTCTTAAAATACAATACATGCACTTGGGGAATAAGAGGTTCAGTACTGGACTGGTGGAAGCGTTAGGTGGGGTCAGGTTAAGGGGGTCACAAAATACTGCCCCGGGCACTGACAACATACGCTATGAGCGGACCTGTGGAAATTCGGGTTCTGGGATCCGACCAGAACTTTAGTCCAAAGTTTGGATCCTGTACCAGAACTGTACCCAAAGGTGAACCAGAACCTGAAACCCATTGAAAAAAAATGGAGACCAAACTTCGGATCTGGAAAAAAATCCTCTCTTCCCGAAACTCCGAACTTTGCAACGGACTTTTCCTGGAACTCTGAACATTGCAACAGACTTTTCCTGGAACTCTAAACATTGCAACAGACTTTTCCTGGAACTCCAAACTTTGCAACGGACTTTTCCTGGAACTCTGAACATTGCAACAGACTTTTCCTGGAACTCTGAACATTGCAACAGACTTTCCTGGAACTCCAAACTTTGCAACAGACTTTTCTTGGAACTCCAAACTTTGCAACAGACTTTTCCTGGATCTCCGAACTTTGCAACAGACTTTTCCTGGAACTCCAAACTTTGCAACAGACTTTTCCTGGAACTCTGAACTTTGCAACTGACTTTTTTCCTGGAACTCCAAACTTTGCAACAGACTTTTCCTGGAACTCCAAACTTTGCAACAGACTTTTCCTGGATCTCCAAACTTTGCAACTGACTTTTTTCCTGGAACTCCAAACTTTGCAACAGACTTTTCCTGGATCTCCGAACTTTGCAACAGACTTTTCCTGGAACTCTGAACTTTGCAACAGACTTTTCCTGGAACTCTGAACTTTGCAACAGACTTTTCCTGGAACTCTGAACTTTGCAACAAACTTTTCCTGGAACTCTGAACTTTGCAATAGACTTTTCCTGGAACTCTGAACATTGCAACAGATTTTTCCTGGAACTCTGAACATTGCAACAGATTTTCCTGGCACTCCAAACTTTGCAACAGACTTTTCCTGGAACTCCGAACTTTGCAACAGAATTTTCCTGGAACTCTGAACATTGCAACAGATTTTCCTGGCACTCCGAACTTTGCAACGGACTTTTCCTGGAACTCCGAACTTTGCAATGGACTTTTCCTGGAACTCCGAACTTTGCAACGGACTTTTCCTGGAACTGCGAACTTTGCAATAGAATTTCGGGAGAAATCTGTCTTTGACGTTTAGCTCCGGAAACTAACTGTCCGGTACGAACCCCGAAACATACAGACTTTTAAGTTCTAGACCTCATTTTGTGGTCTGCCCTTGTGGTAGGCACTCTACTAATTATTGGCTGCCTTTCTCTCTAACTGACAAGCACATGATCGGCCGTTAACTAAGTTTTTGTGTTTTACATCTACCGTATTTACTTGTTAGAAATTTCTTTCATTCTTTTCTCCTTTCTGGGAACCAGTTGCTTTTTCACGGTGGCTTTCTTTCTGCAGTAATAACACGTTTGGATAAGACAGCTTTGCACAGTGCGCGGCGCTGCCAATACCTCTCAGAATAGCTGCCTTGTAACTATGGAAACTTCCTCTGACCCCCCCAACCCCCCCCCCCATATAACAACGTTTATTTCTTAATGTGAAAAGAAAAAAAAAGAAATATTTCCATAAATAGGCCGTTGCCGCCAAGAGGTGGCTTCTGAAAGCCTGATAAATGCCTGCACCCTGCCCTTCTCCGCAAACTCGAAAATCTGTTTTTATTACTGCAGCAATTTAAATGCAAGGTTGTATATGGAGGAAATGTGAAAAATATAACAAAAGTAATGAGATCTTCGTGTCGTATGATTCCTCTAAGCTCTGGGATTCTCAATGAACCGCGAAAACTAAGACGTACCGACATTTCATTTTTTTAATATTTCTAGAGGTCAAACCCTTAAAAAAATTACATTGGTATTCACTAATATTAAAAATATGGTGGTGGCGGGGCTGCAATAACCTTGAATTAATTTTTCACTCATCTGATCAGTTATAACTTTTAGAGGATTTGAAAGTGTGTAATTTACCCACAGTGCCTCTAGTGGAGAAATTATGCATTACACAGTATCCATTAATATCAATGAGATGTTCGTGCGATGGAGAATAGGTCAGGTCCTCCAGAGAGGATGACTCTCTTAGCAAATGAAAAAATGTTTTCTCATTTTCTTTTACCTTGAGAAAGGCGCCAGTTCGGAACCCGAAACAAGTTGGAACAATAAAGAACCATTTTGGAAAAACTCCTTTAAAGGGATTATCCGTGGTTATGTTATCTTTTTTTTTTTACTATGGGCCTAGGAAACAACAGATTCATAGTTGTTAACTACCTGCCTGTTGTGCCCAGTGCCGATCTCTGCCGGCACAGAAAAGTTGTTGGCCGCTCCTGTCAGAGATTCTGCTGCTTCCACTGACGTCACGCTGACCGAGCAGCGGCTGCTCTTCCACCCTAATCTCTTGACTGTCGAAATCATGCTGCTTCACAGCCGGCTCCTCGCTGCTTAAACGCCAGCTGTCAATCAGCATGATGTTAGCAGTGATGCCCATCGACAGAGCTGAGTTGAAGACGTTCAGCAGCTGAATTGCCGGCAGGAGCGATCGGTGACTGCTCTGAGCCGGTGCCGGATAGAAGAAGCGGTTAGTTGCTAAACACTGCAGGTTAGTTTTTTGGCTCATATTAAAATAATTTAGTCCTAGATGACCTCTTGTGGGTTAAGAATGGAGATATTCCACCTTTTTACTGAATCCCATTACTGGCTTCTTGGGAAGTTGGACAAAACATTGTATATTTTAGGAGATCATTTGACCATTCAAGAGCCAATTTGCTTTTTTCGGTTGGCTCAGCAGTTTGGACTCTCATAGACAACTAGACATCAGTAAAGCAAACAGAGCTCAAAAAAGTTTGTGAGCCCTAGACTTATAGGTTTATTGGCCACCTTGTTTCTGGGATTTTGTGCAGTCATGACCCGGGGCCTTGGCATGATTCCCTAATTTGGTTGGAATTGCCCTTGATGGCACTGGATGTACTCCACAAGAAAATAGCACAGTAACTAACGTGACCAAGCAAATAATTCCAGAACGGACATATATCTTGGCATTTACAGCATTGACTCAGAAGCTTGGTGGTTACCGTCCATGGCATTGAAGCTTGGTGGTTACAATCCATGGAATAGATGCTTGGTGGTTACAATCCATGGAATAGATGCTTGGTGGTTACAATCCATGGAATAGATCCTTGGTGGTTACAATCCATGGAATAGAAGCTTGGTGGTTCCAATCCATGGAATAGATGCTTGGTGGTTACAATCCATGGCAAAGAAGCTTGGTGGTTACAATCCATGGAGTAGATGCTTGGTGGTTCCAATCCATGGAATAGGTGCTTGGTGGTTACAATCCATGGAATAGATGCTTGGTGGTTCCAATCCATGGCAAAGAAGCTTGGTGGTTACAATCCATGGCATAGAAGCTTGGTGGTTCCAATCCATGGAATAGATGCTTGGTGGTTCCAATGCATGGAATAGATGCTTGGTGGTTCCAATCCATGGCAAAGAAGCTTGGTGGTTACAATCCATGGAGTAGATGCTTGGTGGTTCCAATCCATGGGATAGATGCTTGGTGGTTACAATCCATGGCAAAGAAGCTTGGTGGTTAAAATCCATGGCATAGAAGCTTGGTGGTTACAGTACATGGCATAGAAGCTTGGTGGTTACAATCCATCGAATAGATGCTTAGTGGTTACAATCCATGGCATAGAAGCTTAGTGCTTACAATCCATGGAATAGATGCTTGGTGGTTACAGTCCATGACATTGAAGCTTAATAGTTACAATCCATGGCATAGAAACTTGGTGGTTACAGTCCATGAAATAGATGCTTGGTGGTTACAGTCCATGGCATAGAAGCTTGGTGTTTACCATCCATGGCATAGAATCTTGATGGTTACAATCCATGGCATAGAAACTTGGTGGTTACAATCCATGGCATAGAACGAAGCTTGGTGGTTAAAGTCTATGGCATAGGAGCTGTTGGTTACAGCTATGGTAGAGAAGCTTGGTTGTTACAGTAGATGGTACAAAGCTTAGTCATTTTGTGATAACGTGTGGTAATGCGACAGTGAAAATTCTGGACACCATGATGGCTTGGGTAATATTTCAGGTCTTCCCCGCAGTTAGGGATTTTCTTATAATGTCATGTAGCCTCTCAGGCACTTTATGCAAAATCTCTGCCAAGTCAGCAACTCCAAGCACATCCCGATGCTGAATGTTCCACTGCAGTACACTCAGCGAGCACGAGGCATCCCACAGCCACAGGTGGCGCCCCGACATGTGTCACAAACACGTCAATCTACAGAACTGGCTCAGTCTATGATGGGACCCGTGCGGCTCCAGACTGCAGCATCACACATCACTGCGGACCCATGGTACCAGATTAGATACACAATACTGAGCAGCTCGGACTTCAGGGCCACGTTACAGGCATTACAGGCTCTGCAGATAATTTCTTGTATGTAATTAAATTGCCCGAGGACTCGGGAAACATAAGGACTGGAAAGTAATTTCAGCGAACACTGCAGGTTTATTGCCGCAGGTAATGGGAAACTCTCTCTTTATTTATTCTGTATTATTTAGAGATTATAATTAGGGTCAAATGAGGAGACAGACCAACATTAGGAATAAGCTGCAGTTTACTCCTGTTACTGTTTTATAGCCATGCCGTGTTTCCATACAGGCACAGAGCAGCATAGAAAGAGCAATCTGGGTATTTGGCACCAAAATAAATACATTACTAATCAATGGATTAAAGAATAATTCTAACCAACTTTGGAAAATGACAGTAAAGTAAAATATCCAAATCCACAGACGCAATCCAGGTGGCATCATGTGCTGCACGTTACATCACTGATCAACTCGGTGCCCTATGAGTTTGGTTCACACTTTGTCCACCAATTGCCCGAAAAAAAAAATAATGGGTATGTGAAAAGATCCATAGATTATAAAAAGTATGTGTGCTAAAAAAAAGGATAGAACGTGTAAAGAAAGATCAGAAGTGTGAAGGGAGCATAAGTCTGTGATGTCACTGCTCTCTAGTGATGGATAGGCTGCATTCTCAGTGATGTCACCGCTCTCTAGTGATGGATAGGCTGCATTCTCAGTGATGTCACCGCTCTCTAGTGAATGGATAGGCTGCATTCTCAGTGATGTCACCGCTCTCTAGTGATGGATAGGCTGCATTCTCAGTGATGTCACTGCTCTCTAGTGATGGATAGCCTGCATTCTCAGTGATGTCACTGCTCTCTAGTGAATGGATAGCCTGCATTCTCAGTGATGTCACTGCTCTCTAGTGAATGGATAGGCTGCATTCTCAGTGATGTCACTGCTCTCTAGTGATGGATAGGCTGCATTCTCAGTGATGTCACTGCTCTCTAGTGATGGATAGCCTGCATTCTCAGTGATGTCACTGCTCTCTAGTGAATGGATAGCCTGCATTCTCAGTGATGTCACTGCTCTCTAGTGAATGGATAGCCTGCATTCTCAGTGATGTCACCGCTCTCTAGTGATGGATAAGCTGCATTCTCAGTGATGTAACTGCTCTCTAGTGATGGATAGGCTGCATTCTCAGTGATGTAACTGCTCTCTAGTGATGGATAGCCTGCATTCTCAGTGATGTCACCGCTCTCTAGTGATGGATAGGCTGCATTCTCAGTGATGTCACTGCTCTCTAGTGATGGGTAGGCTGCATTCTCAGTGATGTCACTGCTCTCTAGTGATGGATAGCCTGCATTCTCAGTGATGTCACTGCTCTCTAGTGAATGGATAGACTGCATTCTCAGTGATGTAACTGCTCTCTAGTGATGGATACCCTGCATTCTCAGTGATCTCACTGCTCTCTAGTGATGGATAGGCTGCATTCTCCGTGATGTCACTGCTCTCTACTGAATGGATAGGCTGCATTCTCAGTGATGTCACCGCTCTCTAGTGATGGATAGGCTGCATTCTCAGTGATGTCACTGCTCTCTAGTGAATGGATAGGCTGCATTCTCCGTGATGTCACCGCTCTCTAGTGATGGATAGGCTGCAGTCTCAGTGATGTCACCGCTCTCTAGTGATGGATAGGCTGCATTCTCAGTGATGTCACCGCTCTCTAGTGAATGGATAGGCTGCATTTTTAGTGATGTCACTGCTCTATAGTGAATGGACAGGCTGCAGTCTCAGTGATGTCACTGCTCTCTAGTGATGGATAGGCTGCATTCTCAGTGATGTCACTGCTCTCTAGTGATGGATAGGCTGCATTCTCAGTGATGACACTACTCTCTAGTGAATGGATAGGCGGCATTCTCAGTGATGACACTACTCTCTAGTGAATGGATAGGCGGCATTCTCAGTGATGACACTACTCTCTAGTGAATGGATATCCTGCATTCTCAGTGATGTCATTGCTCTATAGTGAATGGACAGGCTGCAGTCTCAGTGATGTCACCGCTCTCTAGTGATGGATAGGCTGCATTCTCCATGATGTCACTGCTCTCTAGTGAACGGATAGGCTGCATTCTCCATGATGTCACTGCTCTCTAGTGAATGGATAGGCTGCATTCTCAGTGATGTCACCGCTCTCTAGTGATGGATAGGCTGCATTCTCCATGATGTCACTGCTCTCTAGTGAACGGATAGGCTGCATTCTCCATGATGTCATTGCTCTCTAGTGATGGATAGGCTGCATTCTCAGTGATGTCACCACTCTCTAGTGATGGATAGGCTGCATTCTCAGTGATGTCACTGCTCTCTAGTGAATGGATAGTCTGCATTCTCCATGATGTCATTGCTCTCTAGTGATGGATAGACTGCATTCTCAGTGATGTAACTGCTCTCTAGTGATGGATAGCCTGCATTCTCAGTGATCTCACTGCTCTCTAGTGATGGATAGGCTGCATTCTCCGTGATGTCACTGCTCTCTACTGAATGGATAGGCTGCATTCTCAGTGATGTCACCGCTCTCTAGTGAATGGATAGGCTGCATTCTCCGTGATGTCACTGCTCTCTACTGAATGGATAGGCTGCATTCTCAGTGATGTCACTGCTCTCTAGTGAATGGATAGGCTGCATTCTCCGTGATGTCACCGCTCTCTAGTGATGGATAGGCTGCAGTCTCAGTGATGTCACCGCTCTCTAGTGATGGATAGGCTGCATTCTCAGTGATCTCACTGCTCTCTAGTGATGGATAGGCTGCATTCTCCGTGATGTCACCGCTCTCTAGTGATGGATAGGCTGCATTCTCAGTGATGTCACCGCTCTCTAGTGAATGGATAGGCTGCCTTCTCAGTGATGTCACCGCTCTCTAGTGAATGGATAGACTGCATTCTTAGTGATGTCACTGCTCTATAGTGAATGGACAGGCTGCAGTCTCAGTGATGTCACTGCTCTCTAGTGATGGATAGGCTGCATTCTCAGTGATGTCACTGCTCTCTAGTGATGGATAGGCTGCATTCTCAGTGATGACACTACTCTCTAGTGAATGGATATCCTGGATTCTCAGTGATGTCACTGCTCTATAGTGAATGGACAGGCTGCAGTCTCAGTGATGTCACCGCTCTCTAGTGATGGATAGGCTGCATTCTCCATGATGTCACTGCTCTCTAGTGAACGGATAGGCTGCATTCTCCATGATGTCACTGCTCTCTAGTGAATGGATAGGCTGCATTCTCAGTGATGTCACCGCTCTCTAGTGATGGATATGCTGCATTCTCCATGATGTCATTGCTCTCTAGTGATGGATAGGCTCCATTCTCAGTGATGTCACTGCTCTCTAGTGATGGATAGGCTGCATTCTCAGTGATGCACTGCTCTCTAGTGATGGATAGGCTGCATTCTCAGTGATGTCACTGCTCTCTAGTGATGGATAGGCTGCATTCTCAGTGATGCACTGCTCTCTAGTGATGGATAGGCTGCATTCTCAGTGATGCACTGCTCTCTAGTGATGGATAGGCTGCATTCTCAGTGATGTCACCGCTCTCTAGTGATGGATATGCTGCATTCTCCATGATGTCATTGCTCTCTAGTGATGGATAGGCTCCATTCTCAGTGATGTCACTGCTCTCTAGTGATGGATAGGCTGCATTCTCAGTGATGTCACCGCTCTCTAGTGATGGATAGGCTGCATTCTCAGTGATGTCACTAGTCCTTTAAACAGTAAATTGTATTGAGGTCGAGGTGAAAACGTTTCTACCTTCCTGCATTTTGTGATGGATTAATAAAGAACACATTTTTTCTTTTCGCTTTGGATGTTGTTGCGGCTCC
This sequence comes from Ranitomeya imitator, assembly GCF_032444005.1. Lineage (NCBI taxonomy): Eukaryota > Metazoa > Chordata > Amphibia > Anura > Dendrobatidae > Ranitomeya > Ranitomeya imitator. The sequence continues at coordinate 184,351,645 of NC_091289.1, read as the reverse complement.
TTCGTCATCTTCCTGTATACAGTAAAGCTCGGGTTTTACTCTTATAAGTGACAAATATTAGTAAAATAAACTGATAATAGTCACATTCCTCGTCACATACAATGGGAGCACAGCACACATGCATTTAATTGCAGAGAATTGTGGCCATGCATGTCCCTTATTATGAAGCAGATGGCAAGTATTCTTGTTGTTTACTACGACTTTCTTTCTGTTGTCTGTACCACTGTTGCCTGGAGCAAAATGAAAAAAAAAGAAAAAAGAAAAGAAACCATTTGGTTGTCAGATACGTCTAGAGCGGTTGTTTTCATGGGACTATTGTACCTCCAGGGAAGGGGAGAGATGAAATCTTCTTTGTAACTTTGTATCTTCTTGAACGTTTTTGTTTTTCTTGTGTCTTTTCAGGCCAAGATCGCAGTGAAGCTACATTAATAAAAAGGTTTAAGGGGGACGGTGTTCGGTACAAGGCAAAATTAATCGGGATTGATGAGGTTTCAGCCGCAAGAGGAGACAAGTTATGCCAAGATTCAATGATGAAGCTCAAGGTGTTGTATCATTATCCTCCTATTAGAGTCATTACTAATGTCTATAAATTCTACCAGAGCAACATCTACTAAGTGCAAGACGTTCTTCTGTTTGCACCTGATTCCTAGAGGTTCCTCCAAAACCAGATACCAATCACCCTGTGCAGATGATGGACCTGGTGACATTGAGCCGCCTAATACTGTGCGTTATGTGACATCATCATATCCATCATTGTGACATCACCGTGCGCGTCATTTATTTATTTTACTCACTTGTATAGCGCCATCATAGGCTGCAACACTGTACAGACATTATCATCACTGTCCCAGTTGGGACTCACAATCTAAATTCCCTATCAGTAGTAGTGTGGGAGGAAACCGGAGAACTTTGAGGAAACCCACGCAAACACGGGCAGAACGTGCAAACTCCTTGCAGATGTTGTCCTTGGTGGGACGTGAACCCAGAAGCCCAGAGCTGCAAGGCTGCAAAGCTAACTACTGAGCCACTGTACAATTCTAACCACTGAGCCACTGTACAGTTCTAACCACTGAGCCACCGTGTACAGTGTTAACCACTGCACCACTACAGAGTGCTAACCACTGAGCCACCATGTAAAGTGCAAACCACTGAAACACCATGCAGTTCTAACCACTGAGCCGCTACAGAGTGCTAACCACTGCACCACTGTGAACAGTGCTAACCACTGAGCCACTGTGTACAGAGCTAACCACTGAGCCACTGTGTACAGAGCTAACCACTGAGCCACTGTGTACAGTGCTAACCACTGAGCCACTGTGTACAGTGCTAACCACTGAGCCACTGTGTACAGTGCTAACCACTGAGCCACTGTGTACAGTGCTAACCACTGAGCCACTGTGTACAGTGCTAACCACTGAGCCACTGTGTACAGTGCTAACCACTGAGCCACTGTGTACAGTGCTAACCACTGAGCCACTGTGTACAGTGCTAACCACTGAGCCACTGTGTACAGTGCTAACCACTGAGCCACTGTGTACAGTGCTAACCACTGAGCCACTGTGTACAGTGCTAACCACCGAAACACCATGCAGTTCTAACCACTGAGCCACTGTGTACAGAGCTAACCACTGAGCCACTGTGTACAGAGCTAACCAATGAGCCACCGTAACACCAACATTTCTTTATCAGCTCCAATATACATATATAGCAAAATATCAATATTCCTTATGCTCTGGGGTCAGAAAAATAACTTATCCCGAAATCGAATTTCCAGGGAAAATTCACGCGATCAGGTGAATTCCAATTTCGCCCGCTCATCTATAAACCGCTGTCGAATCTGTCCATTCCCTGTTAGATGTGATGGGAGATGCCCAAAAATCCCACAGGAATCTGCCGATGAACGCATGTGACGTCCGTGTCTGCAGAACAATGTGAGTGAATGCGCGTTGAGCGCAGCTCTGCAGCACAGGGTTAATCTTT